>NC_135176.1:24487285-24799785 GCF_041146795.1 Maylandia zebra | reverse complement strand
AATGACAAATCCTGGGCATTAACAGTTTCAGGCAGTGGTTACAACTTCAAACACAACAACATTTCCACTCTCATCTCAGGCCCTCTGTCCTCCAGAATAGGAGTATATTTGGATCACAGGGCAGGAACTCTTTCTTTCTACAGCATCACTGAGACCATGAATCTCCTCCACAGAGTCCAGACCAGGTTCACTCAGCCTCTCCATGCTGGACTGTGGCTTCCACAAAGTGCTGGAGACACTGCTGAGCTGTTTGACTTCAAGTAGATAAGAGATATTGAACTGTGCAATACAGTATTTGTTAAGATGTATGTATGTACACTATCAAAGATCTTTATGTATGTTATGATTTGTACCTTATTTTTTTCTGTTTACAAAATAATTTTTCAATAATTTAATAACTAATGTATGTATGTAAATATTGTACTTTACTTTCAAACTCATAACTAAAACATTTATCAAAATTAGATTTTTCAGAAATTCTCAATTTATACAGTGTGTTGAGAAATAATGATAAAAACTGTTGTCACTAGTTTAACCGCGGGAAACAAAAAGAAAAATGCAAAAGGATGACACAATATGTGTCTATGATGACATGTAGGTTTGAATAATTTCGTTTGATGTACTTTTATTTTTACAAAAAAAAAGATTTTATATAGGATACCTTTTTTTAATTTACAAAAAAGCAAAGCATTGGCGTTTTCGCCCACATGAGATGCGCTGCCTTGGATCCTCCAAGATCCTGGGTCCTGAAACTTAGTTCACTTTTATTTATATAACGCCAAACTACAACAGTTGCCTCAAGATTCTTTTTATTTTAAGCCAAGACCCTACTTTAAGATCAAGAAAACTGAAAAAACCCCAACAATCAGAAGATCCCCTTTGAGCGAGCACTTTGGCGACAGTAGGAAAGAAAAACTTCCTTTTAACAAGAAGAACCCTCCAGCAGAAGGGCTTGTGTACACACAAAGCCTGAAGAAATTCATCTTTCTTTTCGAACCACTTGGAGAGCTCTATGGTTTCATTCGGCTTCATCTGGCCATCACTCCTCGAGAAGATCTGCTTAGCAGGTGCTGCAGTTTCACACTCTTTGCCTGCCTGCAGGGAGTTACTGATAATAGATACAACAACATGAAAGTTTGACTCAAGCCTGCCTTTTATCAATGGTTCAGATTGCTGATGATGTAATGCTGTGGTGATTATGTTCTCGGCACACTTTGGGCCCTGTAGTACCAACTGAGCATTATTTAAACCCCTTAACATACCTAAGCAGGAAACTCTCCATATTGTCAATATGGAGCAAAATGGAGCAGAATTCTGGACAAATGTATCAGTTTCCATCTGGTATATCATACAGACATATGGCTAGTATAGAGTAATGGATCTAAATGATCATCAGTTCCCAAAAGCTGTTAAATTTGTTTTTTGAAAATCATTCCAGAAATGAAGTAACCTTGGAAAATCCCAAAATATAAGTGTAAAATCCTAAATCCAAAGCCCCTACAGCAAAATTACCAAATTCAAATTTTCAAATTCAAATTTTATTTGTCACGTACACAGTCATACACAGTACGATATGTAGTGAAATGCTTGGACAACTGCTCGTGACCTAAAGAAAACAAAAAAGGAAAAGGCTATGAATAAGATAGGAAATAAATATGAAAAATTAAAAAGGGTAAATTTAACTAGGAAGGAATAAAATATAAATTAAGGTTAAAAATGAAATAACTGTACAACACAAATTAGAATGAAGGGTAAATTTAACTGGGAAGGAATAAGATAAAATATATAAATTAAAGTTGAAAATAAAATAACTGTACAACAAAATACACAATATAGAACTATATAAGAATGTATGAAGAAATATAAATATAAATAAATATATACACAATAACAGCAGCTGTACAAGTATTAACCGGAAATGAAGAATATAGTGACCAGTGTTGTGCAAAAAAACAATGTGTGCAAAAACAATGTCCAGAAAGTCCAGTGTGTGTGTAAGAACCATATGTGTGGGTCAGTACTGTGTGGTGGTGTGATTGAGAGACCGTATCGCCTGCGGGAAGAAGCTCCTCCTCAGTCTCTCTGTGTTGGTCTTCAGGGAGCGGAATCGCTTTCCTGACCTCAGCAGAGAGAACAGTCCGTTGTTGGGATGGCTGAGGTCCTTCACGATCTTCCTGGCCTTGGTCCAGCACCGCCTGCTGTAGATTGAGTGCAGGTCAGGGAGCTCGGAGCGGATGGTGCGCTCAGCTGACCGCACAACCCTCTGTAGAGCTCGTCTGTCCTGCATGGTGCTGTTCCCGAACCAGGTTAAGATGTTTCCCGTCAGGATGCTCTCTATGGTGCACGAGTAAAAGTTCCTGAGCACCTTGGAGGGCAGTTGGAAGTCTCTCAAGCGTCTGAGGTGGTAGAGACGCTGTCGGGCCTTTTTCACCACGGTGTTGATGTGACAGGACCATGACAGGTCCTGCGTGATGTGAACTCCGAGGTATTTGAAGCTGTCCACTCTCTCCACTGGGCACTCGTTGATGACGGGGGTCTGGTAGTTCCTCTCCTGCTTAGTGCTGAAGTCCACTATCAGCTCCTTTGTCTTACTGACGTTTAGAAGGAGGTTGTTCCTCTGGCACCAGTTCTCCAGATTCCTAATCTCCTTCAGGTAGGCCGTCTCGTTGTTATCAGAGATCAGGCCCACCACGACGGTGTCGTCAGCAAACTTGATGATGGTGGTGGAGCTGGTAGTGGCCACACAGTCATATGTGTACAAAGAGTACAGCAGGGGGCTCAGAACACACCCCTGGGGGGCTCCAGTGCTGAGAGTGGTGGAGGCTGAGACATGTCCGCCCATCCTTACTGCCTGTGGTCTGCCAATTAGGAAGTTGGAGATCCACTGACACATAGATGAGCTGAGTCCCAGATGCTCCAGCTTGGTGGTGAGTGTGGCGGGAATTATGGTGTTAAATGCAGAGCTATAGTCTATGAAGAGCATTTTAACATAATTCCCCCTTCTAGTGTCCAAGTGAGTGAGTGATGTGTGGAGGAGATGAGAGATGGCATCGTCTGTGGAACGATTTGGACGGTAAGCGAACTGTAGTGGGTCCAGTGTGTCTGGTAGTGAAGAAATGATGAAGTCTCTGACCAGGCGTTCAAAGCACTTCATCACTACTGAGGTGAGGGCTACAGGGCGATAGTCATTGAGAGAAGCAGGGTGGGGTTTCTTCAGGACAGGAACAATGATGGACTCTTTGAAGCATGTGGGGATCACCGACTGAGATAAAGAGATGTTGAATATCTCAGTGAACACAGGAGCTAGCTGGTATGCGCAGTCTCTTAGGATACGACCTGGGATGCCGTCTGGTCCTGCTGCTTTCCTGGTGTTCACTCTCTTGAAGGCTCTCCTTACTTCATGCTCGGAGATGACGAGCACGTTTCCGGTGCTGGCAGTATCTTCCTGTCTGCAGCCGTTAGCGCCGCTAACACTAGCATTGTTGGAGACCTTAGTTGCAGCCTCGAAGCGAGCATAGAAAGTGTTCAGCTCGTCTGCCAGAGTCACGGCCGCGTTCGTCATACCGGTTGTTGGTGTTTTATAGTCCGTAATGTCCTTAGTCCCCGCCACAGGCTCCTAGAGTCACTCTGTTGGAGTTGTGACTCTAGTTTCCTCCCGTAGCGCTGCTTCGCCTCTTTCACCGCCCTCCGCACGTTATATGACGCGGCTTTGTACGGGTCCATGTCCCCCGTTGTGAGTCCCGTGTTGTAGGCAGCGGTGCGGGATCTCAGAGCGTTGCGGATGGTTTTATCCACCCACGGCTTCTGGTTGGGAAACGTTGTGATAGTCTTTGTCTCCACGGTATCATCCGATAGTTTCCCGATGAATCCCACAACCGCTTCCGTAAACACGTTGACGTCATCGTCGGAGCTGTTTCTGAATATGCCCCAGTCTGCGTCATCGAGTGCGTCCTGTAACGCGGCCACCGATTGATCCGTCCAGCGCGCGACCTTCCTCTGAACCGGAACTTCCTGTTTCAGCCTTTGTTTATATTTTGGCATGAGGAAGATGGCGGCGTGATCAGATTTGCCAAACGGGGGGCGGGATTGTGCCTTGTAGCCGTCCTTGACCGTAGTGTAGCAGTGGTCCAGTGTCCTTTCACCCCTGGTGGGGCAGGTGATGTGTTGATAAAAGTTCGGCGCTGCGCGTTTGAGGTTGGCGCTATTAAAGTCCCCCGTCACAATAAGTGCAGCGTCCCGGTGTTGTGTCTGGTGCTGTGTGAGTGCCTCATGCAGCTCGCATAAGGCGGTGACCGTGTCCGCTTGTGGTGGAATATAAACGGCACTTACAATGACCGATGTAAATTCCCGAGGTAGATAAAAAGGACGACACATGATGGACAGTAGTTCCAGATTTGGTGTGCAGGAGCGTGTGAGAGGAACAACGTTCGCACTGTTGCACCAGTTGTTGTTCACCATTAAACACACGCCGCCTCCCCTTGACTTCCCCGAGTCCCGTGTCCTGTCCATGCGGTGAACCGAGAAGAACTCGGCCGGCTGGATGGCGTGGTCCGGCACCGCTGGGTTCAGCCATGTCTCGGTGAAGCAGAGGAGATTGCAGTCCCGAATGTCTCTCTGGAACTTTATCCTGGCCCTGAGGTCATCAAGCTTGTTCTCCAGTGACTGGACGTTGGCGAGCAGGATGCTAGGCAGAGGTATGCGGTGTGCACGAGCTCTCAGCCTGTTCCTGACGCCGGCTCGCTTCCCTCTAGGCCGCCGCCGCTTCCCTTTGTTCTCCCTCGAGATCTCACTCGGCCAGCTCGGATCCGGAGTTAAAAACTTCGAATTGTGAGTACATTGTATACCAATAGAAACAAGAGTGTCACTGTCATACCTAATGTACCCAATGGTGATGATTTTGCCGATTTAGAAACGCTGAAAACTAACTTAAAAAACAAAGACAAAGAAAAAGTGGTCGGAGCAGTCGTGACGGCAGCCGACCTCACCGGCGCCATCTTCATCATATCTTGAAATAATAATAATGGGTATATTGAAATATCTCATTTTTATTTTCACTTTGCTAGTTTACTTCCTGCTTTAAATTTTGCCTTATTATGAAAACATTTTTCATCTGTTATACTCCTACTTAAATTAGTATAGACCTACAGTATGTACGTTTTTGTCATGGTGCTGGGTTGACCCAGCGTTTTGCCTTTGTCATTATGTTTTATCAGATTTGATGTTAATTTCTTCATGGTTATTAGTATGTAGGTTTCATTCTCAGGGTTTCCAGTCCTAAGGTTTATTTCCCGTGTCGTCCCCCTTCGTGTCCATGAGTTTGTTTTATGAATTTCCTGTTTTACTTTGAAGGTCTGTGTCTGTTATCACTGTGTTCAGCTTGTATCCTCCCGTCATCTTGTGAATTAGGATCATCTGTGTGTCATTGCCTGATAACCGTGTGTGTGTGTGTGCGCTCTTTGTCGGCTCGGCCCTGTTTCAGGAAGCCGGTTTAGTGGAAAAACTGAGTAAGTATACCCTGAGTTAACGAAAACTCTGGGTTTTCGGTTTCACAAAGCGAGTTCAGCTGAAGCCTGAGTGAGTCACTATGACGACACACGCCGTGAAGCTAACCTGCCCCCTAGCAGGTTTACTACAACTAACCCTGACTGTCTCCGCCCCTTTGTCGGAAACCTGACAGTAGGAAGTGTCAGACATGGCGTGTCCCTTCCTTGAAGAGCCAGTAGATCGTGAAGCCCAAATTCTCCGCAGAGCTCTCCGCCGGGAGAGAGTGATCAGAGCGCGTTTGGACATTTTATCATTTCCTGATGATTGTCTGTGCGAACGTTACTGTTTCTCAGCACAATCTATAATTTATTTGAATAACATCCTCAGGCCATATATTACGCATGTGACACATCGCGGACATGCTCTCAGTTCCGTACATATTATTTGTATTGCACTTCGGTTTTTTGCAAACGGGAGCTTTCTGTATAATATTGGTTACGCTGAGCACGTTTCCAAGGCTACCGTCTGTCGGGCAGTCAGGAATGTTACAGTTGCACTGAAACGTCTCCTGTACACGTTTGTGGTGTTCCCCGGTCATAGACCCACAAGATTCATCAAAGAGGGATGCCACAAAATTGCAGGTATCAGGATGACCAAAACTTAATTTATGGTGTGGTGATATTTGAACTACTACTTAAATTTTACATTTATTTTCAGGGTTCCCAGGCGTGATTGGCTGTATAGATGGCACTCACATTCCAATCATTGCTCCTTCAGTAGATGAAGGAGACTATGTGAACAGGAAGTCTTTCCACAGCATTAATGTACAGGTACATAGTTCCCTGTAGCATTTCAAACTAACAAATTATTTCATCATAGTAATGGATGCTAATTTGTGTTCTCTGCACTGTGAAGATCATATGTGATGCTGCCAACATTATCACAAATGTGGAAGCCAAGTGGCCAGGCTCTGTCCATGACTCACAAATATTCCGTGAATGTACACTGAGCACAAAATTTGGACATGGTGAGTTGAAAATACTTTAAAATATATAAAGACCAATTGCTTCAGGGACATTTGAACTGAAGTGTATCCTTCTGTCTTAGGAGAGTTCACTGGCTACTTGCTTGGTGATAGGGGGTATCCATGTTTACCCTATTTGCTTACCCCTTACTCTGACCCTGAACCGGGCCCACAGCAGCGATATAATCTGGCTAATTGCAGGACAAGAGCCAGAGTTGAAATGACTATCGGAATGCTTAAGGCCCGGTTCCAGTGCCTGCAAAGACTCAGGGTCACCCCAGAAAGGGCATGTGACATTATTGTGGCATGTGTGATTCTTCACAACATTGCCACAATTAGAGGAGAACACTGTCCTTCTGAACCAAACAGCAGTGATCCAAACCATGAACATCCTGACCCTCCCACGGACATACAAGATGGAAGCGCAGTCAGAGACACCATATGTCACAATCATTTCTTTTGACCCATCACCTCAACATGTTGAAAGAAGAATAAACAGATTTTTTGTTCAACTGGCTTTATTGGTCACCTGTGTTTCCTGTACACAAAGTATTAAAAGATGTAAACCTCATAAAGTGTCTCTGTTGCTTCCTCCTCTGTAACAGCTGTCAATGTTTCTTCATTATTTTCCTGTAGTAAAGAAATAAACAACATTGCTGTTCTACTGTAAACTCATATAATCTGTGGAGTATTACTCACAACTGCATGTTGGTCTGGCTCAACAGGAGGCTGCACCAGATGCAGTACACCATCACCATCAACTGATAGAATATGAGGTTTATACAGGTCACTTATAACTTACAAGGGACCAAATGGCAATTAACAAACATACCAATCACCTTACACTTCATTGTCATTATGCTCTCAAAGACAACCAAGACTGAGGGAAGGCAAAGTCAGTAGGAAAATAACTTCACTACAAAATAATCCATTATGGTAAAGAGTTTATCAAATGAATGAGTAGCACTGCAAAGGTGACTGTGAAGAAAGGATGTATGCACATCATGTATTATTTTGGATTTACCCCCTATGTAGGCACTTGTGTCTTGCGGGGTTATTGACTCAGAGGATGTCCCCGCAGAGATGCCTTCGGCCACAGGGCGCCCACTGTTTTGGCTGAGGGCCAACTGCTCAGCCTCTGTGAGTGGTGGTGGTGGTGGAGGACCCCCACCTGTTTTTCGGGCCTCCGCTTTTTTTCTGTTGGCTATAACGGGTCACATTTGAGCATACAGAGTAAGCAAATATGTACTTGTAATGTGCTCAGATAATTTCAATAAGTGCTTACAGACAGAAAATTAATGTAGCCTCTAACTGCAATTGATTTACATCGGACAAACAGACCAAGCACTATGGCTCATAATACAATTACACCTTACCTGTTTGGACTATATTTTTATATTTCATTTTTACTTGCTGCCAGGAACGTTTGGGGCCTGTTGGGTTGCACCTGCGCTCACATCACGTCACAAAATAAAATGTATAAAATAACAAATAAAATAACATATGATAAAATAACGTGTTAAATGGGTGGAAATCCCTAGATCAATGTTTAAATTAACACTCACGCATTGACTCTGTCGGCTATGTTTTGCCATGCATGCTCACTTTCTTTTGCAGCTGTCGCTGTGTTACTTTTTTCCGCGGAATTTGCATGTTATCGGCATATGCTGCCATCAGAATTTCGGCCTCAAGCGCTGTAAAATACATTGACCGCGCCTTCTTTCCCTCCGTCTCCATGGTGACTCGCTTAATCTGTGCTCCACTGATCAGGGCTTTATGTATCCTCGTCCGCGCGCTTCACTTGGGGTTAAAGCAACTCCGCGTTGACTGAACTACTTGTTATCAGCCTTTCTGAAACCGAATATTCCGAGTTGGACAGTTCGGGGTTACTCAACCCTGCGTATCGTTTTTCACTCTGAGTTTTCTAAACCGGCTTCCTGAAACAGGGCCCTCGTCTCTGTTTCATGGTGTTTTGTTTTTTGGTCTGTGTCTCTCTGCCCTTCACCCAGTTTCATTATGATTTAAGGTTTGCTCTTTAGTTTTCCCAGTTTAGGTTTCTTCAGTAGCTCATTGCCTCTTTTTCTCCCCTTGCCACTTTGTAAATGAACATTCACTCATATCAGTCTTTTGCCTGCATTTTGGGTCCTTTTCCACCAACACCACACGGCTCGCCCCGGCAGCCGTGACATTTTTTAAGATTTTACTTTTTTAATTTCATCATTAATGCTCTACTGTAAATGTCTCTTAACAAAAGGTTCCATTCATCATGTTAGTGATATTTTATTTCTTGAAACAAGAAAGTTTAGTGTACATTGCTCACTTTATTTCACAAACAGCAGTAAATAAAAAAAAGGTTCATGAAAACATAACTGAAATTAAACATTTTACAATCCACCAACTTAAGTATAGAAATTTAAAAAACAAAAATAGAAGCAACAATTATAATAAAAGTGCCAAAAAATATATTCTGTTCATCTAAACGTTTCCAGTGGGAGAAACATTACATCAGTTATCCAAGTGACTTCTTCAGTCTCAGCTGACTGCAGTTTCCCCCGACCTTATAAACAGTACATATTCACAATAACTGAAACTAGCCCACTGAATGAATAATAGTATGTGAGGTCAGTTTCTTTATCAATAATATGCAAATTGTCATGAGCATTTCTCCTACTGAAAACGTTATGTCCAGATAAACAGAATCAGCTTTTTAGGATTTCCTTACCTGGATGATTGAGCATGCATCAAGATATAATAACCCTGATTCCAACATATCTGATACATAATTACTTTTTTCTCTAATTTTAAATATACTGAAGTTATTTTTATATGACTTTGTTTTTTTTGCTAATGTTACAACAAAACAGTGGTTAAATGAATATTGTTTTGCCAAATAAACAGTTTTACCCAAATAGCTATTGAAAACAACACAATCAAAGAAATTAAAGAACACACTTATATCCATAAGGATTCATCTCTAACAGGTGCAGGATAGATAAACACATCTCAACAAGTAGCACATGGCATCAAATTTTACTATTTTATGTTTATTCTCTTCTTGAGCTCACACACCTCAGCAGTGTGTCCAGCACTTTGTGGAAGCCACAGTCCAACATAGAGAGGCTGAGTGAACCTGGTCTGGACTCTGTGGAGGAGATTCATGGTCTCAGTGATGCTGTAGAAAGAAAGAGTTCCTGCCCTGTGATCCAAATATACTCCTATTCTGGAGGACAGGGGGCCTGAGATGGGAGTGGGAATATTGTTGTGTTTGAATTCATAACCGCTGCCTGAAACTGTTAATGACCAGGATTTGTCATTCAATCCAAATCCACATTCCTCTCTGGTCCCTCTACGGCCAATATCCTTGTATGCAACAGCTACTCCAACAGTCCCGTTGCACTTCACCTCCCAGTAACAGTGTCCAGTCAGACCCTCTCTGCTCAGGACCTGCCGGCAATCAAGGAATTTGTCTGGATGACTTGGATATGACTGGTTTCTACTCATCAGTGTTACTTTTCTGTTGCTGTCACTCAGTGACAACAGTGTGTGTGCTGTATTTGGATCGAGAGTGATCTGACAAGAATGTTTCAAAAAGTCGTGTCTGGTTTTGGGTTCTCCTTGAGGCAGTAAAATATCTGCTTTGGTCGTTCCAACTGAGATTTTTGGCCATTCATCACTGAGAAGAGCCTTCACTTTATCTCTGGTCCGTGACACAGATGCAGTCACATCATCAAAGTACTGCAGAGTAACATTGTTGTAGGTGGGTACGTTTGTAGATGCACTCAGATGTGACAGTGAGGAGTAGTTTTTCAGAAAATGGAGGTGATCCTCTGTCAG
This sequence comes from Maylandia zebra, assembly GCF_041146795.1. Taxonomy (NCBI): domain Eukaryota; kingdom Metazoa; phylum Chordata; class Actinopteri; order Cichliformes; family Cichlidae; genus Maylandia; species Maylandia zebra. The sequence continues at coordinate 24,789,443 of NC_135176.1, read as the reverse complement.
TGAGAGCTGCTGCAGTTCAGCGTCTCTCCTCCTCAGATCTCTGATCTCCTGCTCTATTTTCTCCTGAAGCTCTTTGACTCTGTTCTGTTCAAATGTTTGCTTGGACCTGATCTTCTGCTTCACCTCAGAGCTTTTTTTCTGAATAAGACTGATCAAGTCTTTGAACATCTTCTCAGTTTGCATTAACGCTTTATCAGCAGAAAGATTGATAGCCTCCACTCTTTCATGAAGCGCCTTCACATCTTTCTCTCCGTCCTGAACTCTTTGAAGAAATTTTTGTCGATTTCTTCCAAGCCCTTTCTGCCTCTCAGCTCTTTCTGCTGCAGCTGACACTGTGACATGGTCTTTGTGTTCATCCATTAAACAGAGATAACAGATACACTGCTGATCAGTGCGGCAGAAGATCTTCATCACCTCATCGTGGCGAGGGCAGATGTTCTCCTGAAGCTTTGAAGTGGCTTTGATGAGTTTGTGTTTCTTTATTGGAGCTACGTTGTAGTGAGGCTGCAGGTGCTGCTCACAATAAGAGGCCATACACACCAGGCAGGACTTTGAGGCTTTCCGCTTCCTCACAGAACAGAAATCACAGGCCACATCTCCAGGTCCAGCAAAGGCATGATCAGGTGAAGCAGCTGGAAGTCCTGCTTTCTTTACGTCTTCCACTAACTCAGCAAGCATGCTGTTTTTCACCAGGTCAGGTTTCAGTGTGAAAATCTGCCTGCACTGAGGGCAGCTGTGTACTTCCTTCTCATCCCAGCACTTTCTGATGCAGTCCATGCAGTAGTTGTGCCCACAGGGAATAGTGACTGGATCCTTTAGAAGCTGCAGACAGATGGAACAGCTCAGTTTGTCTTGATCCAGCTGAATCAGTTGCTGCGCCATGTCTCCTCACCACGACTGTAAAAGATTTCCTTTCTTTTACCGGATGCAAATATGCACTGAAATTTGAACTCAAGGTCCTTTTGAGGGAAGTCTGTGACATCTCACTTTCAGTTACCAGATAAAAGCTGCTTTCGTTTCTTTGATGTAGACACTGACCTGAGCGTAGGGTGTGACTAATGTCTGAGTGAGCAGTATATAAACTGAGTGGGGCTTAGACACGTGTGCTTTATTCCAGGAAAGGGCCTAGACAGACTGGTCTTGTAATTTGATACAGTACTGTTCTCACCATTTCAGCTGTGCATTTGTTAGTGGGTATTGTGTATATTTTCTATCTAATAAGTATAAGGGTTGTGAGTTTTCTGCTAGTTAATGTGAGTTATGTATTTTTATTTAAACAGGAAACCACCCCACTCTAACTGTTGATGGACTCATATAGAGGATAATTTTCACTGTAAGGTTTTAATTGTTTTTTTTAAGAATTCAATTTGTTCAGAATAACAAAGAATAATAAAGGACCTTTAAATATATTTTGTGCTTTGTCCTGAGCTCATTTTACCAGACACCACATATGAATAATGGCAGTCAATTAGTTTTTATAGTAGTTTTTGCTATTTTACTTTAGTTTTTATAGTAGGTTTTAATAGAGCTCATGCAATAGCTGTGCGCACAGGGAATAGTGACTGGATTTAGTAGTTCCTGACAGATGGAACAGCTCAGTTTTTCTCGATGCAGCTCAATTACTTGCTGCACCATTTCTCCTGCCCTCAAACGACGTCTTACTTTCTGTTTCAAGATAAAACTTGTTTTTGTCTCCTTGATGCAAAGACACTGATCTAAAGCATATGGAAATGTTCTGTTTTGCGTCTTATTACACGACTGGCAGATCAGTAGTCTGGGAGGAGCTTAGAAAGGTGTGCTTCATTCCAGGAAAGGGAGTATTCAGATTGATGTGAAACTGAAAGTGTTTCAGATAAAAACAGAAATGTAATCGAATGTTTACAGTGGAAACTGTTACTGGACAATTCAGAAGGACTGGATTAGTAATACTAAATATTAGTAACATTCAACCTTAATTCTTTGTTATCCCAGTAACAATTAAAACTGTTTGTTTTTTTTTTGTTTTTTTTAAAGTGCTGTCCTTTCTAGGAATCATAACTGGGTTTCACAAGGGACGTATCGATCACAGGCGTAGACAGCCACACATTTCTTTGTAAGATTGACATGATGTAAGTAAGTAAGTAAAGTTAATTTATATAGCACCTTTCACAGACATGGTCACAAAGTGCTTTACAAGAAAGGTAAGAAAACACAATACACTCATAAATACATCATAAAAACCATGGTCTATATAAAGCTTTTTGAAGGTCTCCACAGAGTCCAGACATCATAAAAATAGAGGAAGTGCATTCCACAGTCTGGATGCAACAGCTTGGAAAGATCGGTCCCCTCAAGTTCTAAAATGAGTGTGGGGGACCACTAAAAGGTTTTGATTAGATGACCTCAGGTTACGAGAAGAGGTATGTGTACGAATCAAATCAGCAATATTGGAAGGGGTCTGTCCCTGTAATGCTCTAAAAGTTCAAACTATAATTTTAAAATGGAACCTAAATCTGACTGGTTCGACCAGCGACTTTAAAACAGGGGTCATATGAGCTCCCTTGTTCGAGCAGGTCAGTAGCCTCCCTGCAGAGTTTTGAACAACCTGTAGACGAGCTAGCCCTTTCTCGTTTAGACAAGTAAACAGGCTGTTACAGTAGTCAAGTCTTGTAGAGACAAAAGTACGGAATTATGATCTCGAGTTCACTTGTTGACACGATGGATCTAAGTTTGGAAATGTTCCTCAAGTGGAAAAAGCAGGTTCTTACTGATTTAAATGTCCCTCCAAAGAAAAAGCTTAATCAAAAATAACACCTAGATTTCTAAGGTTATGCTTCTATAAGGAACCTAAATCACCTAATCGCTGTTTAATATCAGTTATTGCACTGTCTGGTGCAATAATCAAAGTTTCTGTTTTCTCTGGGTTTAGCTGTAAGGAATTATTGTTCAACCATTATTTAATGTTGGTTAAACAGTCAGAGCGGAGAGCTTATGAACTTCAGAAGGCTTAAATGAGTAGTATAGCTGAATATCATCAGCAAAAAGATGATAAGATACATCAGGAAACTGCCGTATTATCTGGCTTAAAGGAAGAATGTATATTAAAAACAGAATAAGTCCCAGCACGGAGCCCTGAGGAACTCCACACAGCAGCTCTGTAGATTCCGACATGACATGTAGGATGAAAACCAGTCTAGAACAGAGCCAGACATCCCAACCAGGTCTATCAGTCAGTTTATCAGGATGGTATGATCAACTGTGTCAAGGGCTGAGGTAAAGTCTAACAAGACTCGAGCTGTGTCCCAATTCAGGGGCCGCACACTTCAGAGTACCCGGCCTTCGCGGTCTACGAGCGAGAAGACGCAGACACACCACACTGACACCAGTGAACAGCCAGGGAGTGGACATTGAGATAGTGGACTCTTATAGGTACCTGAATAATAAACTGGACTGGAGTCACAACACTGATGCTCTCTACAGGAAGGGTCAGAGCAGACTCTACCTGCTGAGGCGGCTGAGGTCATTTGGAGTACAGGGAGCCCTTTTAAAGACCTTCTATGACTCTGTGGTGGCATCTGTCATTTTTCACAGTGTGGTATGTTGGAGCAGCAGTTTATCGGCAGCTGAGAGGAAGAGGTTGGATAAACTCATCAGGAAGGCCAGCTCTGTTCTGCGAGGCACCCTGGACCCAGTGCAGGTGGTGGGAGACAGAAGGACTCTGGCCAAAATAACATCTCTGATGGACAGAGTCTCCCACCCCATGCATGTAAATGTTGCTGAACTGCAGAGCTCCTTCAGTGACAGACTGCTGCGTCCTCGATGCATGAAGGAGCGTTTCCGCAGGTCCTTCCTCCCTGCAGCTGTCAGACTGTACAATCAGAACTGCTCCCAACAAACACAGATGTTTACATCTGCACTGTAACTGCAACAATTTAATCAACTGATTCGCACTATAACCTGGTTTGCCTCTTATCTGTAGTTATTTTTATTTAATTTGATAACTGTACAGTACTCTGTTTATAGTAATCATTGTCCTTAATGTAAATATGTAAGAAAAATTGTGTATGTTTCTGTTCTGTGTCCTGTTTGTTGTATATGTGTCTTTTTGGCTGCTGTTACAACCAAATTTCCCCTTGTGGGACAATTAAAGGATTATTCTATTCTTCTATTCTAAAAGGAAAGACGCACATGGACTGCTAACTCTGAAAGGAAATAAAGTGTGATTTAAGTCATTCAGTAACTCATAATACATGAACTCAGGAAACTCTAACAGAAACTCACCTCAGCTGCCGCCCCATGAGGGAGTGAAGAAGGAGTTAGCTGTAGGTGAATGCAGTCCTTATATAACTGGTTACAGGTGAGTGCAATTAAGGGCAAGCACCACACCCAATCAAAGGTGAGGAAAAGAAACTAGGTGCATCTGGTGAAGTGAGTGCACTGAAAGGTGAGTCTTTACAACATCTATATGACTGAATAAGAATATTTACATCATTTCCAGTAAAAAGTAGAGAACTGTCAAATATGATGGAGAACCTCCCAGCAGTAGTCTCAGTTATTATGCGTCTGAGTTTTTAACTTCCAAGGTGTTTGTTTAGAACTAAAGTTGAGTTCAAAAAAGACAATTATGATCACTCAAAAGTGCATGCTCGACAAACACGTTGCCAATGTTGAGGCCCAAGGAAAAGACAAGTTCCAAGGTATGGCCTTTTAAATGGGTTGGACCAGAGACATGTTGGACAAAGTCAAAAGAATTGGATACAGATAAAAGTTCTGCTGCAGAGTTTGATGAGGCATCATCAATATGAATGTTAAAATCCCCAAGAATCAAAACTTTCTCCAGCTGGATAATAGAAGATTAGAAGTTCGTAAAATCCTTTAAGAACACAGCAGCAGAGACAGGAGGGCGATAGACTGAAACTGTCATGTCAAACTGTCAAAGATAAAATATGTTCGTAGAGCCAACCTTAATTTTTTTGACTCAAAAGAAGAACAGTTTTTAGTTTTTAGTACAACAGCAAGTCCTCCACCACGGCGACGTAAATGGGAGGCGCCCAAGTAAGAGCAGCCAGCAGGGCGCAGTTTGTTTAGGTGAATAAACTTGCCATCCCTCTGCCATGTTTCAGTGAGAAACAGGAAAAAAAACAGGGAGGGGGGAAGGGGGGGGGGGGTTTCTGTGAAGAGCTTATTCAGAGAGAAGGATTTGTTTGCGATGGAGCGGATGTTCAAGAGCAGAGTCCAACTAAATACTGGCAGCGCAGGTTTCACATCAGATTGTCGAAGTGGGACTGACAGCAAACACCTTGTCCGATCGCATGGTCTCCAGCAGCGCCACGGACCTAGTATTGCATGTGAATTTCTAATTATAAAACGCAAACAACTACAAATGAATTATACTTGTGTAGGGACCCTTCATGTCATATTTCTCCACACCTTAAAATTAGGGAGGTTTCCTATGATGCACTGAGCATTTCTTCTTCACTCTGTTCACTCTCTTTTTGTTCCTGCACCACTTGTTACAGTCTAGCTGAGTAGCTGACTGTGTGAAGTATGAATAGTAGACCCAAGAGCAAACAAAATGGAACATGGAACATAACTTGAGTTAACAAAAAGTGAGCTGTTTAAAGCGGCTGATGGAGAAACACAAAGTAATGCACAAGGCAAAAAAAGACGAGAATAAACAACAACCGAAACTGGGGGAAAATAAATAAATAAATAAATATGAAACTTGGTATAGATACAAAGAGACCTGGACCATGGAGACATGGCACAAAAAACCACAGATGACCTGACACTGAACAAAGGAGGACAGAGGACTTAAGTACACAAAAATATAATGAGAGGATGGGGAACAGGTGGAAACACAGCTGGGACAAATCAGACCTAACTAGACAAGGGGAAGAAATCTGGACACACTGCATACTGGACAGAGACTTTCACAGTAAAACAGGAAGCAGAATGGAATGCAGACATGACAACACAACCTTGACAACATAAGACACACAAACATAAAACACAAAGGGTGAGGGAAACTTAAACACAGGGGCAGAAGACACAAGGAGAATCTGAAAAACAATAAACTATAACGGAAACTTAGGTTTAGTGGAAATGAACTTAGAGAACCTAAAGTACTTAAACATAAACCACAAACATCAAAATAAGCTAAAACTCAAAATGCTGGGTCAAAAAACCCAGGATTATGACACATCCATATTCTTCCACTTAAATTAGTGTAGACCTACAGTTAGATTTGGATGTCTCAAGACAGGTCTTGGTCTCGAGACTTTGATGTGGTCTTGGTCTTGTCTTGGTCTAGACGGACTTTGGTCTCTGTCTTGTCTTGGTCTCACTGTCTCGGTCTTGCTGTCTCAGATCTAAATAGTGGTAAGGAGATTTGGAGTCAACAGTATCCATGACACACAACGTAACGTTCGATGATGTGTCATACGCAAAAGCATCAGCTCTAAGAGCCGTGCTTAGAGAGTGCTTTGTAGTGAATCAGAAGAGTCGACTCTCATTGAGCGAGAGCCGGCTCCTCAATTAATTTCCTTTCGTTGCTCAGCTCTCACACAGTGGCTCAGCTATGCTCCAATCCTTCCATATTGTGGCCAATCACATGCGAGGATATAGGATAATATCATTATGTGAAAAACAGAGAGGGTGAGAGACGCGACAGTCAAGTGGAGCGTGCGTCTGTCCTCTCAGTAAGTGAGTGAGACAGTAGACAGCAGTGAGGAGGGCTGTGCGAGTGCATCGCAAAAACACATAAATATGCCTGACACCTGTAAACGAAGCAGCATCTGGCTGCAGTTTATAGACTTTTTTGTGTTGGTCTCGGTCTTGGTCTAGTCTTGGTCTCGACACCCTCTGGGCTTGGTATTGTCTAATGTACATTTTTAAGGTTATACTTTTTTTAAATTTCATCATTATTTGAAATTGTTGAATGCTCCACTTTAAATGTCTCTTTACAAAAACCTCCATTCATCATGTTAGTGATATTTTATTTCTTGGAACAGGAAACTTTAGTGTACATTGCTCACTTTATTTCACAAACAGCAGTAAATAAAAAATCATCATGAAAACATAACTGAAATTAAACATTTTACAATCCACCAACTTAAGTATAGAAATAAAAACTAAGTTGAAAATGCAAACATCACAATAACCCTGATTACAATTATCTGATACATAATTATTTTTTTCTGTAATTTTAAATACACTGAAGTTATTTTCATAGGAATTTATATTTATGGGAGTTTTTTCTGCTAATGTTACAACAAAACACTGGTTAAATATAAAATATATAAGAAATGAATATTGTTTGCCAAATAAACAGTTTTACCTGAATAGCTGGTGAAAACAAGAAAATCAAAGGAATTAAAGAACACACTTATATCCATAAGCATTCATCTCTAACAGGTGCAGGATAGATAAACACATCTCAACAAGTAGCACATGGCATCAAATTTTACTATTTTATGTTTATTCTCTTCTTGAGCTCACACACCTCAGCAGTGTGTCCAGCACTTTGTGGAAGCCACAGTCCAACATAGAGAGGCTGAGTGAACCTGGTCTGGACTCTGTGGAGACGATTCATGGTCTCAGTGATGCTGTAGAAAGAAAGAGTTCCTGCCCTGTGATCCAAATATACTCCTATTCTTGAGGATAGAGGGCCTGGGATGGGAGTGGAAATGTTGTTGTGTTTGAATTCATAACCGCTGCCTGAAACTGTTAATTACCAGGATTTGTCATTCAATCCAAATCCACATTCCTCTCTGGTCCCTCTACGGCCGATATCCTTGTATGCAACAGCTACTCCAACAGTCCCGTTGCACTTCACCTCCCAGTAACAGCGTCCAGTCAGACCCTCTCTGCTCAGGACCTGCCACCATTCAAGGAATTTGTCTGGATGACTTGGATATGACTGGTTTCTACTCATCAGTGTTACTTTTCTGTTGCTGTCACTTAGTGACATCAGTGTGTGTGCTGTATTTGGATCGAGAGTGATCTGACAAGAATGTTTCAAAAAGTCGTGTCTGGTTTTGGGTTCTCCTTGAGGCAGTAAAATATCTGCTTTGGTCGTTCCAACTGAGATTTTTGGCCATTCATCACTGAGAAGAGCCTTCACTTTATCTCTGGTCCGTGACACAGATGCAGTCACATCATCAAAGTACTGCAGAGTAAGATTGTTGTAGGTGGGTACGTTTGTAGATGCACTCAGATGTGACAGTGAGGAGTAGTTTTTCAGAAAATGGAGGTGATCCTCTGTCAGTGAGAGCTGCTGCAGTTCAGCGTCTCTCCTCCTCAGATCTCTGATCTCCTGCTCTATTTTCTCCTGAAGCTCTTTGACTCTGTTCTGTTCACATTTTTGCTTGGATCTGATCTTCTGCTTCACCTCAGAGCTTTTTTTCTCAATGAGACTGATCAAATCTTTGAACATCTTCGCACTTTGCCTCAAAGCTTTATCAGTAGAAAGACTTATAGCCTCAACTTCCTCTTGAAGCACCTTCACATCTTTCTCTCTTTCCTGGATTCTCTGTTGGACATTTTGTCGATTTGTTTCAAGATCTTTCTGTTTCTCAGCTCTTTCTGCTGCAGCTGACACTGTGACATGGTCTTTGTGTTCATCCATTAAACAAAGAAAACAGATACACTGCTGATCAGTGCGGCAGAAGATCTTCATCACCTCATCATGGCGAGGGCAGATGTTCTCCTGAAGCTTTGAAGCATCATTGATGAGCTTGTGTTTCTTTAATGGAGCTATGTTGTAGTGAGGCCGAAGGTGCTGCTCACAATAAGAGGCCATACACACCAGGCAGGACTTGGAGGCTTTCCGCTTCCTTCCAGAACAGAAATCACAGGCCATGTCCCCAGGTCCAGCATAGGCATGACCAGATGAAGCAGATGTGAGTCCTGCTTTTAGATCTTCCACTAGCTCACCTAAAATTATGTTTTTCACCAGGACAGGCTGCGATTTGAAAGTCTGCCTGCACTGAGGACAGCTGTGGGTTTCCTTCTCATTCCAGCAAGTTTCGATACAGGTCATGCAGTAGCTGTGCCCACAGGGAATAGTGACTGGATCCTTTAGAAGTTGTAGACAGATGGAACACCTCAGTTTTTCTCGATACAGCTCAATTACTTGCTGCGCCATGTCTCCTCCGCTCAAACGACGTCTTACTTTCTGTTTCCAGAAAAAAGCCATTTTCATGCAGAGACACTGACCTGAGCAGATGGAAATTCTTTGCAAATGTTTTTGTTTTGCATCTTATCACATGACCGGCAGATCAGTAATGTCTGAAGTAAATAGTCTATAAACAGGGAGGAGCTTAAAACGGTGTGCTTCATTCCAGGAAAGGAAGTATTCAGATTGGTGTGAAACTGAAAGTGTTTCAGATGAAAACAGAATTGTAATTGTACGTTTACATTGGAAACTGTTACTCAAGAATTCACTAGGAATACAATTAGCAATACTAAATATTAGTAACATTCAACATTGATCCCTTTATGCCTTTATAGAGAAATATTAAATTGACTCAAATTTATAGGAAAAATGGACTTGTAGTTGTCAAAAAATAAACATTTTAGTACATTTAGTGTCCATTATATAATTTTAAATACTGGGAATGGAGCAGAATAGACTGGAGCCAATACAAGTTTAGAATAAGCTTAACAGTTGATGTGAGACATCACTAATGCTGAAGAGTTCTTTCAAGTCTGGCTTGAAACATACGGAATATACAGATTACAGGTCAAGCATTTAACATGTTAATAACAAATATAGGCCTAATTACTTATTAGAAAGCAACTTTCACATCTCTGTTTAGGTAAATGTATTATGGTTAAAAGATGCTTTGTTATCCCAATAACAATTAAAACTTTTTTTTAAAGTGCTGTTCTTTCTAGAAATCATAACTGGGTTTCAGTAGGGACGCATCCATCACAGGTGTAGAAAGCCACACATTCCTCATTATAAAACGCAAACAACTACAAATGAATTATACTAGTGTAGGGACCCTTCATGTCATATTTCTCCACACCTTAAAATGAGAGAGGTTTCCTATGATGCACTGAGCATTTCTTCTTCTCTCTTTTGACTCCTTTTCTGTTTCTGCACCACTACTGTATTTAACACTTAGCAGTTATTAAACTCTCTTCGGTAGTTTGCCTTTTGTCTTGTCTCTCTCCTCTCTTTTCTTTCTCCTCACCCCCAGCTGATCATGGTGGAGAGCTGCTCCTCCCAGAACTTGGTTCTCTTGGAAACTTCCTCCTGCTAAAAGGAGTTTTATCTCCCTGCTGTTGCCAAGTGCTTCCTCATAGTGACTGAACTAAATGTGAATAAAACTGAACTGAACTGAACTGAACTGACCTGACATGAAGTCATCATGGGTATAAATATCCTGTGAACCAGCCAAACAGCTAGACATCAGCCAGAGAAGGTAAATATAGAGGACAGTAACAAAATATCACCAATATTAACAGTATTGGAACTAAACAATGATAGAATTAAATAAATAGCTCATAATGGGATGAAAATCAAAACAGGAATCCAAGCTCAAAATACAACCTAAAAAGAACTCAACTTAGAAAATGTTTATTAAAAAAAAAAAGAAAAGATAAAATCATACTGAGAATAAAGATTAACGCAGAATGGGGAAGGACAGAACATCGGCAGAACTGGGAAAAAAATACTGCAAACTCTGTAAATATTACTCTAAAACACAAACAAAATAATTAAAAAAAAAATAATCCAGACTCCTGAAAACTCAAAACACAGGAATCAATATATATGGCTACAGCTGAATCAAAACTACTGACTCATCCCAGAAACTAAATAACAAAGAATAATAATAAACTAAACAAAACTGTGAGACACAAACCCAGGGGCAATGACAAGTTCAGGCCTGTCAATGAACAGTGGTGCTAGAGGGCAGTAGCATTGGAAAATATCTGCTGGTGTCAGAGTGAAGGGCACATTATTCCACACTTAAGTTTATCAACTTTTTGTTTTTCATTTTCTTTGTTTAAAACACAAAAAAGGAAGAAAGAGGAAAAGAGAAAAAAACAAATATTTTTGTTAATTATTTGAGCTAGAGCGTATGGATATTTCCTTTTTCTCAACTTGTCACATGACTGTGATAAGAGAGGGTGTGCCTAACGCCTGAGGTGAACAGTCTGTAAACAGAGAGGTAAATAGACGGGTGTGCTTAATTCCAGGAAAGGGAGCAGTCAGATTGGTGTGAAACTGAAAGTAACTTTTATAAGATATCTTTTTTTCATTTACAAATATAACAAATAAAAAAACATAACATTGGGGTTTGCCACGCGAGACATGCTGCTGTGCAGTCCTCCAAGATCTTTACACTTTTATTTATATAACGCCAAATAACAACGGTTGCCTCATGGCACTTTATATTTTAAGGCAAGACCCTGCTGTAAGATGGAGAAAACAGAGAAACCCTCAACAATCAGAAGACCCCCTATGAGCAAGTGGTTTGGCAACAGTGGGAAGGAAAAACATCTTTTTTTTAATAGGACACACTTGTGTACACACAAAGCCTGAAGAAATCCATCTTTTTTTTTTCCACGTGGATGGAGAGCTTTAAGGTTTAATTCATCTGGCCATCACTCCACGACAAGATCTGCTTTGCAGGTGCTGCAGTTTCACACTCTTGGGTAGCTCTTTACCTGCCTGCAGGGAGTTACTGATAACAGATACAACAACATGAAAGTATGACTCAGTCCTGCCTTTCATCAACGGTTCAGAGTGCCGATGATGTAATGGTGTGGTGAATATATTCTTGGCATGCTTTGGGCCCTGTAATACCAACTGAGCATTATGGAAAAAATCAGCCTACCTAAGCAGGCAACTCTCCATATTGTCAATAGGGAGCAGAATTCTTAACAAATATATCAGTTTTCCATCTGATATATCATACAGACATATGGCTAATATAGAGTAATGGATCTAAATGATCATCAGTTCCAGAAATCTGTTAAATCCCTTTTGGAAAATCTTTTATGAAATGAAGTAACCTTGAAAAATCCCAAAATATACGTGTAAAATCCTTAATCAATTCCAAAGCCCCTACATCAAAATTTACATGAATTACTAATTAATAACGGACAACTCGTCTGTTATATTTAAATTTCTTTCCAATTCAACTTTAACATCCACATCCTCCTACTTAAATTAGTGTTGTAGAGCTATGTATGTTTTTAATATTACACTTTTTTAATTTCATCATTATTTGACATTTTTAAATGCTCTATTTTAAATGTCTCTTTACAAAGTTTACATTCATCATGTTAGTGATATTTTATTTCTTGAAACAGGAAACTTTAGTGTACATTGCTCACTTTATTTCACAAACAGCAGTAAATAAAAAAAAGTTCATGAAAACATAACTGAAATTAAACATTTTACAATCCACCAACTTAAGTATAGAAATAAAAAGTACATTAAAACTGCAAAAACCATAATAACCCTGATTCCAACTTATCTGATACATAATTATTTTTTTCTGTAATTTTAAATACACTGAAGTTATTTTCATAGGAATTTATATTTATGTGAGTTTTTTACAACAAAACTGGTTAAATATAAACTATATAGGAAATGAATATTGTTTTGCCAAATAAACAGTTTTACCCAAATAGCTATTGAAAACAACACAATCAAAGAAATTAAAGAACACACTTATATCCATAAGCATTCATCTCTAACAGGTGCAGGATAGATAAACACATCTCAACAAGTAGCACACGGCATCAAATTTCACTATTTTATGTTTATTCTCTTCTTGAGCTCACACACATCAGCAGTGTGTCCAGCACTTTGTGGAAGCCACAGTCCAACATAGAGAGGCTGAGTGAACCTGGTCTGGACTCTGTGGAGACGATTCATGGTCTCAGTGATGCTGTAGAAAGAAAGAGTTCCTGCCCTGTGATCCAAATATACTCCTATTCTGGAGGACAGAGGGCCTGGGATGGGAGTGGAAATGTTGTTGTGTTTGAATTCATAACCGCTGCCTGAAACTGTTAATGACCAGGATTTGTCATTCAATCCAAATCCACATTCCTCTCTGGTCCCTCTACGGCCGATATGCTTGTATGCAACAGCTACTCCAACCATCCCGTTGCACTTCACCTCCCAGTAACAGCGTCCAGTCAGACCCTCTCTGCTCAGGACCTGCCACCATTCAAGGAATTTGTCTGGATGACTTGGATATGACTGGTTTCTACTCATCAGTGTTACTTTTCTGTTGCTGTCACTCAGTGACAACAGTGTGTGTGCTGTATTTGGATCGAGAGTGATCTGACAAGAATGTTTCAAAAAGTCGTGTCTGGTTTTGGGTTCTCCTTGAGGCAGTAAAATATCTGCTTTGGTCATTCCAACTGAGATTTTTGGCCATTCATCACTGAGAAGAGCCTTCACTTTATCTCTGGTCCGTGACACAGATGCAGTCACATCCTCAAAGTACTGCAGAGTAAGATTGTTGTAGGTGGGTACGTTTGTAGATGCACTCAGATGTGACAGTGAGGAGTAGTTTTTCAGAAAATGGAGGTGATCCTCTGTCAGTGAGAGCTGCTGCAGTTCAGCGTCTCTCCTCCTCAGATCTCTGATCTCCTGCTCTATTTTCTCCTGAAGCTCTTTGACTCTGTCCTGTTCGGCTTTTTGCTTGGATCTGATCTTCTGCTTCCCTACAGAGCTTTTTTTCTCAATGAGACTGATCAAATCTTTGAAAGCCTTATCACATTCTCTGAAAGCTTTATCAGCAGAAAGATTGATAGCCTCCACTCTTTCATGAAGCGCCTTCACATCTTTCTCTCCGTCCTGAACTCTTTGAAGAAATTTTTGTCGATTTCTTCCAAGCCCTTTCTGCCTCTCAGCTCTTTCTGCTGCAGCTGACACTGTGACATGGTCTTTGTGTTCATGCATTAAACAGAGATAACAGATACACTGCTGATCAGTGCGGCAGAAGATCTTCATCACCTCATCGTGGCGAGGGCAGATGTTCTCCTGAAGCTTTGAAGTGGCTTTGATGAGTTTGTGTTTCTTTATTGGAGCTACGTTGTAGTGAGGCTGCAGGTGCTGCTCACAATAAGAGGCCATACACACCAGGCAGGACTTTGAGGCTTTCCGCTTCCTCCCAGAACAGGCCACATCTCCAGGTCCAGGATAGGCATGATCAGGTGAAGCTGTCAGATGTTCTACTTTCTTTAGGTCCTCCACTAACTCAGCTAACATGGTGTTCTTCACCAGAACAGGCCGCGGTGTGAAAATCTCTCTGCACTGAGGGCAGCTGTGTGTTTCCTTCTCATCCCAGTAGTTTTTGATACAGGTCATGCAGTAGCTGTGCCCACAGGGAATAGTGACTGGATGCTTTAAAAGTTGCAGACAGATGGAACAGCTCAATTTTTCTTGATCCAGCTGAATCGTTCGCTGTGCCATGTCTCCTCAATGTAAGTAACGTCTCCCCAGATAAAAGCTGCTCTTGTCTCTTTTATATAGAGACACTGAGTGTGGAAATTTCCTGTTTTTCCACTTATCACATGACTGTGATAACAGAGGGTGTGCCTAACGTCTGAGGTAAACAGTCTGTAAACAGAGAGGGGCTTAGAAAGGTGTGCTTCATTCCAGGAGAGGCAGTCATCAGATTGGTGTGAAACTGAAACTTTTCATGTTTTTGATTAAGATGTATTTGTAGGTGCTTCAAGTCTTTGTGCAATACTTGCAGGCTGGTTGGTAGGTTGAAGCCCATTGGTTTTCCTTACTTATTTGCAATGTATATTATGGGGTTATTTCATGTTTTATTGTTCTATTACTGAAAATGATGAATTCAATTAGTATTGTCTGTATTTTCTAACTGTTAATGTGAGTTTTTTGTATTCTGATTTAAACAAGAAAACAAGCCTCTATTTAGAGGATAATTTTCACTCTAAGGTTTTAATTGTTTTTTTTAAGAATGCAATTTGTTCAGAATAATAATAAAGAATAATAAATGACCTTTAAATATATTTCTACTTTGTCTTGAGCTCATTTTGCCACACACACCACATATGAATAATGGCAGTCACTTAGTTTTTACAGTAGTTTTTAATACAGCTCATGCAGTAGATGTGCCCACAGGGAATAGTGACTGGCTCCTTTACAAGTTGCAGACAGATGAAACAGCTCAGTTTTTCTTGATGCAGCTGAATTACTTGCTGCGCCTTTTCTCCTCATTCAAATGGTCTCTCTTTTCGTTTTTAGATAAAAGCTGTTTTCGTCTCTTAATGCTGAGACACTGAACTAAAGCATATGGAAATTTTCTGTTTTGTATCTTATCACGTGACTCTGTCAAAGAAGAGGGTACGCGTAAACAGTGCAGAGAGGAGCTTCCATCCAGGTACTCAGATTGGTGTGAAACTGAAAGTGTTTCGGATGAAAACCGAATTATAATTGAATGTTTACACTGGAAACTGTTACTCACTGTTTATCTACCCGCTGTTGCCAAGTGCTTGTTCATACTGAGTGAAGCAAATACAAATAAAACTGAATTTAACTGAACTGACCTGAAGTCATCATGGGCATGAATTTGGACCTTAAAGACTTCAGTAACTTTTCAACTTCAAACTTTTCATTTATTAGTTAAATCCTGGCAACACATGTCACATTTTTTTTTAAATTTTCAATCTGTGTTCAGATCACACCACAAAACTGAAACTGCTCTCATCAAAAACACAAACTACCTCCTCACTGCTGCAGACTCTGGCCATATAAGTACCCTCACTCTCCTGGGCTTATTACATTGTACTTAACTTATTTATAGGGCGATCGTCACTCAAGAGTTGGCAGTTCGTCTTGTAATCGGAGGGTTGCTGGTCCGAGCCCCGGCTCGGACAATCTCGATCGTTGTGTTCTTGGGCAAGACACTTCACGTACCGCCTACTGGTGATGGCCAGAGGGGCCGATAGCGCGATATGGCAGCCTCGCTTCTGTCCGTCTGCCCCAGGGCAGCTCTGACTACAACTGTAGCTTGCCTCCACCAGTGTGTGAATGTGAGACTGAATGAAGAGTGGAATTGTAAAGCGCTTTGATGATCTTGAAAAGCGCTATATAAATGCAATCCATTATTATTATTAATGCTTAGCGTTCATCCTCCAGCTTCACTGTGTTTCTATTATTTTAACCATAGCTGTGTGGCTAGCTCTATAAATACTACTCTAAAACACAAACAAAATAATTAAAAAATAAACCAGACACCATATAACTCAAAACACAGGAATCAAAATATAGCTACAACTGAAAGAATGAAGACTACCAACTCACCCCAGAATCTAAATAACAAAGAATAAGGAACACTGGGACAAAAACCCAGGGGCCATGACAAGTTCAGGCTGGTCAGAAAGAACAGTGGTGCTGCAGGGCAGTAGCACTGATGTCAGAGGGAATGGCACATTATGTCACATTTATTACCTTTATTTTCTTTTTGTTTTGTTTTTTTGACACACAAAACATAAAAAAGGAAGAAAGAGGAAAAGAAAGAAACAAAATCTTCTTTTTATTATTACACTGTACTCTGTCCAGTTAGCAGTGTTCTTATATGCTGTACGTTTACAACACAACTATTAGTGTCAGGACCAAAGCTCTGAGTAGTAAACACTACTGATACAGTGTTTAGTGTATTTTGAGCTACAAAAGACTGAAAATGAGCTTTAGAGGAGATCCTTCTCTAAAGCTCGATTCTCACGTGAACACTGTGGTAAAATCCTGCTTCCAACTGAGGCAGCTGTCAAAGATCAAGCTTCTTTTGGTCAAACGCAACCTTGAAAGAGACATACATGCTTTTATATGCTCTCATCTCAACTACTGCAGTGCACTTTTCATCCAACTCACCCAGGCCTCCATTGCTCACCTTCAGCTGATGCAAAACGCCACCGGTGGATTTTTATCTTGTGCAAGCAAGAGCTCCTTCACTCACCGTTTTAAAACACACTTTTACTCCCTGTCCTTCAACCCAGTGTCAGATGTCTGTGATCTTATGTTACTTTTATGTACTTGTTTATTGTTTAACTTCAACTCCTCTTTTCTGTTTCCGTATCTTTTACCTTCTGGTGTGTGTTGTTTGTCTTTTGTATTTGATATCATTTTACTGCACTTTGGTTTGCCCTGTTGTTGTTTTTAAGTGCTTTATAAATAAAGTAGTACGGTAACTGTATTTGTTTAAATTACATACTTACAAGTCACCATTTTAGAAAATGCAAGATCAAATCAAAAATGAGTTACAAAAATACTTATATATTTGCCTCCAGTTAGCTGTATTATAATATAAAATACTTAAAAACATAACTATTGGAAAAGGAGTGAGCATCTTTACTCTCCAGGCAGAACAAAGCAAGTAACATGTTGAATATTTTCATGTTTTGAGACAGGCGAGATCACATGAAACAACTACTTCACCTTAACTCAAAAAATATATACCTAAGATCGTCTACAATCATTCACCGCACAACCCTTCCCTTCTTGCCCTGCTATCAGAATCAAAGTCCATTCAGTGTAAATATCTTTGTACCCTCCCCTTTCACAGACCTCCCTCAAAAGGACTTTGGGTTCGAATTTCAGTTCATATTTGCATTCTTATAACAGAAAGGAAAGCTTTCAGACATTTACAGTCATCGTGAGGAGACATGACGCAGCAAGTGAATCAAGAAAAATTGAGCTGTCCAATCTGTCTGGATCTCCTTAAGGATCCCGTCACTAATCCCTGTGGGCACAGCTGCTGCATGAGCTGTATCAAAAAATATTGGGATGAGAAGGAAACATACAGCTGCCCCCAGTGCAAGAAGACTTTTACACCGAGGCCTGTCCTGGTGAAAAACCATGTTAGCTGAGTTAGTGGACGACCTAAAGAAAGCAGGACTTCCAGCTGCTTCACCTGATCATGCCTATGCTGGACCTGAAGACGTGGCCTGTGATTTCTGTTCTGGGAAGAAGCTGAAAGCCTCCAAGTCCTGCCTGGTGTGTATGGCCTCTTACTGTGAGCAGCACCTCCAGCCTCACTACAACATAGCTCCACTAAAGAAACACAAGCTGGTCAAAGCCGCACTGATTAGCAGTGTATCTGTTATCTCTGCTTAATGGATGAACGCAAAGACCATGTCACAGTGTCAGCTGCAGCAGAAAGAGCTGAGAGGCAGAAAGATCGATCAGGGAATCGACAGAACATCCAGCAGAGAATCCAGGACAGAGAGAAAGATATGAAGGTGCTTCAGGAGGAGGTGGAGGCCATTAATCTTTCTGCTGATAAAACAGGGAAGGAGAGTGAGGAGTTGTTCAAAGACCTGATCAATCTAATTGAGAAAAAAAGCTCTGAGGTGAAGCAGAAGATCAGATCCAAGCAGGAAACTGAACAGAACAGAGTCAAAGAGCTTCAGGAGAAGCTAGAGCAGGAGATCAGAGATC
This sequence comes from Maylandia zebra, assembly GCF_041146795.1. Classification (NCBI taxonomy): domain Eukaryota; kingdom Metazoa; phylum Chordata; class Actinopteri; order Cichliformes; family Cichlidae; genus Maylandia; species Maylandia zebra. Next base: position 24,771,022 of record NC_135176.1, on the reverse strand, counting down.
TGAGGAGGAGAGACGCTGAACTGCAGCAGCTCTCACTGACTGAGGATCACCTCCATTTTCTGAAAAACTACTCCTCACTGTCACATCTGAGTGCATCTACAAACGTACCCACTATCAGTGTTCAACCTCAACAGTACTTTAAGGATATGATGATGGAAGTGTCACACCTCAGAAATGAACTACAGGCTGCTTTGAGTGAAGAGCCGGCAAACACCTGTCAGAAAATGACTCAAGTGGATCTAAAAGAGCCCGTGACTAGACACGAGTTTTTGAAATACGCCCGTAAAATCACACTGGATCCAAAGACTGCAAATCCATATTTATCTCTGAGTATGAGCAACAGGAAGGCAACGCTGACGCAAGTCGAACACTTGGTTTCCATTCATCCGAAAAGGTTCTTTTTTTTTTTTTTTTTTTTTTTTTTTTTTTTTTTGCCTGTCCCATTTGGTTCTTTAGCCATCAGAAATGTTGTCTGAAGACCAACAAGGATACCCAATGGATTTACTTTGCCAAATGGATCATCGTGGCATTGCCGTATTGGTCCATTTGGTCGATCTTTGTTTTTATTATTTATTATATTTTATTTTCAGATGTTACAGACGGGACAGACATGAGTGAGGGATAGGAAAGGGAGAAAGAAAGAGGAAGGAAAGGAAAAACAGAAGGGGAGAGGGACAGTGAGAAAGGGGGGGAGAAAGAAAATAAAAATCTCCTGGATCACCTGTTGAGAGAAGAATAGAAAACAAGCAAAAAAAAAAACAAAGCAACGTACTAAACACAACACCATCGCATTAATCTAGCTAAGTGTAAACAGCAGTAAATACTAAATATTCAATGTTGTTGTGCAGCACGCAGGACAGATGTGCTTCGAAGTAGCAGCCAAGAAAGGTGTAATTTGGGTCTACGAGCAGTGAACACCCGTGTGCATACCTGTGTGGATCAGCGCGCTTGTATTCCAAAGGTTTCTCCATGTAACGATCTGCTAGGGAGTGTGGGGGGGCCACAGCCCGATAAGCGGCCGCCAAGGAGTGAGCCCACCTGGACGCCCACCCCCAGACACAAAGAACCACCAACGCACCGACACCTGAGGGAGTCCGCCACTGCATCCGAAAAGGTTCTTACCATGGTGGCAGGTGATGAGTTCTGATGGTCTGACTGGATGTTGTTACTGGGAAGTAAAGTGGAGTGGTAAAGTTTTAATTGCAGTTACATACAATGACATTTGTAGAACAGGAAACAGGATTAAATGTGGATTTGGAAATAATGAGAAATCGTGGGCACTGGAATGTGAGGACGGTAGTTATGTTTTCAGACACAACAGCATTTCCGGTTTAATCTCAGGCCCTCAATCCTCCAGAGTGGGAGTGTATTTGGATCACAGGGCAGGTATTCTGTCTTTCTCCAGCATAGGTGTCAAACTCTGGCCCGCGGGCCAAATTTGGCCCGCAGCCTAATTACATTTGGCCCGCGAAGCCATACCAAATTACTATTAGAGCTGGCCTACTGGTATTATACAGCTAATATATATATTGTTTAGTATTAAGCTTTGCTTGTTCCATATTCAGTTTTTCAGCAAAACTTGCTTCCTTTAGCAATTTGCATACATTACTGCAAAAAATCATGTCCAACTTCAGAGGGATGCATGGCACATTCCTTCCCCCCTACCTTATCTCTTGGTACATCATCCCCCTTTTCACATATTCATAATCCCTCCCCACATAAACTTAAACATTTTTCATATAAACCTCAACACACATGGAATTGGGAAGATGTAAGCAAGGTGGAGAAGGCCTGGTAGGATATCAGCTTTGATAACTAGCACCTTTCCCAAAATGGTAAGCTTCCTCTTGTTCCATAGCCCCAATTTTATACGCATCTTCTTCAAAATCTTTCCCCAATTAAAGATAGCATCCCCCTCTGTATTCCCAAAGGAAATACCCAAGACCTCCAATGGCCCTCCACATAATTGATATTCACAAATTGCCTCTCTCCCGCCCGCCCATCTTCCCAGGTATTTATACATTGACTTATACTTGTTTATTTGAGGCCCCGCAGCCTTCAAAAACTCCTGTATAACTCTTATTGATTCTGTTACACTTTTATCATCAGCCAGGTACAGCATTGTGTCGTCTGCATACTGTTAAATTTTTAATGTTTCTCCTCCCGGTAACTGTATTCCTGTTATGTCTGGGCTTTCCCTAATTGCACAAGCCAACGGTTCTACATATAACATGTACAGTAAGACTGAGAGGGGGCAACCTTGGCACAGACCTCTCATTTGTCTTTCTTGTCTTACATCCCAGCTTTTTTGGGGGTGACTGGGTGGGGGGGATATTGCTCACAGCAAATTCCTATTGATCATTGTTGCTCCCATAGATACATTTCAGTTTACCAGTCATGAGGCTCCAAATTATACCAGGAGTGGGGTTTGAACCCACGAGAGCATGCGCTCATTGGAACTTAAGTCCAACGCCTTAACCACTCGGCCATCCTGGCGCATATATATTGTGTATGTGTGTTCCTTTAGGAAACAGGAAGATTGGTAGGAGAAAGAAACGTATTATTCTTGTTTGTTAGGATCATAGCCGTAAATGGAGGACTCTTATAAAGTCCATGGATTTTCATTCACACATATTACATGAGTTATCTACTCTTTACACACTAAGGATCCACACTACCAGGGCTACGGCACACAGCTGTTTTATAAATCATCAAAACCAATACTATCCTAAGATTTATTATATACAAAAATGATCTGTTCCAAAATGTTTTCATGTAATCCTGAAAACAGAAAAACAATCTTCTGCACTATTAACCATCCACAAATGGAAACAACAGACAATACAGGTGATTTTAGCTAAAGAAGCCAAGAAAAAGTTGTGGGGGTTTTTTTTTTCAAACGATGTAATTTACAGCCACAGAGGACAGAAAGCTGCAGTATGTAGAGAAAGAGAAGAGTTAAACCTATAATCAACATGAGTCCTTGTAGATGGCAGCCTCCGGTTTTTAAAGACTTCTATCGGTCTCTAGTGGACAACAGAGGTAACTGCAGGATTCGAGCCAGAATAATGTAACTGCAGTTCAAAACTACATATTTTTTTTGATTTCCCATAGAAAGTGTGTGTCCACGTGTCAGTCCAAGTGGCAGGATTTAGTAATTCTCGTAATAGTTAAATGTAACTCATTCACAAATATTAAGTCGCAACATTTCAGCCTGACTAACCTTCGAAGATTACACGAAGGCAATGTCCACATATCCACACGCACGCATATATCTAACGTATAACAAATTTCTTTACAGAAACTGTTGAATCAAATTACACTTCTTTTTCACAGCTTCAGGGAGTGCACCGTTCCTGGAAATACTGCAATACCAGGTCGATGCGTGGAGTGGACGGAGCAAGCCCCTATTCCATCTCCCTGTTCCAAAAATCAATTTAATATATGGTCCCCGGGTAGGGGACGTATCAGATATTAAACTGATAAGAACAGATTTTTTTTTTCTTTTTTATTTTTACTTACAACACCATCTTACATTTCCATTTGCTCAACATTCCATTGAATACTTTTCATATTTCACAAAAACATCTTTTACATCATTCATAATAATCCTTCCACCTATCCTTAATCGTGTCTATTCCCCATCTTTGTAATTCATGCCGATATATCCCCTCAAATTCCCTCTCTATATCCTTTATTGTTCCCATCTCTTTCCATTCATACCCCCCCCTTATATACCCCTGTCTTGCCCTCCATATCTTAAGTTTTGTAATTGATAACAACATACAACGTATTTTATTTTCCTCCTTCTTTTTATCCTTAGGCCTAAGATAAGTTATTTCCTCATATGTCAAAGCCTCTAGTCCCTTATACCTCCTCTTCATTCCAGCCCATACCTTTTTTGCATATTTGCACCCCCATAGGACGTGTTCAATCGTTTCTTCCTCTGTGCAATTATCCCTCGGACATTCTTTTAACTTCCCCAAATTATGTGCATACATCGTAGTCCTTACAGGTAATTTCCTATGTAGGTGCACGAAGGCAATGTCCACATATCCACACGCACGCATATATCTAACGTATAACAAATTTCTTTACAGAAACTGTTGAATCAAATTACACTTCTTTTTCACAGCTTCAGGGAGTGCACCGTTCCTGGAAATACTGCAATACCAGGTCGATGCGTGGAGTGGACGGAGCAAGCCCCTATTCCATCTCCCTGTTCCAAAAATCAATTTAATATATGGTCCCCGGGTAGGGGACGTATCAGATATTAAACTGATAAGAACAGATTTTTTTTTTCTTTTTTCTTTTTACTTACAACACCATCTTACATTTCCATTTGCTCAACATTCCATTAAATACTTTTCATATTTCACAAAAACATCTTTTACATCATTCATAGTAATCCTTCCACCTGTCCTTAATCGTGTCTATTCCCCATCTTTGTAATTCATGCCGATATATCCCCTCAAATTCCCTCTCTATATCCTTTATTGTTCCCATCTCTTTCCATTCATACCCCCCCCTTATATACCCCTGTCTTGCCCTCCATATCTTAAGTTTTGTAATTGATAACAACATACAACGTATTTTATTTTCCTCCTTCTTTTTATCCTTAGGCCTAAGATAAGTTATTTCCTCATATGTCAAAGCCTCTAGTCCCTTATACCTCCTCTTCATTCCAGCCCATACCTTTTTTGCATATTTGCACCCCCATAGGACGTGTTCAATCGTTTCTTCCTCTGTGCAATTATCCCTCGGACATTCTTTTAACTTCCCCAAATTATGTGCATACATCGTAGTCCTTACAGGTAATTTCCTATGTAGGTGCACGAAGGCAATGTCCACATATCCACACGCACGCATATATCTAACGTATAACAAATTTCTTTACAGAAACTGTTGAATCAAATTACACTTCTTTTTCACAGCTTCAGGGAGTGCACCGTTCCTGGAAATACTGCAATACCAGGTCGATGCGTGGAGTGGACGGAGCAAGCCCCTATTCCATCTCCCTGTTCCAAAAATCAATTTAATATATGGTCCCCGGGTAGGGGACGTATCAGATATTAAACTGATAAGAACAGATTTTTTTTTTTTCTTTTTTCTTTTTACTTACAACACCATCTTACATTTCCATTTGCTCAACATTCCATTAAATACTTTTCATATTTCACAAAAACATCTTTTACATCATTCATAGTAATCCTTCCACCTGTCCTTAATCGTGTCTATTCCCCATCTTTGTAATTCATGCCGATATATCCCCTCAAATTCCCTCTCTATATCCTTTATTGTTCCCATCTCTTTCCATTCATACCCCCCCCTTATATACCCCTGTCTTGCCCTCCATATCTTAAGTTTTGTAATTGATAACAACATACAACGTATTTTATTTTCCTCCTTCTTTTTATCCTTAGGCCTAAGATAAGTTATTTCCTCATATGTCAAAGCCTCTAGTCCCTTATACCTCCTCTTCATTCCAGCCCATACCTTTTTTGCATATTTGCACCCCCATAGGACGTGTTCAATCGTTTCTTCCTCTGTGCAATTATCCCTCGGACATTCTTTTAACTTCCCCAAATTATGTGCATACATCGTAGTCCTTACAGGTAATTTCCTATGTAGGTGCACGAAGGCAATCTCCACATATCCACACGCACGCATATATCTAACGTATAACAAATTTCTTTACAGAAACTGTTGAATCAAATTACACTTCTTTTTCACAGCTTCAGGGAGTGCACCGTTCCTGGAAATACTGCAATACCAGGTCGATGCGTGGAGTGGACGGAGCAAGCCCCTATTCCATCTCCCTGTTCCAAAAATCAATTTAATATATGGTCCCCGGGTAGGGGACGTATCAGATATTAAACTGATAAGAACAGATACTACACTTGATCTTAGCCAAAAGGCCGAGAAGCGATACCCACATATGGCACGACAGAAACGACTCATTCTGCTTACTGCAACTCTAACTCATGGTTACAATGAAGAACACAGTCGCCTTCTAACAAATGGTAGAGGACAGGTCGATGTTTTACTGACGTTTTACCTCCGAAAATCACAATATAACTATGGTCGGCATGTTTCAGTTTATAAACGGCGCCACATATATAACGACACTTTAGTTTCTGAAACGCCGGTCAGCGCGTGCCGGTTAATGAGATTCAAAATCACGTGGTCGTCTGCAGTCCAATCAGCGGTCGTTAAGACGGAGCGTCTTAAATTCATTTTTATAACTTTCTTGGCGTTATAATTGTTTTCATAATATGATAATTACAAGATGAAAGAATTATAATACCAGTATCGTGCGTTGAAATGAAACGACGAAAATCAAATAAACACGTCTATGATTGTTTAAGGTTTCACAAAGACACACTTCCGCCCTCAGGTGTACAGACAGAAAACTGCACAAAGTCTACTCTAGACCACAGTAATCTACTGTAGAGTACTGACACTGGATTTGCAGCAGTTTCTAACCATGGAAGTGGACATACAAAACTAGCTTAAATAAGTTACAATTATTTATGCATTTTTGTAACTTTGGTGTGAAATGAGAAAGTCTGAGAAAACTTGCAGCTGGAGGGAGGTTGAATGTATCTGTTTATCTTTTCTGCATTTGTATTACTTTAACGAACTAACCCCAGTGCTATTTCTTTTTTTTAAAAACAAACAAAAAAACATAACAAACAAACAAAAGAAAAGCGAATAATTTTTTTTACACTTTAGCTTGTTTAGCAGTTAGCAAAACACCCTTAGGTTAGAAAACACACAAAAAATAAACAAACAAAAACAATTAGGATTAACAAAACAGTACGACATCGACAATTGAAACTAGGGTTAAATGTCAGAATGAAATAAAAGGCACTGTTCATAAAGAGTTGGTTTTACCACACCTACCTTTAAAAGGTTCTCTTAGGGGGCAGTGTTTACTTTATACGAAGTAATAGAATACAAGCCACCCTAAGCCGTAGACCGCAAGACGTCTTAAGATTGTGGTGTGATGGTGTGACATTTAATAAAAACATTAAATAGAACTATTGCCAGCTATTTTTTAAACACTTCAAAAACAAAGCCAGTTTAACCACCTTAAACTAACAAAAGCTACACTTACACCAAAAGAATCAGACATGTAAACTGCTCTTGAAGCATTTACAATTCTTAAGATTGCAGTCCCATTTAGAAGAAAACTGGGTGATGTAGAGACAAGGCACCATCTTGGTTAAAATATATATTTAAGTCAGCTCAAGAGGACAAAGGCAAGGAAGGCAGCAGGTTCGAATGGAATCTGCTCCAGATTGCTCAGGGACTGTGCAGACCAGCTGTGTCAGGTGGTCCTGTACATCTTCAACCTGAGCCTGAGTCTGGAGAGGGGTCCTGAACCGTGGAAGACTTCCTGCATGGTTCCGATGCCAAAAATCGCACACCCCAAGGAGCCAAACAACCTCAAGCCTGTGGCCTCGACTTCTCATCTGATGAAGACCATGGAAAGGCTCGTTCTGCACCACTTTTGCCCACTGGTGAGCTCAGCGATCGACCCCCTGCAGTTCACCTACCGATCTGGAATCGGGGTGGATGACGCTGTCATCTACCTTTTACACCGATCCCTCTCTCACCTAGAACAGTCTGGGAGCACTGTGAGGAAAATGTTTTTTGACTTCTCCAGGAGACTAAGGTCCTTTGGAGTCTGCAGGACTCTCTTAAGGACATTCTATGATACCGTGGTAGCATCTGCCCTTTTCTATGCAATGGCCTGCTGGGGGAGCAGATGCACGGACAGGGACAGGAGCAGGTTTGACAAACTGGTGCGGAGCTCTAGCTCTGTGCTGGGATGTCCTCTGGAGTCTGTGGAGGCAGTGGGCAAGAGGAGGATATTAGTAACGCTGACATCCATCATGAACAACCCACATCACCCTCTGCATGAGTCTGTGTGCTGAGCAGCTCTTTTAGTCAGAGAGTGAAACAGCCTCACTGCAGGAAGGAGCGCTCTCGCAGATCATTCATCCCAACAGCAGTTAGACTCTATAACTCCTCAATCACAAAATCATAAGTCACTGGACATTGTGGACATACACTGTCACACTTCATGCATAATGCATCTTTTTATATGTATGGACGTGTGCAGGTATATGTGTATGTATACATATGTATATTTAGTGTGTACATTCAATTCAATTCAATTTTCAATTCAATTTTATTTATAAAGCGCCATATCACAACAAAAGTCGCCTCAAGGCGCTTCATAGATACAGAGAAAAACCCAACAATCATATGACCCCCTATGAGCAAGCACTTTGGCGACAGTGGGAAGGAAAAACTCCCTTTTAACAGGAAGAAACCTCCGGCAGAACCAGGCTCAGGGAGGGGCGGCCATCTGCTGCGACCGGTTGGGGTGAGAGAAGGAAGACAGGATAAAAGACATGCTGTGGAAGAGAGACAGAGGTTAATAACAGATATGATTCAATGCAGAGAGGTCAATTCACACATAGTGAGTGAGAAAGGTGACTGGAAAGGAAAAACTCAGTGCATCATGGGAATCCCTCGGCAGCCTACATCTATTGCAGCATAACTAAGGGAGGATTCAGGGTCACCTGGTCCAGCCCTAACTATATGCTTTAGCAAAAAGGAAAGTTTTAAGCCTAATCTTAAAAGTAGAGATAGTGTCTGTCTCCCGAATCCAAACTGGAAGCTGGTTCCACAGAAGAGGGGCCTGAAAACTGAAGGCTCTCCCTCCCATTCTACTTTTAAATACTCTAGGAACAACAAGTAGGCCTGCAGAGCGAGAGCAAAGTGCTCTAATAGGGTGATATGGTACTACAAGGTCATTAAGATAAGATGGGGCCTGATTATTTAAGACCTTGTATGTGAGGAGCAAGATTTTGAATTCAATTCTGGATTTAACAGGAAGCCAATGAAGGGAAGCCAAAACAGGAGAAATCTGCTCTCTCTTTCTAGTCCCTGTCAGGACTCTTGCTGCAGCATTTTGGATTAGCTGAAGGCTTTTCAGCGAGTTTTTTGGACATCCTGATAATAATGAATTACAGTACACATGTGTGTGTAGTGTGCATGTACATGTCTATACTTATAGATATCTATTACTTACAAATTAATAGTAGCGGTAAAATAGTTAAATTTATGTCTTGCATGTTTCTACAACCATATCCATAATCACATACTGTGTATGCTACCACTGTATATATCACAGGTGTCAAACTCTGGCCAAATTTGGCCCGCAGCCTAATTACATTTGGCCCGCGAAGCCATACCAAATTACTATTAGAGCTGGCCTACTGGTATTATACAGCTAATATATATATTGTTTAGTATTAAGCTTTGCTTGTTCCATATTCCGTTTTTCAGCAAAACTTGTTTGAGTCCATAAGAAAAGATTCATTCTTATATCTGAGAATCTGAAGATTTTGTTTTTCAATAAATATTAACGTTAGCCCGCGACTTTGTTCCAGTTTTGAATATTGGCCCACTGTGTATTTGAGTTTGACACCCCTGTTCTACAGCATCACTGAGACCATGAATCTCCTCCACAGAGTCCAGGCCAGGTTCACTCAGCCTCTCTATCCTGGTTTTTGGTTGTCAGCATTTGTTGGAGACACTGTTGAGTTGTGTAAGTTAAAGTAGACCGGAGTGATGACTGATCTGTGGTGAACAGTAAAATAATATATGCTGAGATGTGGCTGCACTGCTGAGGTCAAACTCTGTGGGTGAGAATTTAAAAAAATTGAAAAATACTGCATTTATAAAAGCAGGTATACTTATAACATATGCAGATTTTATAAGAATAAAACTTGCATTAGAAAGTGTTTTGATTTATTCATTTAAATAAACCTATTAATTTCTCTGAACACAATCATCTCCGAAAGGAATGTATTATAATGTAAGAAAATGTCATTATAATTTATATATTAATTAATTCAATGTCTATATTTGTTGCTGGGTATTTCATATGCTGTGTATTCTTCTTGTATATATTATAAAGCTGTTTTAATGATATTACAAAATCACAGCAGTATTAAATGTAAATTTAAGCATGTTTAATTGAAGCATTCTGAATAATGACCAAATTTACTTTTGGTAGCTATAATGTTAACACTAATGCTTTCAATCTTTACAAATGCAGGATTTTTAATTGTTATAGAGTATATTTAGTGTAAAAGCTCAGGTTATCTTTTCTTCCACTGAGCAAAACGGTCCCGTCTTTTGTAACCTGCACAGCAGAAGAGCCACACCTGATGGTTGCATTTATTTCTGATAGATTTCCTATTGTCCTGTCCATGGCCATTTAAAATAAATCTTGGATTTGTTCCACTTTTATGATTCTCAATTTCTTTACTTTTATTTTAATATAACAAATAAGTAAAAGGTTACAAAAGTAAATAAAAGTAAACATTTCACCAGACAGTGTTACTTTCAGATTTATTACACAACTTGTTTAAACATTCCACAACAATCATGCAGGAATAAAATGGGAATTATACAAAGCTTTACACGCTTCTCCAATCACACTTCAGGAATAACTGGACTTCTGATCATTGTCTCAAAAACACTCAAAATGTGAGGTAATTTTTAAAAATCATTATCTACAGACGAAAGACCGTGTGTTGACTGAATGCCGAAGAGGGTGAAAGAAACAAAAACACTCATTATAGGGTAATGAAGTCAGCAATTAACTATACATAACTGTGCACTGCGTCAGCATTGAGTTCATTTGGAATATTAAAGTTTAAAATGCCAGGAATGTCAACAAATGCACCATCAATTCCTTATCCCTTATTTGATGTCCTCCTTAGAAGTAAAAAAAAATTACACATCAGAAATTATTAACATAACACCTTGTCCTTTTTTCTTTTGTACATCAATTCTACAAAAGAAATAAAAGCTACAGTAAAACAGACGCACAAACAAAGTCAGGGCGCTCTGGGATCATTGGACATTTATCATTTCATTCCCTTAAATTCTTACCATTCAGAGAAAATCTGTAAAGGTGCAGAAAGTGTCTTACCTAAATTCTGACTTTGAAAGGTCAAATACTTGAGAGTCAATCATAACTACCTCAGCCTCAGCATATATCTATACTTAAAAATATCAAAGCTTGAGATAATTAAGATAACGGTTGTTATAATTACCTTCTGTTCTTTTAACGCCTGTAACACAAAAAGCTTCCTGTCTTTTTTTTAAGAGCTGAAACATGTTTTGGGGGTTTTCCTTAGTTGCATACACTATACACACTATATGGACAAACGTATTGAGCCACAACTTTCAGTCTTTCAGTCTCATTGCCACAGGTGTGTAAAATCAAGCACCTACCCACACAGTCTGCCTTTTGTGAAAGAATGAGTCATTCTGAAGAGCTCACATTCAAGCGTAGTGCTGCGGTACCTCTGCAACAAGTCAGTTTTCATGCTAGATATATTCAACAATCAGCTGTAAGTGGTTTTATTGCAAAGTGGAAGTGTTTAGGAACCACAGCAACTCAGTCATGAAGTAATAAGAGCAGAGGAGGCATAGTGTTTAACAGTCAGCAACGCTCTGCTGACTCTGCCGCGCTCCAAAGCTCCTCTAGCTTTAACATCCTGAGTTCAATTCCACCATCAGGCCGGGGTCTTTCTGTGTGGAGTTTGCATGTTCTGCCCGTGTTTGCGTGGGTTCTCTCCGGGTACTCCGGCTTCCTCCCACTGTCCAAAGACATGCACTTGGGGATAGGTTAATTGGTTAATCCAAATTGCCCATAGGTGTGAATGTGCGAGTGAATGTGAGTGCGAATGGTTGTCTGTCTCTGTGTGTTGGCCCTGCGACTAATTATTGGAATTCAATCCAGATAACAGTTTCCCCCTTACTTGCTAAAAAAAAAAAACGCATATGAGAGCTAGCTAAGCTCTTTCAATAAAAAATTGAATATGCCTGATGAGGGTTTTTTACACATAATCTGGGTGTTTGGCGTTAAATACTGTTGTTATTAACAGATTTTAAAAAACGCAAAGTTTCCAAAACTCCACTGTCTTTGTGCAAATATCTAGCTTTTAGCCGCTAATAGCAAACTAGCAAGATGTAAAAGTCTATTGGAGCTGCTAAAAGTGAACAAAGCTAATTGTGTGTGTGTGTGTGTTCACTTTTTCAGTAAGTTGCAGATGTTATAAGAACAGAAGCTACCCAGAAGATTGAAGAGCAGTAACAAAAAGCCATATGTCACAGCTTTTACTAAAAGGTGACTTACACATGTTATAAGCAACCTTAACATGTCTTCAAATCTCCCTTTAAGTCACTGCGAGCAAACTTCACAATAGCCATTGTGTATGCTCTTATTTATGCTTTTCCTGCTGTGTCATATATCAAAATGTCTGCTGTGGGAAAAGCTCCCCAGTTATGTTGATCCTATCAGGGTTAGAAACAAATAATAACAATTTAATAAACACTTTAGCCACAAATACTGTGTGAAAAAAAAAGGTCAGATCATGAGAAAAACAGGCACCATATCCACCATAATCTCAATGGAAAATATCAGGTAAATATCAAACATGACTATATAAGAATTATGGATAAAAAGAAGTCTAATTTTGAAGCATATAAATAGAAAACAATGAAAAGTAAAGTTTGTATTATCAACGTGTACTACTTTACAGTGTGCTCATTAAACACATACTCTCCCAGATGTAACAATGTAACGATGAAGCCAAACAATCATATTTTATGGGTTAGTGGTTTGTTTGTTTTTTAACTTCCATTTCCATTTTCATGCGCCGGCTGTTTTGTGAGGTTGTTCGAGTATTTTTAGATCAAGTCAGATGAGATCATATTCTTTGGTAAAAGGAGGGTGAAGAGGATGTTTGTATGAATTACCTCTGATAACACTACGCACGTCAACAAACCAATGATAAAAGGCCTTATACACAAGTTTAAAAATACAATGATAAAAAGTGATAGTATCAAAGTTTCCACAGTACAATACATACAATAGATTATTGCACCAAATGTAACTATTATAAATGTTATAGCAGAGCGACTTAGTGACACTGTTTCACTTTCTCCACTCTCTGGATTTAAAGCCACCCATAAATGAATAATACAATTAAAAAGCGAATGTTCAGTAGGGAACGTTTTAAAGACCAAAAATTATTATTTGCTGAATGATTAAGTAAAAAAATTATAGTGGCAAGTAGTTACATAGCCAATCGGTCATTTTGTATCAAAATTCTCATTAACTATATGTGTATTACACATGTTGTAAAGTCACAAATATTAAACCAATAAAGCTTTGTGCATCTTACATTTACACTAAACTGGCATTTCAGAAAACATCGCTTTCACCTACGGTCGGCTTCAAGTGCGTTACAGGGTAATGGTAATATACCTAAAAATGCACAATAAATACTAACCTTAAATAATAAGCATGATTGGACTTTGTCATCACTTAAAAAATAATGAGCTGCTTAAACTTTTCCTTTAGGAAAGTTACATTTTAAGTGATGATTTTAAGTGATGATGCTGTGAGACTCACAGCAGTGATGGTGTGATCACCAAATGTTGCTATCAGCTCGTCTTTCCTCTGGAGGAACAGCGCCCTCTCTCTGCAGATTTCCCACTAAAACCTAGAGGCCTGTGGTGGGAGAAAGCCTTATTAGATGGTCTGATTTGTTTACTTTCAGCATTTTGTCCATACACTGCCTGGCCAAAAAAACAAATTTTACAAAGCAAAAAAAAAAGAAAAATTTTCATCCATCATTTTTCATCCAAGTATGTTGGAAGGGTCAAATTATTGGCCTCTTTCAGGCAAAGAAAACAACTAAAGAGACTGATAAACTACTAAAACCGGGTAGGGGCTTTCCAAGTTCTCATTACAATAAGGCAGTAAGCACAGAGTAAAAAGAACAGGACTAAACAAAACCACTCGTCAATGAAAGGGTAGAAAAGGGTTCAATTTGGTAGGAAGTATAAAGATTGGACTCAGCAGTGGAAAAATTGCCAGATTTAACCCTTTAACGCCTATTGTTTCATATTACATACATTCAGTTTTTTGTGAGTTATATCATCAGTGTGATTTTTTTTCCCAATAACAAACCTAAAAAAATTAATTTTTAAGTATTTTCTTTGAAGCCAGATGTAGCAAACACAATATAAATTAAAAGTCATATATAGAAATTAAAATGTAATTCATTTTTCAAACAAATTTGCTAGATAGTTCAATAAACTCTCCATTTTCAAAAAATTCAAAGAACTTTCTAGCAATTATTTCATATTTCAGGCTTTCATAACCCTGCAGGAGCATGCAACTGTGTATGTACAAAAACGTGGTGACGCTGCATAAGCTTATCGAAACAATGCCATGGTGAATGCGAGCTGTCATCAAAGCTAAAAAGGCAGTGCAAGATATTATTAGATTTTTTTTGACAGGCAGTGTATTTTCTGATCTGTGAGCAAGGATGCCAATAAGACTTTTGAGTCTTTAGCTGGGTAAAAGTGTTTAACTTTTAAAAGTCATATCATTCGAATTACATTCAGCAACACATTCATAGCAGATGAGATTCTGAATATCTGTGAATCTGTTCACTATCTTGGGACAAATGTAACACTGACGCAAGATTTCATTATTTTACACCAACAAATGGACCCTGTGGTTTGACACAAAACAAGAACACAATAATAGGTAACAGATTTTCCTCTACAATGTGAGCCTTTTAGAATAAAGCAGTGTACCCTTTCTCTTACTTTATACTGACATCTACACACTAAAAACAGTCACACGGGTTTACATTTTGCCGTAGGAGTGATAAATGCAAAGCTAAAAATGAAGCTTTTAGATCAATATAAGGACATTTAAGCTGCGTTTCAAACACAAGTGCCTCCTAAAAACGAAACAAAACATGTCTAAAAGTTGTTCCAGAGCAGGAACAGTGAGGAAGGTCATATTTTTAAATGGGCATGTTGCTTTTTTAAGACATTAAGTTTGTCGTTCTTGTAAAAGTAAGCTGTGTAGAAAAAGAGCGCATTTTAAAAAATGATTATTTTGGTATTTGTGCTGAAATTTGCAAAAGAATAGCAGACAAAAGCAGAGAGTGGAGAAACAAGTCCCACCACAAATAAGCCAGCAGGTTGCTGGGACTAGCTAGTGGCTGTGAAGAGTGATCAAATACAAAAACACCATCCATCCAAATGTCTACAGCTTCTCTGTGCCGAATATGTAACAAAAAAGGCAACCACAGTCCACATTAGCCAATTTGTAGCAAGTCATCAGAGACGAAGAGTGTTGCTGTGAAGGTGTGTACATTTTTTTTTAAAGTTTTATACTTTTAGTTTAAAAAAATACAAACAAAACCTTAGCTGAATAACAATGATCTGCATGTTGAGTCAGTGGTTTTGCATGCAAATAATATGTAGATATTTTGCAATGTGACATTTAGAGAATAAAATCTGTTTTTAGGAGGAATTCCTTTTTTGTGTTACATGAGGAGCTGAGTGGAACTGGATCGGTCAGATTTTAGTTCTTGGATGCTGGATAAATATTTAGATTTCTACTTTTGAAGTGCCACTGAGCAAACCACTAGACTACCAACCTTTCCTCTATAACTATATTTCTTTACTTCCTATCAACCTGCCTGTTTTTCATGACGGCAGCTCATTTAAATTACAAACTGTAGTTCAGCAATAATGTCCTTGTTTACATCAAACAAGATTTTGAATTGTTTCCATTAGAGGTTTCCTCGATAATTTAAAAATAAATGATCAACATCACATCATACATTATTGTGTAGCTGTTCTTATTCTATGCTTTTGCATGGCTATGGTTACACACTCTCTTGCGAACTCCATTTATTTGGAGATTTAATTAAATTGCCTCAAAAGAAATTATGCAATAGACAACGGTGTAGATGAACTTGCAAAATTGCAATAATATTGTCGTTATCGGCAATAATCGTGAAGAGAAAATCTGACAGGACAGTCCAAGTTTCCAACATTTGTTGGCGTTAAATTGCTACATGTAACACTCTAAGACTTAACTACCACAGTAGCTGCTGGATAAAAGCCTCTTGTTCAATGAATATCTGGTATTTTTTTCTCCCCAGAAAACAGATACAGCAATGTGTACACTGTGTAGTGAAACCTTTCGCACACTATAGATCTCTAGCACTGAAAAACAGTAATTTTATCAGGTGGCAGGCACACAAAAGACACAAACACGAATAATAGAAAAATCCTCCCCTCTCTCTGCCACACAGCAGACTAGGAAAGTTTGCAATCACCCTCAATATGTGGCAGGAAACCTGTGCGTGTCTGTCTGTTATTCCAGAGACGAAGGGTGAAGTAGAAACGGGGTACAGGCTTTACTCATTAGCGGGCTTCTCTTTGCAGGAAGGTTCACAGAGGATTTCTTTGTGTGGTAGTGGATAGGGGAAAGCTGCTCCGCTGCAAGTGCTACTGTGAACCAGTTTGTTGAGGCGAGAGAGGCCCTTGATGCTGCCAGGAGGCCTCCCGGGGCTGACCTTATACCCCGCCGCTCTGGTCGTACCGAGCGGCCTTCCAGGACTCGTCTTGAACCCGGCAGCTCTGGTGGTGCCGAGTGGTCGCCCTGTGCTGGTTCTATAACCAGCTAGCTTGGTGGTTCCCAAAGGCCTCCCACGTCTGCCCGTCTTCCCGACAGACTTGTTCTTCTTCTTGGCATCATCTGTTGCTTGATTGGTGTTTTTTAACCCTGCTAGCTTTCCAGACGAGCGGGGGTCACCCCCAAGAACTTCCTGTCTCTGGCACACCATGGGCTTGTGGCTCTGGGTGGGTAAGGCCATGGGAGCCAGTGTCATCTGGAGGGATGATGGAGGGGGAGGAGGGTAGAACTTGCTGGCCTGTGAGGTGCACAGGTCAAAGTGAGCAGTGGGGTGGTGGCTGTCCTCTGCTAGGCACGACGGCCTGCTGTTCATGCAGAAGTCACTGGTTGTCACCTGGCGCATCATCTTCTGTTGGGGGTTGGAAATAATGCATCATCACTCAAACATCAGGACTAATGTTTTCTGGATAGTGCCATGTCAGGTTAAAGTTAAAAAACAACTCTGCAGTTGAAACTGATCATACCCATATTTGCATGAAGACAAGAAACATGGGAACACTAAGACTTCAGTGAAATATTCTGAAAGCATCATCTGGTCTAATCCAGATCTACACACGATGGGTCTAATCCCATCCCAACAGATTATTCTCATAAGAAAGGTCAAGAAAGGGTGCTGCTTATTTCTGAAGTGAGCTTCACTTTTGTGCTGCTGGTCAAAGTTCAAATTTAGTGTCAGCGCTAAATATTAAGGGCTCATTACTGCCACGCTGACAGTAGAAGGCTGAAAGCATCTACTATGACCAAGGGGCAACAATGACCACATTGCACACTGAAAGGGGAAACTTCAAAGTGCATGAAGGTGGGAGACGATGCTATATCTGAACCATTTTAACAGAAGAAAGGACTTGAGGATTGTTTTGCTCTGCAGAGAAGGAGCAGCAGCATACTGTAATGTGGCTGTGTGCTGAAGTCGAGGTTATTACAGCAAACAAACTACACAATAACTGTTGTCTCATGGTGTTTGTACTATAAGATAAAGACCCAACAATCAGACCTCAAATAAAACGTAGACTCAAAAAGAAAGGCAAACTAACAGAAACAATAATGGACTTACAAAAGTAATCCACAATATTGAGTAAATATGCTTAGTCTTAGTTAACTTGCACTACTTCTAAGCACTTTGTTCTCCAATTTCTCTTGTTTCTTATTTATTCCTGCTGTCTTACTCTTTATATTTTGTTCCTGCACAGTTGGCATGGAGGACTTATAACTTAGTTCTACATGTACAGTGACAATAAAGGGCTATTTTATTTATTTTCAGCCTGAGGAGGCATTGGTTAATCTGTTGGGTTGTTTGTTTGTTTGTTTTTATTATAATGACTGTGAGTCAACTGCCTTCACACAGTGTTGTCCTTGTTTTATAATACCAGCTTTGAACTTCCTAATCTGCCTTCAATAATAATTAGCACGGAAACATACAAAACTAAACTAAAAGTAAACAAGAAAAACAAGCAAATCCACTCTGAAACTAAACAGAATTAAAACCAAATTAGAAATTTGGATTCACACCCTTCATGTAACAACAACAACCCCTAAAAGTTAAAAAACATTATTGTTATTATTACTACTACTACTACTACCTATATAACCAGGCAAATACCCTTCATATAACAACAAAAAAACAAGTGCTGAAACTATTAAAATAAACAAGAAAATCCCCTGAAACTAAACAGAATTAAAAGTAACTTATTAGAAATATTGAAATAACAAAAAAAAAAATACAAAAACTATAGATCTCGATGAAAAATGCTTTGTTTAGAAACTCAAGTTCACATCTAGTTCGCTTGTTTACACGCAGACTTTCTCGTGTTAACTCGACCATGAAAAGCTGTTTCATAATTTAACAAACAGCATATGATTACATACGTCCCATAAACAGCTTCGACCTTAAGAATAAGGATAGACCTCACCAAAGTGGTGCTGAAGTGCCTTAGAGCAAGACCTCTCCTCTCGCCGGTCATAAAACCGCGTTAGACTGAATGCATTTGGCTGCTTTGCACACTTTAATTACAGTAATGAAGAGTGTAAATGGAGTGAAGTAAAGAGTGCACACAGCTGCTGTCGCCTTTTCTGCAGAGGAAACGGGACGCAGGGAGGTGTGGACTTTCACCATCACACACGCTACACTGTCAGTAGTAATATTCATTCACAAAAAACAAAATGCACATGGATTCCGCATCTTTGCATTCAGACAAAACCTCCAGCTCTCCGTTAACGAGCAGCACCGAGGGCTGAACGTAGCCTCGTTCCTGGCCCGAATAACGGGCTTTTTTTTTAAGAGACACAGAGACTGGTTTACTCTGTTTACAACATGGCAGCTGACCGCGGACAGAGCTGATTTATGTGCTCGCATTTGAGCCGCATAACGAATCTAAATGCCCCTCCGGAGACCCGCGTTAGCGCTAACGTTACTGTACCTCGATTGTTCGCAGATCTCGGAGCAGAAAGGGTTAAGGAGCAAAATGATCTTTCATCCCCCTCAAAGCGCGAGTCGATCCATTTTCCAGAATATTTTCTCGCCACAGGACATCGGTTCGCTAACACACGATCACCGCATCGGGTAGTTTCGACGCGAGCGACGATGAGAGGTGAGATGTGGTCAGCTAGACGGCTCCTTTTTTCATCTCCCAGCTCCAGCGGTTTGGATAAGAAACGCAGCCATTTTCCATTAAAAATTAATAAGACAGCAGCGCAGTCTGAGCATGCGCACAACAGCAAACTGGGGATGTGAAGAGGTTATTCTCCTTCCCCTCCTCCTGAACTGCTTTCACGACGGAAAACGCTTTTTTTGTCTCTCAAGTCCTGAAAATTCTAATTTTCACCAAACAAGCGAGAGTAAAGGCTCAAAAAACGACTTTATTTTTCAGATTATTATCCTGAAACCGAGCCATGAAGCAGTTTTAATGCTCACCAAGCATCACTTCCCACCACTGATGAATAATATACAAAGAACTGCTATTAAATAATTAACATTAGCAGTCTGAACAAATACGAAGCACCTTAACAGACTGGAAACAAGTTTATTTTCTTAGCAACATTGTTTTCTTGGGATCTTTCATAAAGATGATGGTTGGTGTGGTGTTCCTACATAAATGTGACTAAAAACATCTTATTAATGAAACCAGGTCTTATACTTAAAGACATATTGTGGATAGTTCACTGCAGCATTGTGCTGGTTTGATGGTATAAAAATCATTGGACACATATGTGTGTGTGTGCGTGTGTGCGTGCGTGGGGGGGGGGGGGGGGGGGGGGGTCAAAAATGCAAACAAACAAAATGCAACTAAAGTTGGACACATTACAAAAAATCTTGACTAAAATATTCTTCAACAACTTGGATGAAACTGTGGAGATGAGGAATGGAAGCTCCTCCGGTGTGCCTCGGTTCATCCTCTACAGCACTTTGTACCGGCCTTTGCTCGTCGGCTGGTAGGAGTTTTGCTGGGGGGGGAAAAAAGAAAGAAACGGGAAATAAAATTAAACATTTTCGGCATAAAGTCACTGCATAATAAGAGTGGATGACATGTTTTAACATGTGTGAGCAAAAAGATACTTACTAATCGGATGAGCTCTTCCTTGATTAGCCGTGTAATTTCTGTTTTGGCTTTCTGCACAGCCAGTTCATTTGCACCTACAACACAAACAACATGTTAATATTCAGTATAGGCTGCTCTGTTAAGGAAACTGGACACCCCATTAAGAAATTCATTGCCTTCGAGGTAATTAAAAAAAAAAAAAAAAACCAAAAGGGAGGGAGGAGTTGTATTTTGCAAGAGGCACTTTTAACAGCATGATTTAAGCCAACAAAAGCTTTTTTTCCTTCTTTAAAACTTGAAAAGTCAAGATTATCTGCTCCGTGTGATAACTAGTTTATAAACTTCCTGCGTTGTGCTGTTCTCAAGTTATCATGTTCATTGTTCGTGTTCACTGAACCTTAGAGTTCAGCAATTGTACAGCTGCCCTAAAAATATCTTGTTATATCAGGTGTCAGGACTTTAAAAAAAAAAAAAAAAGGACAGACGTTCTTTGACACATACTCTCAATAGCCAGGTAGATCTTGCGCTCTCCTTCCTTGGGCTCTTTGCCTGGAGGGAAGTACGTTCCTCTGATGGTGATGGCAGCTTCAGAGTATTCACCGATCCTCTGCAAAGCTTCTTTAGATGTCACCTTCCACCTGGCAGTCTGAGGGAAGGAAGAAAAGGAAGATTTTATAAGCCCTTTTTTGTCTGCTTTATGTTCAGAGGAAGAAACAAAATACTTTGGGATTCTTGATTGTTAATCAGTCGTGACAAAAAACACAAAACGCTCAGTTTAAGCATCTGTCATCTAAAAGATAAGCCCCTCTCCCGGACAAAAAGCATTTGTATTGAGCATAAACATTTTGCCAAAAATTAGAACAGCTTAGCTTTTTTAATCAGAGATTAAAAGAAAGTTATTTTCTTAGTAGCTTAAAGAAGTCGAGGATTTTAATGTCAAGTATTTTTAATAGATGGATTTGCTTAATTTTCCACTCAAATTTGCATATGTTAGACTTTACATCATGATGCACCAACTACATGCAAGAGGTGGATTTTAAAGGAGTATAACAGGAATGACTACTAGGCCCTCAGGTCTCCAGCTGTCTGCATCCGTGTTCGCAATGGAGAATAATCAAGACTTACGTGTAAGCAAATCAGGAACACACATTCACAGATGTTTTAAAAAAAAAGTACAAATGGCTTTCCAACTTTAAATCTGAAATTGCATTGCTAAAAAAAGCGACAGTGTAAGTCTTACATAAACACTTAGAGAAACAACGTCTATGCTAGAAAAACTTGAACGCGTTTCACTTGAAACCACAACCAGGAGATGGGTTTGGTGTGGTGTGAAAATCACTAAAAAGAAAGCAAAGAAAACACTCAAAGACGTGTAAAGTGGAACTTCTGGTATGTATGGGTAGAATGCCTGCAGACTAAAAAGTGAGCAGACTCTAAAATGGGAATCATCTCTCAGTTTTATAGGGGTTTTAGCAACGTTCACTCAACACAACGTATAAAAAGCAAGATGAGAGAAGAAGGAGGTCTTACAATAATGCAAAAAGAATGACAGGATATCTGTGCATTTGGCAGGAAAAATAACTTTTGAAGGAATTTTGCTGGATTTTTGTTATTGCTCCCCACATGAAAGTACACTTTAATAATAGTAAATCTGGGTGTTGGAGGAATTGTGGCTCCCAAACTGCAGAGCATTATGTCTGCTGGGAATGTCAACACATGCAAAACTACTGGATGGAAACAGACAGGGTGTGACAGGGTGGATCGTCAACACTCACATATGACCTTATGTCTGGATAACTTTCCACCAAAGGAATCAATAAATAATCATATTGATGATGTTGTTTTATCGCCTTATGATGTATTATGATCCTTAGATTTCCCCATTACGCATTCGTTATTTATATACAAATGTATGGCTAACCAGGTAGCTGCAGGTTAGTCTTACATGTCTGTAAATTTGTTGAAAAGTTTTAAATAATAATAGTTTTGGGGTTTTTTTCTTTCTTTTTTTTTTAAAGTGGGCTTGAAAAACAAAGGGAGCAATAGTAGAGCTCCGTTTAACAGGAAGTAGTCAGGAAAAAAAATGCAAAAGCAAAAGTTTGTTTTATGTTTTGATTTGTCTTCTGTTTGGTCTTTTACTCATTTTTAAGTCCTTACACGGCCTTGCCCCACACGACATCTGAGCTGTTTTATTTCCCAGTTGCTCAAATCAGCAGACCAGCTGCTCCTGGATGTGCCGAGGACACAGTGGAGGCTCGGGAGAACAGGGATTTGCCATGGCGGCTCCCAAACTGAGGAATTCTTTGCTGTTAAAAAGACAGGCCTCTTCACTACCAGTTTGCGCTTATGACCCACCTCTTCATCTTGGCTTTTCCCAAGTGTGAGATGTTGATTTTACGTTTTGATTTTAAATTTTTACTCGTGTTTAATTCTGTCTTGATGCTTTTATTTTACATTGTAATTTTAATTCTATTTATTTTATTCTAACATATCTTTATTTTTGTATCCTGAGGTTTTATCAGTGGTTGCTGTTTTTTAAAGTGCTTTAAAGGAAGTTGGCTTGGCTTATCAGCAGCACGGGCTAAGCTAACAATCCAACAACAGCACAAACAGAAATAAGCTAGCATGCAGACAGTTGATCCCCATATTTTTGACACAGACCCCTGGTGACAATACACAGCAACAACATCCAGATTCATGATTCCTTCCCTATGCTGTTTTGGAGAAATGACTTAGTCGAGTTAAACTACTGAAACCCAGCGGCTGTGAAAAGAAAACCTGAGTCCAAAAAACAAAGAGCAAAAATAAAACTGATCCTTGCTGAATATTTCAGTACAGCCCTGCGCTGTGTGCCGCTGACCTGAGGGAAGTCGTTGATCTCCAGCTCCTCTTCATATCTCCTGACTGTCTCAGCCTGCTCAGCCGCCTGCCGCTCCTCCTCCAGCTTCTCCACCGGGGTGTAGTTGAGCTTTGCATTGATCTTTTCTGCCAGCTGCTCTGCGATGGTTTTGGCTGACACTGAGGGGGTCATGATGGTGCCGCCCCGCAGGATGGCGTTGGTTGCCTGCTGCATTACATCCTGTAGACACAGAGTAATTGTAATTGTCACAATGCAAACAAAGTTTTAATTACTAGCTGAGGTCCTAGGATTTTTGTGGGTACTAAGTATTGGACACAATAAAAATTAAACCTAAGTGGTTAGTCTGAAAAATCACAAGTCCAGCAATCTCAGCTGTGTCATGAATACGTGCACAACCGTCCACTTCACGGTGGCACTGGAGTCTTGACGTACCTGAGCCTCAGCGCCCAGGTTCTTCTGAGCGTTGATCTTGAGCGCCAGCCTTTTGGCCATTTCCAATTTCTGGATGTTACCAGCAGACGTAGGCCCGAGTCCTGGCAAACCTCCGGGGGCAGCCGCTGTGGCGGCAACAGCTCCAGCTGGACCAGCAGCCGCGCCCGGAGCAGACAGATCCTTCACCCTCTTCTTGGAATTAAACATACTTTCGATTTGCTCCTCAATCTAAGAAGGAATAACAGTTAAACATGTTTAATAATAATAGAACTGCAATTAGAGGACAAAAAAAACTTGAAGCCAAGCAGCTTAGCAGAGGTAAGTAAATAATTAAAATAAAAAAATTTAAATCTCCATTATTTAAAAGTTACTCACATCCAGGGCTCCGTCCTCATCGTCAGAGTCCTGCAAACCGAGAGCAGCTTTCTGCAGCTTCTTCCTCTCATTGGCCAGAGCATGCTCAGTCTCATCAAACTTGAAGCCTTTTCCTGAGAAACCACTGCTGCTCTTAATGGTCTTACCCTCCTGCACAGAGCAAAGGGAGGAAAGAAAGAAGCTTTCAAGTTTGTCACATTGTTCTTCTAGATCCTTTTCAATCTGCTTACTAACTGAGACACCAAAGATCAAATTTTATCCCAATTAATGTTAAGCATTTACAATATAAGAAAACAATAAACAAATGAAATACGAAGTATAGAAGCAACAAACTAGCACCATGTAACTGCAAAGAAAGCATAAAAATGAACATGATATTTAAGCTGATGCATTACATGTGCAGAAAGACGTTGCTAATACCTTCAGAAACTTCAACATACGTTTCTCCCTGGCAGTAAGTACTGCTAAAATATACGATTGCCTACTGCGGGTCTTTATCTTACCGCTTTTTGTTGGTCTTTAAAAGAGGCCCAAAGCTGCTCCAGTTCTGGTGGGACCGGAGAGCCCGACAGCTCCAGAGCTTTAATGATATCGCCAGCATAGCGAACCTGATCCTCCGTGATGAACGTGTAGGCGTATCCCTGAGAAGCAAATGTGTACAGATTTAAACATGATTACCACCAAAAACAAAACACCCCAAATGTCAACACAAATTTCCTAGTTTTTGATGTCTAAAATTAAATGAGCTCCCTTTAAAGGGGCTGACCTTGTTGCCTGCTCTGCCCGTGCGCCCGGCCCTGTGAACGTAGTCCTCGTAGTGGTTGGGACAGTTGTAGTTGACCACCAGGATCAGCTGCTTCACATCAAGGCCTCTGGCTGCCACAGAGGTGGCGACCATCAGACGACACGCTCCATTCTTAAAATCGTTGATGATGCTGTCTCTGTCGTACTGATCGATTCCTTGGAGACACAGAATTACTAATTTGTAGTAAATGTGGCCATAACAGAACAGAAACCTAAAAATATAACTGACAGATATAAAACTGACTGATTGTATATTCACATTAGGAGGACAAAAAAAATATGAATTCATGTGGTTTGATGAGACTTTTTAATATTCCTGGTCGTTGTTTAAACAGACCAGATCATCCCAAATACCTGAAATTGAAAAGTGATTGACAATCTGCTAGCCAATGAAGATTCAATATGATGAAAAAAAAAAACAAAAAAAAACTAATGAGGCTTCTAAATGAGACTTGAGAAACCAGAGGGTGATGTCACAGTAGCTTTGTTATTCATCATATGGCTGTCAAAGTCAAAGTCAAAGTGTGGCTCACTACCTCCATGTAAAGACATGCAGGGGTACGAGGCTTTCATCAAGTCTTTGAGCAGTCCGTCTGCGTGCTCCTGTTTGTCCACAAAGATGATAACAGATCCTTTTTCCTGGTAGTGACCCAGAATCTCCAGCAGCTTCAGGAATTTCTTGTCCTCATCGATTACTAGCTGCAGAAATAAAAACAGATACTTTTTAAAAAGGGGGGGAATTAAAACTGAACTAGTAAGCAGAGAAACTGAAAGGGAAAGTTACTGTTTAGTGAGATGTAACATAAATGGCTTACCACGTGTTGCTCCACATCAGAGCAGACGACACTGCGGCCTCCCACCTGGATCTCCAGGGGCTTTGACAGGATCCTGCGAGCCAGCGCCTCCATGGCTCTGGGGAAAGTTGCTGAGAACATGACCGTCTGACGGTCTGGACGCACGTTGTCAACGATACGCATCACCTGGTGTGTGAATCAGAGGGGGAAAAAAATATATCTGAGAATTTTTGTCACTGAACATTTTCTTTTGCAGGTTCAAAGTTGATTTGTCCTGGCTTTATAAAACATTATTGTGACAACTGTTCCTCAAGTGCTAAACATTATACACTAAAAATGCTTCATTTGATGCTACTGATGCATGAAAAGCTGTATGTTAATGTATGATCCCCCACCTGTGGCTCGAAGCCCATGTCAAACATCCTGTCTGCCTCATCCAGGACCACATATGTGACTCTGCGGAGGTTGGTTACCCGACCTACACATTAAGGAAGACGGGCATAAGGAAATCAGTTAAATATGACCAACGCCAAGGCTTAACAGGCATCCTGCCTTCTTCACATCACATGAAACTAGTCTAACAAAACACAGAAAAGCTTTTTCCATGATACAACTACTTGATACAACTGGACAATAAATCAAGGCATCCTAATTTCAGCACATTTTTCAAGTGGCCAGAGTTTTATTGCATTGGTATTTTAGGCTGTTCATTTCTTTGCTCGTCTTGCGTACCATCTCAGGGGCAACTGGGACCTGTAAAACATATAATACAAGAGATGGAGCCACATCAAGCACTATCTGAGCGAGCGCCTTTTCACCTACAAGGGAAACATATTACAGATTACCTCGCATGTGTGGAAGCAACAAGAAACCCCTTCTATCATACTAACTGCTACACACATGTAATAGCTACTTTCTAAGTACACTAATAGTGTTTTTTTCACATTTCTATGCAAAGGCTCAGTGCTGCGCAGGACTCTACAATCATATTCATATTTACTCCCAGAAGCAGCACATTAAGTCAAAATAACCTGACATGATGCAAAACTCTGATATAATACAGTGCATACCCCTGACCACCTTACATCCATGTTATGATACACTTATCAAACATTACGATTGTTTCCTGCTTTAAGTCAGAGGAACCGTGGAGGCAGCACCAGGTCCACCTACCTGTACTTGGCCTGAGCTTCGGGAATAACACATCAGTCTTGTAGATATGAGTGATCCCAAAGGTGGTCAAATAATGCCAACAGTTTAGTAAGTAGTACTGATTTGGTTCATTATGTACTGTATCATACTGTTTAATCCATGCAAAGCAACAAGAAAAGGCATCAAATGAGCAGATTTGCATTTATGTCCTATAAGGATAGAGAAGCGACACGACCAAGAGTGATGAACTCACCGCTGTTGGCCCCCAACATGTCAATCATTCTTCCTGGTGTGCACACGATGATCTCAGCTCCTCTCTTCAGCTCAGCGATCTATAATACAGAAGGCAGCGTTAAGGAAAAACACACATTTTCTTTCTGTTACAGGAGTTTTGAGGGAGGAACAATGTCCAGAATTTAAACACTTATAATACCAACACAAACACAATAAAGTGATTATGGTGCACGAGGAGCGTATACAATAATGAGCAACTTGAATTTGGAAGTTTGTGCTACTGGGTCTCAAATCGGTGTTTCCTCCAAAATTCTTCAAATTATTTTACAATATATTTTTTAAGAAGTCTCAGCCATGCATGTTTTTGTTTAAATATATACAAGAATTGCAAAATAGTCTAGAAGACCAATTTTAGGTAGGTATTTTATGCCGTTATTTGATAGTATAAAAGGTAGACGCGGCCACAATGTCGTCACCTGCTGTTTGGTGACGTTCAGTTTGACATCACCACCTTGGTGTTTTGAAATTAGATGTGAAAAGTGAGACTCAAACTGAGGATATCACCACCTGGTAAAGAGCCTGGATAATCCAAGTCGTTAGCCAGTGAACATAACCTGGATATTCCTCCTTTCTGACGACGAATGGCCATCATTTAGACTCAAGTCTTCAGGAAAGTGCTTACAGGTAACAGAGTAAAGGAAACCAAGGGCTGTTATAGCACAGACTCTACTACTTAAAATCTTCTTGCAATTGGAGGAATCACCCCCTTGCTGCCCATAAAAAGAAGCAGGTTTAATCTTCTACTCCACCTCAAAGTTAAAGTAGAATTTATTTATGGTTCAGCAGGGAGAGCTCGCTCACAATATGCTGGAAGTCCAGGGATGGCCCATCTACGGTCTACCTGCACAGAGCTTTTTGTCAATTGAGGCAGCGAACAAATAAGTGCTACAGCCGGTCTGTGGGCCACTCTTCTTGTGCTGTTGATATACAGTATTTTTTGACATGCACTACTGGCATTTTGGAGGACTGCATGGAAGTGTTTTGCAGTGGGTGAAAACCCTTCTCTCCACTCACTGTCCACACAGAAACATGTACATGGATGGAACAAGCGGAACCACAATTTGCTCTGAAGCCTGTGTTATACTGTCAATGTTGACAGTAGTCCTGTAAGCAGTTATTATAGCAGCAGTTGTTCTTTTGTTGTTGTTTGTTTTTTTAAAAACAACCTATTGTAGTTTCCCACACTATTACATCAACATCAGCCTGAATCATTAATGCAAGGCAGGATGGATCCATGCTTTCAAGTCGTCTATACCAAAATCTAACCCTACCATCCAATATATAAATCCATTTTTGGCTCTACTGAAAAGCATGAGCTGCTATTTCAGATGGACACCATAGGTCTATTAAACCTCTAAAATGATGTAGTTGTGCTACAGGGCACACTTACCTGTTCACTGATGCCCGTGCCTCCATAAACACACACCACCCTGAGTCCCAGCGGTTTAGAGAATTTCTTACACTCCTTTGTGATCTGCAGAGCCAGCTCTCTGGTTGGAGTCATAATTACAGCTGTGTAAAAGGGAGGAAAAACAGGATAATTGGATTGTTGTCGTTAGGAAAAAAAAAAAGGAAGAAAAGAAAAAAAACTTGACCATTTGGTCTTCATCTGACCTACAGTTGGATTCTGAACCCGGACTATGAAAAGCAAAGGAATCAGACAGGATTCATATGTTTTTATTTAAATGTGATCAAAAGATGAGTTTATTTATATTTTAGCGAGAAGCCCAAAGGAAAAATAAAAGTTCCTGTTGCTTACAGATTGGGCCCTCAGATTCCTCCAGGGGTCTCTGGTCCATGATGTGTCGGAACATGGGCAGCAGGAAAGCTATGGTTTTCCCGCTGCCGGTCTTAGCAATACCAATGAGGTCTCGGCCCGACATGATGGCAGGGATGGCCTGGGCCTGGATGGGTGTGGGTTTCTCATAACCGTGCCTTTAAAAGAAAACCATGAGCATCTTGTCAGAAAGAGTCATATGCAATCCCAATATATTAATTATATATTTGTGGCTAGTCTTGAGTGAATATGAATGGTCATATTTATTGGCTTATTAATGGATTTTATATAAAGAGCTGCTCACTGCACAATGATTTTCAAACATGCACACACAGAGACACACTCACTTCTTCAGGGCGTTCAGGATCTTCATCGACACTCCACACTGCACCCATGTCTTGATGGGTTTGGGACAGCCTTTCCCTTTCACCGTAATGCCTTCCAGTTCCAGCCTGTACGCATTCACTTCTGTATTTATTTAAAATAAAATAAATAAATTGAATAAAGAGATTTTAAACAGGTAATTAAGCATGAAAAAGACAAGTCGTTTATCATAGAACAGATATGGTTTTCTCACTGACCTTCTGTAGTCATCTTGGCCAGCTCAGGCACCTCCACGTAGAAGTTTTTGCGGTACGATTCATACTGGATCTTTGTGTGGTCAACAGGCTCCAGGATCTTCCTTTGTTTGGTCTGGAAGCCTGTCAGAGCCGTCTGGAGATCAACCTCTTCCTCCTCTGATGAGTACTGTCAAACACATGAGCATCATTTTAGATTGTTAAAAGATGAGCCCATCAGCAGAAAGCAGATTAATTACTGAGGATCTCTGTTTCATTCATATCAGCTTCTCGGGCAGCGAGAGAAGAGGTTTAACCTTTATTATATAATCAAAGTAAGCATTAAAATCTCACCTCCATGGCATCCTGGTCATTCTCCATCAGCTCTCCCTTCTTTTTGTGCGTGTGAGGTCCTTTCTTGGTTTTAACGACTGTCACCACTTTGGTCACAGTCATTGCACCTTTCTGCAGAAGAAGAGAAGACACGCATATTCATCAGCAGAAGAACAAACATCCATAAAGGCAGCATCTGGTCTGACACTAGTAGATGATAAACCCAAAGCCACACGCTTCCAGTGATGAACACCTAAAGACAAAATGATAGCAACTACACAAACATCAGGAAAATGTTGACAAACTTCAATTGCATTTGAACATTTTTTCTAAGATTTTTAGTTCAGGTGTGTTTTTAGAGCTGATCCTAATGACTTTGGGGAGGGTTGGGCAATAAGGATAACACTGCAAAATGCAGGATTTTGTCCTCACCTTATCATTTCCTTTCATGGCTCCAATGTTGAACTTCTTCACTTCCTGTTTCACCTCCTCCATGTAGGCATCCAGGGGATCTATATCATCCTCCTCTGTCTGCTGCTCCATGGGAGTCTCCTTGTCCTTATCGTCATCACCCTCTTTCTTACCATCCTTTAACTCCTCTTGCCTTTCCCCTTTCCCGTCCGCCTCCTCGTCATCATCTCCCTCCATTACAGCAGAACCGTCCTCGTCATCGTCTGAAATGAAGAGTTAATTAAGATGCTGGGCAAAGATAAACCTATAGCAAGTATTGGTCAGTTAGCTGATAAAATTAAAGCAAATAAAGGGTGACTGATTGGTTTATCACACAGATAAAGTTTTGTTAGACACAGTTTAAACAATTTAAACTACTCGTGAAGTCCAAAGTAAAAATTCAACAGTGTTTCCTCCAGTTACTTCCTCACCATCATCGTCCTCCAGGCTCCATTTCTTGCCCTGCTTCATCTCCTCCAGTTCTTTCTTGATCTCCCCGATGTTTTCGATGGCCTTCTTCCTCTGCTCTTCCCTCCACTTCTCCACCCGCTCCTTCCTCTTCCTCATCTCCTCCTCCAGTTTGTTCTGGTCAAAGTCTTGCTGCATGAAAACAAAGGAAAACCACAAATATTTTACTTCTCGTTATGTTCTTTACTTACTTGCTTATTATTTCAAACAAAGAGGCACTTTAAAGTTCTTTCTATGGGCAAAGAAAAACATGAAGAAAGGACAATGGCATTCAAGCTAGCAGAAATAAACATATCAACCAACTTACATCCTCAACCTTTTCATCTTCTTTCTCCTCTTTAATCTTTTTCTTTTCAGCTATTGGCTCCAGGGTGTCCTTCTCTTTGCTTTTAGCCCTGCAAGGGAAAAAGAAAATAAGACAAAGTGTAATAGATGGGATTATGGAATTGCTCAGATTAAGCAAACCATCCATCCAATTTCCAAGGTCTTCTATACCGTTCACCACTTCTAGAGGACAGTTTAATCTTTATAAAAATGGAAAGCTCCATATATTATATGGTGTTTTTTTTAACTGTCGCCAAGCTCTGAAAATATGCCTCACATCCTGGCTGCTGATAGCATCTTTACATGACTCTGCGTGCCAGCAAAAGAACACAGTGGAAGTACAGAGTAGAAGACTCTGTGTGTTTTCAATTTCACAGATGGGAATTTAAAGCCTCACTTTTCATCCTTTTTACTGCTCTTGCTGGGGCTACCAGAGCGGGACCTCCGGGCTCGGCTTCTGCTGCCCGACCGCCTCCTGTCTCGGCTTCTCGACCTCCTCCTCTCCCTGCTCCTGGAGCGCCTGGAAGCCAAAGGCAAACATATCACATGTAAAAGGACAAATCAACAGGGAGACAACAGTTTTGTCAGTTTCAGCTTTTTAAGTGTGCAGATGCGCATCTGAAAGGAAACCTCACAATAGCTTAATCATAATAAAACTGTATCATAAAAAAAGTGCATGAGAGTTTTCATTGTCTCGATTCAAAATGATTCTTCGCCATCACTGTGATTTTTATCCACTGTCCTACTGGATTTGCAAAATTCAACACATGTGAAAGTTTTAGTTCAAAAGAATTTTCAAATCAATGGATGCAATTCTACTGAAATTAAAGATAATTACCAGACAGAGCAACAGCAGTAAACAGTTTTGTTAAAAACTAAATTTGGCTTCTGTTCATCACCGTATAGCTTGGACATATAGCCTGTTGTTTTTTCCCCCCATTAAAGCAGGCTATTGTCTGATGATGTTTATCAAAGAGTTTTTGGTGGACTCTGTTGTCCTAATGTCTCTGAAGGAAGAAAAAAAAATTGAGAATGTGCCCCTCTCCAAGCAGACAATTGACCTTTTCTCATTGGCTCTGGACAAGAACTGTAATGTTTGCGAGTCAAGTTACTCATCTTTGCAAGTGGGAAAACAAAAGAGTGTGAGATTAGCGAGTGCCCCAGGAGTGATTTATTAACAGAATACCTGCATGCTGAAGCTGAAATGGGACAACAGGCAGGCTACAACCAAAACAATGTCAGACTTTTGAAACAGATGCAAGATAAAGTGACTGAAATGAACCCAGAACTGCAATTGGTATTGTTGCGTCGTATTATAGGTCAGGAAGTGTTGTGCAAGTCTGCAAGAGATGGTCATTTTGCCTGCATATGGTTGGAAAGTCAGTATTGTTACATCGGATCAAAAAAGTGACCAAAAACTTCAATTTGTGTTCAGGCTGTAAACACCAGAAGACTTCAGTCCACTTCAAAATGTATTTATTTACGTGTACACTTAAACTTAAGTTCAAACCACCACACACCTGGCTCGTTTTCTGTCTCTGGAGCGCGACCTGCGGCGATCCCGGCTCCGTGACCTCTCCCTCCGGCTCCGCTCGTCTTTCTTGGAGCGCTTGTCCGGGGAGCGACTCTTTGATCGGCTACCCGACCGTCCCCGAGATGCGGAACGTTTCCGGTAATGCCTGTTGATTAAAAAACACATGATATGAGAGATTAGCTCTTGGTTAACGTGCATAAACATCAGTACGCTTTTAGCCAGCATGCTAACGCTAATCTAAAATCGCTTCCTCAAACAGAAGTTAGTCACACTCGATTCACCAGCACCAGACTAACCGTAAAAGTCCAGACATACCTCGACTCACGTCCCATCTCGAACCCACGCAGATAAGTCTCGCAAAAAAAGTGAAATTAGTTCTCAAAAAATAAACGAGTCTTGCGCGTCGAGTGGATGTTTGTGTGTTTGAACCCGCACGTAAAAAAAGTGCGACTCTACAACTCCTGAACTCCACGGGTAAAAGGTTGCTGCGCCACCAAGTGGTGGGAGGTCAGAATACCCCAGCCTTATCACAGGCTGTGTCGCAGGGCTTTTCATTTGTGAGCGGTTCCCGAACTTTATGAAGATGATTTCATTTTCATTTATTTCACCTTATTCATCTCTTTATCTTTCGTGGAACTGAAACATTTTAAAATGCTCTCATTCTTAAATATAAGATGTATTAATTGGAGGATCAGTGGTTTATTGGTTCCACCACAGAGTTATAAATTAAAAACCTATTTATCTTTCTTGTTATCTTCCACATTTTAAAGCTGAGACTTACATGAGAGATCGCACTGGATTTGAAAAGAAAATATATTAAAAAAAAATCCTCCAATGGCAGCTTTTTGTCACTACTGGGGTGAATCTAAATGCAAAATGTTCAACGTAGCAAATATTTGCCAGAAGATTGGTTAAATTTCAATATGAACCATGAATAGTAAAGTAAAAGAAGAGTAGTAACCGTAAAGACAAGACGTATAACAGCAGATCAAATGATTCCAATAAGTTTTACTCAAAGATAACCCAAGTAAATACAAAATGCAGTTTTGAAATGACTTCATGTATTTAGGGAAAAAAATCTAACCAAACTTACCAGGCCCCTATTAAATACTACACCATTACAACCAGAGGAGCGTGAGCTGTTGAAGGCGGAATGGATCCATGCTTTCATGTTGTTAACATCAAATTCTGACCCTACACTTTCAATTGTGCAAGAGTTTGTTGGTTTGATTCCAGCTACAGACACAAATACCCTTTAGGGTTACATCCTGTCTAAAACGCTGCCAAACCAAACATGCTTGACCATGCTTACATGGCTATACAGGCATTTAGTTACTGCCCTGTGATTGGCTGATTAGATTAGATACATATTTTTAATAAGCTAAATTTAGTCATTTCAGTTCCCTTGGTCTTTCAAATTAAGGCTTTTTCAAAGTGTGGCTCAATAACTGACTGCCAAAAAAAAAAAAAAAGAAGAGGTGAGTCACACAAGTAGTATTTATTTGGTATGAATTGTTCGGTTGCTCATTCATCTTTTGGAGCAGAGACTGTTTACATCACATCAACACTACATTTGTTACTCACGTTCAAATATGTAAGATACCGCAAGAGCCATTAAAAACAGTATCTGCAAATTTACCTTATCAAAAAACAATCAAGTAGGTCAGACAAGTTGTAGGATAAATTACACCAAGTCACTCACATGGAAAAAATATTCACATTCATAAATTAATCAGGTTAAAATTACAAATATGAAACAAGGACAGCACAGAAGTAGAGAGAGCATACTGTATATTTATGCAAGTATGTATGAGAGAGGCTTGAACAAAGCAAAGCAGGATATGTCACCAGAATTACTCAACACAAATAAGCATACGAAGTCCCACTGCCTCACACAAAACTGCAGTGACAGCACTTTCTAGTAAAACCCCCCAAAACACTCTCAGCGTGTATAAAGTTCACCGCGGTTTTAAGCTCACCGAGCTTAATAAAGTACACAAAACATACAAGGGCTAAACTCTTCATCAGACGTAAACAAAGAAGGAAATTGTTTGTAACGTAAGTGGACCCTTCCCAAAGATCAGAGAAAATGTGATTTTTAAAGCAGTGCTATGAGGAAAAGAAAATCCCTCAGAAATGGGAAGGTCCTCAACACTCGACTATCTTTAAAATCTCTAACTGAAGGTTGGAGGGCCATCTATGTAAAAGTTTGTTTTGTAGAAAAATCAAAGAAGCTCACAGTTTGAGGCAATCCAGAAATTCTGTCATTCTTCCTCATTCCATTTATACCAGAGTAGTTTTGTTCTTCCCGGCCTCTTCTACCTCTAAGATCTCCGTCTTTTTAAGCCAGCTCATTCTGATGGACAGAAATGTTTGATACGGCTCTTTCTACAACAGATTATTAGTGTGGTTAAACGATGTCTAACTGCTGGCCTCTTTCTCTCCTTCTTATTATTTGTTTTAAATAGGCTGTGCAGCAGTGTCGGAGGTCATCCGAACCTCTCCACTCAGAGAGAAGCAACGTAACTGTGAGATCTCTGAGATTAATCACAGTATTCACAAAAAAGCTGAATTAATAAACCTGAGAATAAAAGTCAGAAAGCAAATTTCTGAATCTTGTCATTAATCTCAGGGCGAGTATTTTTCCAACGCTGCTCGAGTTAAACGTTTCTCACACTTTTGTTTGCGGGAGATTTTTCTACTGGGCTGCTATGCTACGATCTGTGACACAGCTGTCACGTCTCTATCTCGTCTACAGCTCTGGTGTGGACACTGCAATCAGCAGGGGTGTTTATGTACCGTATGAGAAAGAACAGAAAACTGCTGCTTCTGTCAATGTCATTCATACTGTCAATTGTAACGGATCAAGAAACTTCTCCAATCTTTCCTTGCAAGGTTGTACCAACGTCACTTTCACAATGTACAAATGAAGCACTTCAACCTAAAAGGCCAGCAGTGTTCTGCGTTTGATTTGAGTGGCATGAACTGAAAGTGAGTTGACCCTGTGCGATGCCCTAAGTTGACAAAAAGATTACCGTACTATAGTGTTGTAGACTAGCTACCTCCAAAATTCTCCAGCAGTTTTCATCGGTTTGACAGCAGATTTTGGTTTTACAGAAGAGTTAGAACCCTGCTGAGGAATCTGGCTGAAAATATGACACCCTGCTCAGACTAACCTCAACTTTGGAGGTTATTACTCCGCAGAATGACTCACAGGCTTGGCGATAATTCAAAGCGTTCTGACTCAACATCTTGTTCAGCAAACAATTGTTCCAATCAGGTGTCAGATTTTGAATTATGACCCAGCCTTTGAGGAGTCTCCAGTGTTTCCCCTTCATAAGTTAAATGCAATCTGTGGCTGCCCACTGGGATGTCAGACTGATGACTGTACAGTAATCCAATCTTCGGCGTGATACTTCCCATTTTCCGTACTAATAAATATCCTTCGGCGCAATAAATGGCAGTACATTCTTTACACACAGGTAACACAGGTTTCACAGCTTCTGTTCAGAGAAATATTAACCTGGAAGTCTGTAACAAACACCGAACTTTGTGGTTGGGCGTAGCTTTAGCGTTAGTGAAATCCCGAAGAGCTCAAATGACGAGCACTCGTCCAGCTGGCGTGTGCGGGCCTGATCATAAGGCAGCAGGGGTTCACCTCCAGACTGTCAATGATAAACAAGCACCTAAGGGTGCAAATGAGCATGCCTATGTTGCTATGAGAGATGGGAGGGGACAGCAAAAAAGGAGGGGTGGGGGTTTACAGAGGTCCTTGTAACCTATCAGGGAGTCTCTGAGCCAATGAAGAGCAGTATCTCATGCGAGAGGATGAAGGTGAAGAAGTAGACACAGAGGTCAGCGAAGACGTCACCCATCCTCCTGTAGGTGTCCATGGAGCGATTGATGACCTCGGCAGGGATGCCGGACAGTAACAGGGCAGCAGTTAGCACAGTGGTCTGGGTCTTCTTCTCTACCTGCAGAAACAGGAGAACCCAAAGCACATTATATGCAAATATATGTGCTTACTTCTCATTATTAATCAATCTATTTTTGCACTAAATAAATCAAGATTAAAATGTTCAAAAACTAAAACTCTATTAGAAATTTGTGCCAAAAGTTCCTTCAGTGGCCACTTGAGGCTGGCTCAAAGAGCAAGTCAATCCCCATAGACTCCCATGTTAAAATGTCCAGCTTTGCAGCAGAAAGAAACATGTTTACAACCTGCTTTGGTTGTAAATTAAGTGGAGTCACTGAACTGGACCTCTCCATCTATTCTTCTGGTGATGACTTAACAATCCACCAGCTTTTCCAAATATGATCACTTCTTATTTAAAAACAAGAACAGCAGCTGTTAAAATTAAACCCTGAGCCTTCAAAATGAGTCCAAAACTAGTGGGTGATGTCACGGTGGCTATGTCCATGTTTTAAAATATCACTGGACCCTCTGTGGCATAAATTCAAAATGCTCCTGGAAATATTCCTCACATATTTTGGACCATACTGACATTAAAGCACCACACAGTCGCTGTGGATTTGTTAGCTGAACATCCATTATGCAGATCTCCAATTCCACCACATCATAAATGAGTACAGTGAACTCAACGTCATGCTCATGAAAGCAGTTCAAGAAGATGGGTATACTGTAGTCATAATGGGATGGGCATGGTCGGCAACAGTACACCAAAATCTGACCCTACTATCTGAATGACACAGCAGAAATTCAGACTCATTGGAACAGGCAGCATTTTTCCAAACTTCTATTGTCCAATTTTTGAGACCCTGTATGAGCTGTAGCCTCAGTTTCCCTTTCTTAGCTGACAGAAGAAGCACCCGGTGTGGTCTTCTGCTGCTATAGCCCATCTGCTTCAAGGTTCAGGGTATTTTGCATTTAAAGGTGCTCTTCTGTATACCTTAGTTTTAACAAGTTCTTTGAGTCAAACCCTCAACATGGATTTTTCTCACAGAGAATTGCTGATCATAAGATATTTTCTCTTTTTTCAACCATTCTCTGTAAACCCAAGAGATGATTGTCTGGGGAAATCTTAGTAGATCAGTTTCTGAAATACTCAGACTGCCTAACTGGCACCAGAAACCATGCTATGTTACATTTGAATCATCTTTCATTCCCAGATTTTCTGATGCTCGGTTTCAGCAGGTTGTTTTAATCTGTCTAGTTGTTGAACAGGTATTTGTCTTTTCCTTATTAGCAAATAGTTAGGGCCCGAGCACCGAGAGTGCGAAGGCCCTATTGTATCTGCTCCGTTTCTTATTAGGGCCCGAGCACTGACAGTGCGAAGGCCCTATTGTAATTGCTCTGTTTATTATTATTATTATTATTATTATTAGGGCCCGAGCACTGAGAGTGCGAAGGCCCTATTGTAATTGCTCTGTTTCTTATTAGGGCCCGAGCACTGACAGTGCGAAGGCCCTATTGTAATTGCTCTGTTTATTATTATTAGGGCCCGAGCACCGAGAGTGCGAAGGCCCTATTGTATCTGCTCCGTTTCTTATTAGGGCCCGAGCACTGAGAGTGCGAAGGCCCTATTGTATCTGCTCCGTTTCTTATTAGGGCCCGAGCACTGACAGTGCGAAGGCCCTATTGTAATTGCTCCGTTTATTATTATTATTATTAGGGCCCGAGCACTGACAGTGCGAAGGCCCTATTGTAATTGCTCTGTTTATTATTATTATTATTATTATTATTAGGGCCCGAGCACTGAGAGTGCGAAGGCCCTATTGTATCTGCTCCGTTTCTTATTAGGGCCCGAGCACTGATAGTGCGAAGGCCCTATTGTAATTGCTCCGTTTATTATTAGGGCCCGAGCACTGACAGTGCGAAGGCCCTATTGTAATTGCTCTGTTTATTATTATTATTATTATTATTATTATTATTAGGGCCCGAGCACTGATAGTGCGAAGGCCCTATTGTAATTGCTCTGTTTATTATTATTATTATTATTATTAGGGCCCGAGCACTGAGAGTGCGAAGGCCCTATTGTAATTGCTCTGTTTCTTATTATTATTATTATTATTTCGGCAAATGAATCGGCCTTTTGAGGACCTAAACATGCTCTAAAACTCATGAAATTTTGCACACGCGTCAGGTCTGGTGAAAATTTACGTATTTTAATGTTCTCAGACATGACCAGGGAAAATTAGCTCAGTAGCGCCACCTAGAAAAATGAAAAACGCGAGCCCCCGGTATGAGTATGACCTACATGTATGAAATTTGGCACACATATGTATCATGCCAAGACGAACAAAAAAGTCTGTGGGCCCATTGACGCAAACTCAACAGGAAGTCCGCCATTTGGAAGAGAAGGTGACATTTTGGCTCTAATTTTGCCATTTCCATGCCTCGAACTTTTGCGAACTCCTCCTTGGGGTTTGATTTCATAACCTTCATATTTGGTCAGTGTCAACTACACCCTTGTGCCATGTTAAATTGCGGAGCTTTTGAGTTTTCACAATACTATGAGGCCGTGGCGCCATGGCGAATTTCGATGACTCGCCATGAAAATCTTATTGCCTCTCATTTTGTCATACATTTTCTGACCTTGACCAAAGTGAACACATATGATAAGGCTCCACCCCTGAACATATTTCAACTGCCATATTTGACACCAGGGACAGCGCCACCTAGTGGGAACAGGAAATGTCATGTTTTACACTTTGGGGTACAGTATTGTGATGGGTGACATCTGCAGCCTCAAATTTCTCCAGGAAAGCCTTAAGGAGTTGGTCTTGGGTTACAGTGAAAACTGTGACTTTTCACGAAAGGGTGTGACCCCAGCAGCATGGCGAACTTTGATGTCACGCCATGAAGAAACAAATTAGTATAACTCAATGAAATCCAGTCTGATCAGTACCAGACTTTACAGGCATGATGTCAGACCCGCCCTGAACAGATTGATGTGCCCATTGTCGGAAATACGGACAGCGCCACCTAGTGGCAACAGGAAATGTCATGGCTTTAATTTTGTTGTACTGATTTTCACAGGTTCATCTTGGCCACCTCAAAAGCGGTGAATATCACCATCAGTCCCTCGTGATGCTTCAGTGCAAAAATTGTGAGTTTAAACTGAACGGCGCACCCTGGTGGCAACGCTGTTCAACATGAAAGATGAAGTGGCTTTTGAGGGTCTTGGCAAGTTTATAGAGGCTTGAAATTTGGCACACACCTCCAAATGGATGAAGGCTTTGTTGGCATGTGATCATTTTCATTGAATAGCGCGAAATTGCTCCACAGCGCCCCCTACAAAATTTCAAAACCACAGCCCCTGCTCTGTGTTCTATGTATGATTCTGAAACCTGGTAAGCTTATAGGAGATATCAAGATGTACAAAAAAGTCTCTTGGTGCAATATCCCAAATCCAACAGGAAGTCAGCCATTTTAATATTAATGTGTAATTTTGGCAACATTTTCCCCTCTTTCCAGGCACCGTTCTTTGACGAACTCCTCCAAGGGATTTCATCATATTGAACCAATCTCCAGTGTGTGGAATCTAAAGACCTTTGTGATGTTAAATTGCGAAGCTTTTTACGTTCAGTGAAACGGGGTGGTTATGGTGGCACTTAGAGTTTGAATCACTCGCCAAAAAGCAGTAATCTGCTGTCACTCAAAAACACAATGTTCAATCTCTCCCAAAGGTCACAGGCGTGATGAGACTCGAGCTAGGAAATGTTTGTTATGCCATTTGTCAGTAATGGTTAGAGCTCCACCTAGTGGGACAACTATAATCATGATTGAATGAGATGAATTGTTAGCTGGTGGTTAAATGCATGAATTCCATCAATGTGACATCAGATCGGAGGTGCTGGTTTTAGGTGTTGGGCGTGGCTCGACGCGCCGGGGGTGCGAGGGCCCTCATAACGCTGCTTGCAGCTTTAATTATTATTATTATTATTATTATTATTATTATTCCGGCAAATGAATTGGCCGTTTGAGGGCCTAAACATGCTCGAAAACTCATGAAATTTTGCACACGCGTCAGGTCTGGTGAAAATTTACGTATTTTAATGTTCCCAGACATGGCCAGGGAAAATTAGCTCAGTAGCGCCACCTAGAAAAATGAAAAACGCGAGCCCCCGGTATGGGTATGACCTACACGTTTGAAAGTCGGTACACCTATATAACGTTCAGAGTCGAACAAAAAAGTCTATTATGGCAATGTCCTAAA
This sequence comes from Maylandia zebra, assembly GCF_041146795.1. Taxonomy (NCBI): domain Eukaryota; kingdom Metazoa; phylum Chordata; class Actinopteri; order Cichliformes; family Cichlidae; genus Maylandia; species Maylandia zebra. Next base: position 24,730,537 of record NC_135176.1, on the reverse strand, counting down.
CCCAACAGGAAGTCCGCCATTTTGGATTGAAGGTGACATTTTGGGTCTGATTTTACCGTTTCCATGCCTTGTACTTTAACGAACTCCTCCTTGGGATTTGGTCCTATAAACTTCAAATTTGGACAGTGTCAACTACACCCTTGTGCCATGTTAAATTGCGGAGCTTTTGAGTTTTCACAATACTATGAGGCCGTGGCGCCATGGCGAATTTCGATGACTCGCCATGAAAATCTTATTGCCTCTCATTCTGTCATACATGTTCCGATCTGGACCAAAGAGCACACATATGATAAGGCTCCACCCCTGAACATATTTCAACTGCCATATTTGACATCAAGGACAGCGCCACCTAGTGGGAACAGGAAATGTCATGTTTTACACTTTGGGGTACAGTATAGTGATGGGTGACATCTGCAGCCTCAAATTTCTCCAGGAAAGCCTTAAGGAGTTGGTCTTGGGTTACAGTGAAAACTGTGACTTTTCGTGAAAGGGTGTGACCCCAGCAGCATGGCGAACTTTGATGTCACGCCATGAAGAAACAAATTAGTATAACTCAATGAAATCCAGTCTGATCAGTACCAGACTTTACAGGCATGATGTCAGACCCGCCCTGAACAGATTGATGTGCCCATTGTTGGGAATACGTACAGCGCCACCTAGTGGCAACAGGAAATGTCATGGCTTTAATTTTGTTGTACTGATTTTCACAGGTTCATCTTGGCCACCTCAAAAGTGGTGAATATCACCATCAGTCCCTCGTGATGCTTCAGTGCAAAAATTGTGAGTTTAAACTGAACGGCGCACCCTGGTGGCAACGCTGTTCAACATGAAAGATGAAGTGGCTTTTGAGGGGCTTGCAAGTTTATAGAGGCTTGAAATTTGGCCCACACCTCCAAATGGATGAAGGCTTTGTTGTCATGTGATCATTTTCATTGAATAGCGTGAAGTTGCTCCACAGCGCCCCCTACAAAATTTCAAAACAACAGCCCCTGCTCTGTGTTTCATCTATGAGTCTGACACTTGGTAAGCTTATGGAAAATATCAAGATGTACAAAAAAGTCTCTTGGAGCAATATCCCAAATCCAACAGGAAGTCAGCCATTTTAAAATTAATGTGCAATTTTGGCGACATTTTCCCCTCTTTTCAGGCTTCATACTTTGACGAACTCCTCCAAGGGATTTCATCATATTGAACCATTCTCCAGTGTGTGGAATCTAAAGACCTTTGTGATGTTAAATTGCGAAGCTTTTTACGTTCAAGGAAACGGGGTGGTTATGGCGGCACTTAGAGTTTGAATCACTCGCCAAAAAGCAGTAATCTGCTGTCACTCAAAGACACAAAGTCCAATCTCTCCCAAAGGTCGCAGGCGTGATGAGACTCGAGCTCGGAAATGTTTGTTATGCCCTTTGTCTATAATGGTTAGAGCGCCACCTAGTGGGACGACTATACTCATGGTTGAACCAAATGAAATGTTAGCTGGTGGTTAAATACATGAATTCCATCAATGTGACATCACATCGGACGTGCTGGTTTTAGGTGTTGGGCGTGGCTCGACACGCCAGGGTGCGAGGGCCCTCATAACGCTGCTTGCAGCTTTAATTATTATTATTATTATTATTATTATTTCGGCAAATGAATTGGCCGTTTGAGGGCCTAAACATGCTCGAAAACTCATGAAATTTTGCACACGCGTCAGGTCTGGTGAAAATTTACGTATTTTAATGTTCTCAGACATGGCCAGGGAAAATTAGCTCAGTAGCGCCACCTAGAAAAATGAAAAACGCGAGCCCCCGGTATGGGTATGACCTACATGTTTGAAAGTCGGTACACCTATATAACGTTCAGAGTCGAACAAAAAAGTCTATTATGGCAATGTCCTAAACCCAACAGGAAGTCCGCCATTTTGGATTGAAGGTGACATTTTGGCTCTGATTTTACCATTTCCATGCCTCGAACTTTGACGAACTCCTCCTTGGGGTTTGATTTCATAACCTTCATATTTGGTCAGTGCCAACTACACCCTTATGCCATGTTAAATTGCGGAGCTTTTGAGTTTTCACAATACCATGAGGCCGTGGCGCCATGGCGAATTTCGATGACTCGCCATGAAAATCTTATTGCCTCTCATTCTGTCATAGATTTTCTGACCTTTACCAAAGTGAACACATATGATAAGGCTCCATCCCTGAACATATTTCAACTGCCATATTTTACATCAGGGACAGTGCCACCTAGTGGGAACAGGAAATGTCATGTTTTACACTTTGGGGTACAGTATTGTGATGGGTGACATCTGCAGCCTCAAATTTCTCCAGGAAAGCCTTAAGGAGTTGGTCTTGGGTTACAGTGAAAACTGTGACTTTTCGCCAAAGGGTGTGACACCAGCGGCATGGCGAACTTTGATGTCACGCCATGAAGAAACAAATTAGTATAACTCAATGAAATCCAGTCTGATCAGTACCAGACTTTACAGGCATGATGTCAGACCCGCCCTGAACAGATTGATGTGCCCATTGTCGGGAATACGGACAGCGCCACCTAGTGGCAACAGGAAATGTCATGGCTTTAATTTTGTTGTACTGATTTTCACAGGTTGATCGTGGCCACCTCAAAAGCGGTGAATATCACCATCAGTCCCTCGTGATGCTTCAGTGCAAAAATTGTGACTTTAAACTGAACGGCGCACCCTGGTGGCAACGCGGTTCATCATGAAAGATGAAGTGGCTTTTGAGGGGCTTGGAAAGTTTATAGAGGCTTTAAATTTGGCACACACCTCCAATGTGATGAAGGCTTTGTGGTTATGTGATCATTTTCATTGAATAGCGCGAAATGGCTCCACAGCGCCCCCTACAATATTTCAAAACCACAGCCCCTGCTCTGTGTTTTATGTATGATTCTGAAACCTGGTAAGCTTATAGGAGATATCAAGATGTACAAAAAAGTCTCTTGGTGCAATATCCCAAATCCAACAGGAAGTCAGCCATTTTAAAATTAATGTGCAATTTTGGCAACATTTTCCCCTCTTTTCAGGCACCCTTCTTTGACGAACTCCTCCAAGGGATTTCATCAGATTGGACCGATCTGCAGTTTGTGGAGTCTAAAGACCTTTGTGATGTTAAATTGCGAAGCTTTTTACGTCCAGGGAAACGGGGTGGTTATGGCGGCACTTAGAGTTTGAATCACTCGCCAAGAAGCAGTAATCTGCTGTCACTCAAAAACACAATGTCCAATCTCTCCCAAACGTCTCAGGTGTGATGAGACTCGAGCTTGGAAGTGTTTGTTATGCCATATGTACATAATGGTTAGAGCGCCACCTAGTGGAACGACTAGCTAATCATGAATGAATGAGTTGAAATGTTAGCTGGTGGTTAAATGCATGAATTCCATCAATGTGACATCAGATCGGACGTGCTGGTTTTAGCTGTTGGGCGTGGCTCGACGCGCCAGGGGTGCGAGGGCCCTCATAACGCTGCTTGCAGCTTTAATTATTATTATTATTATTATTATTATTCCGGCAAATGAATCGGCCTTTTGAGGGCCTAAACATGCTCGAAAACTCATGAAATTTTGCACACGCGTCAGGTCTGGTGAAAATTTACGTATTTTAATGTTCTCAGACATGGCCAGGGAAAATTAGCTCAGTAGCGCCACCTAGAAAAATGAAAAACGCGAGCCCCCGGTATGGGTATGGCCTACAAGTTTGAAAGTCGGTACACCTATATAACGTTCAGAGTCGAACAAAAAAGTCTATTATGGTAATGTCCTAAACCCAACAGGAAGTCCGCCATTTTGGATTGAAGGTGACATTTTGGCTATGATTTTACTGTTTCCATGCCTTGTACTTTAACGAACTCCTCCTTGGGATTTGGTCCTATAAACTTCAAATTTGGACAGTGTCAACTACACCCTTGTGCCATGTTAAATTGCGGAGCTTTTGAGTTTTCACAATACTATGAGGCCGTGGCGCCATGGCGAATTTCGATGACTCGCCATGAAAATCTTATTGCCTCTCATTTTGTCATACATTTTCTGACCTTGACCAAAGTGAACACATATGATAAGGCTCCACCCCTGAACATATTTCAAATGCCATATTTGACACCAGGGACAGCGCCACCTAGTGGGAACAGGAAATGTCATGTTTTACACTTTGGGGTACAGTATAGTGATGGGTGACATCTGTAGCCTCAAATTTCTCCAGGAAAGCCTTAAGGAGTTGGTCTTGGGTTACAGTGAAAACTGTGACTTTTCACGAAAGGGTGTGACCCCAGCAGCATGGCGAACTTTGATGTCACGCCATGAAGAAACAAATTAGTATAACTCAATGAAATCCAGTCTGATCAGTACCAGACTTTACAGGCATGATGTCAGACCCGCCCTGAACAGATTGATGTGCCCATTGTCGGAAATACGGACAGCGCCACCTAGTGGCAACAGGAAATGTCATGGCTTTAATTTTGTTGTACTGATTTTCACAGGTTCATCGTGGCCACCTCAAAAGCGGTGAATATCACCATCAGTCCCTCGTGATGCTTCAGTGCAAAAATTGTGACTTTAAACTGAACGGCGCACCCTGGTGGCAACGCGGTCCACCATGAAAGATGAAGTGGCTTTTGAGGGGCTTGGAAAGTTTATAGAGGCTTGAAATTTGGCACACACCTCCAATGTGCATAAGGCTTTGTTGTTATATGATCATTTTCATTGAATAGCGCAAAATGGTTCCACAGCGCCCCCTACAAAATTTCAAAACATCAGCCCCAGCTCTGTGTTTTATGTATGAGTCTTAAACCTGGTAAGCTTATAGGAGATATCAAGATGTACAAAAAAGTCTCTTGGAGCAATATCCCAAATCCAACAGGAAGTCAGCCATTTTAAAATTAATGTGTAATTTTGGCGACTTTTTCCCCTCTTTCCAGGCACCATTCTTTGACGAACTACTCCAAGGGATTTCATCATATTGAACCAATCTCCAGTGTGTGGAATCTAAAGACCTTTGTGATGTTAAATTGCGAAGCTTTTTACATTCAGGGAAACGGGGTGGTTATAGCGGCACTTAGAGTTTGAATCACTCTCCAAAAAGCAGTAATCTGCTGTCACTCAAAAACACAATGTCCAATCTCTCCCAAAGGTTGCAGGCATGATGAGACTCAAGCTCGGAAATGTTTGTTATGCCATTTGTCATTAATGGTTAGAGCGCCACCTAGTGGGACGACTATAATCATGACTGAATGAGATGAAAGGTTAGCTGTTGGTTAAATGCATGAATTCCATCAATGTGACATCAGATCGGACGTGCTGGTTTTAGGTGTTGGGCATGGCTCGACACGCCGGGGTGCGAGGGCCCTCATAATGCTGCTTGCAGCTTTAATTATTATTATTATTCACCCCAAACAAGGGCCTTTTTGAGGGCCTAAACATGCTCAAAAACTCATGAAATTTTGCACACATGCCAGGTCTGGTGAAAAATTTTGTATTTTAATGGTTTTACATATGAGCACTGGGAAATGGCTCTACAGCGCCACCTATGCCTTGTAAAATGCAGCCCTACGACCACATCGTTTGGGCTACATGTATGAAATTTGGCACACATGTGTATCATGCCAAGACAAACAAAAAAGTCAGTGGGCTCATTGACACAAACCCAACAGGAAGTCCGCCATTTGGACGTGAAGGTGACATTTTGGCTCTAATTTTGCCGTTTCCATGCCTCGAACTTTTGCGAACTCCTCCTTGGGATTTGGTTGTATAAGCTTCATCTTTGGTCAGTGTCAACTACACACCTGGGCCATGTTAAATTGCGGAGCTTTTGAGTTTTCACAATACTATGAGGCCGTGGCGCCATGGCGAATTTCGATGACTCGCCATGAAAATCTTATTGCCTCTCATTTTGTCATACATTTTCTGACCTTGACCAAAGTGAACACATATGATAAGGCTCCACCCCTGAACATATTTCAACTGCCATATTTGACACCAGGGACAGCGCCACCTAGTGGGAACAGGAAATGTCATGTTTTACACTTTGGGGTACAGTATAGTGATGGGTGACACCTGCAGCCTCAAATTTCTCCAGGAAAGCCTTAAGGAGTTGGTCTTGGGTTACAGTGAAAACTGTGACTTTTCGCAAAAGGGTGTGACCCCAGCAGCATGGCGAACTTTGATGTCACGCCATGAAGAAACAAATTAGTATAACTCAATGAAATCCAGTCTGTTCAGTACCAGACTTTACAGGCATGATGTCAGACCCGCCCTGAACAGATTGATGTGCCCATTGTCGGGAATACGTACAGCGCCACCTAGTGGCAACAGGAAATGTCATGGCTTTAATTTTGTTGTACTGATTTTCACAGGTTCATCATGGCCACCTCAAAAGCGGTGAATATCAACATCAGTCCCTCGTGATGCTTCAGTGCAAAAATTGTGACTTTAAACTGAACGGCGCACCCTGGTGGCAACGCTGTTCAACATGAAAGATGAAGTGGCTTTTGAGGGGCTTGCAAGTTTATAGAGGCTTGAAATTTGGCCCACACCTCCAAATGGATGAAGGCTTTGTTGTCATGTGATCATTTTCATTGAATAGCGCGAAATTGCTCCACAGCGCCCCCTACAAAATTTCAAAACAACAGCCCCTGCTCTGTGTTTCATCTATGAGTCTGAAACCTGGTAAGCTTATGGAAAATATCAAGATGTACAAAAAAGTCTCTTGGAGCAATATCCCAAATCCAACAGGAAGTCAGCCATTTTAAAATTAATGTGCAATTTTGGCGACATTTTCCCCTCTTTTCAGGCTTCATACTTTGACGAACTCCTCCAAGGGATTTCATCATATTGAACCATTCTCCAGTGTGTGGAATCCAAAGACCTTTGTGATGTTAAATTGCGAAGCTTTTTACGTTCAAGGAAACGGGGTGGTCATGGCGGCACGTAGAGTTTCAATCACTCGCAAAAAGCAGTAATCTGCTGTCACTAAAAAACACAATGTCCAATCTCTCCCAAAGGTCACAGGTGTGATGAGACTCGAGCTTGGAAATGTTTGTTATGCTATTTGTCAATAATGGTTAGAGCGCCACCTAGTGGCATGACTATAATCCTGGTTGAATAAGATGAAATGTTAGCTGGTGATTAAAAGCATGAAATCCATAAATGTGACATCACATCGGACGTGCCGGTTTGAGGTGTTGGCAGTGGCTCGACACGCCAGGGTGCGAGGGCCCTCATAACGCTGCTTGCAGCTTTAATTATTATTATTATTATTATTATTCACCCCAAACAAGGGCCTTTTTGAGGGCCTAAACATGCTCAAAAACTCATGAAATTTTGCACACATGCCAGGTCTGGTGAAAAATTTTGTATTTTAATGGTTTTACATATGAGCACTGGGAAATGGCTCTACAGCGCCACCTATGCCTTGTTAAATGCAGCCCTACGACCACATCGTTTCAGCTACATGTATGAAATTTGGCACACATGTGTATCATGCCAAGACGAACAAAAAAGTCTGTGGGCCCATTGACGCAAACCCAACAGGAAGTCCGCCATTTGGAAGAGAAGGTGACATTTTGGCTCTAATTTTGCCATTTCCATGCCTCGAACTTTTGCGAACTCCTCCTTGGGGTTTCATTTCATAACCTTCAAATTTGGACAGTGTCAACTACACCCTTGTGCCATGTTAAATTGCGGAGCTTTTGAGTTTTCACAATACTATGAGGCCGTGGCGCCATGGCGAATTTCGATGACTCGCCATGAAAATCTTATTGCCTCTCATTTTGTCATACATTTTCTGACCTTGACCAAAGTGAACACATATGATAAGGCTCCACCCCTAAACATATTTCAACTGCCATATTTGACATCAAGGACAGCGCCACCTAGTGGGAACAGGAAATGTCATGTTTTACACTTTGGGGTACAGTATAGTGATGGGTGACATCTGCAGCCTCAAATTTCTCCAGAAAAGCCTTAAGGAGTTGGTCTTGGGTTACAGTGAAAACTGTGACTTTTCGCAAAAGGGTGTGACCCCAGCAGCATGGCGAACTTTGATGTCACGCCATGAAGAAACAAATTAGTATAACTCAATGAAATCCAGTCTGATCAGTACCAGACTTTACAGGCATGATGTCAGACCCGCCCTGAACAGATTGATGTGCCCATTGTCGGGAATACGGACAGCGCCACCTAGTGGGAACAGGAAATGTCATGGCTTTAATTTTGTTGTACTGATTTTCACAGGTTCATCGTGGCCACCTCAAAAGCGGTGAATATCACCATCAGTCCCTTGTGATGCTTCAGTGCAAAAATTGTGACTTTAAACTGAACGCCGCACCCTGGTGGCAATGCGGTTCACCATGAAAGATGAAGTGGCTTTTGAGGGGCTTGGAAAGTTTAAAAAGTCTTGAAATTTGGCGCACACCTCCAATGTGGTTAAGGCTTTGTTGTTATGTGATCATTTTCATTGAATATCCCAAAATGGCTCCACAGCGCCCCCTACAAAATTTCAAAACCACAGCCCCTGCTCTGTGTTTTATGTATGAGTCTGAAACCTGGTAAGCTTATAGGAGATATCAAGATGTACAAAAAAGTCTCTTGGAGCAATATCCCAAATCCAACAGGAAGTCAGCCATTTTAAAATTAATGTGCAATTTTGGCAACATTTTCCCCTCTTTTCAGGCATCGTTCTTTGCCGAACTCCTCCAAGGGATTTCATCAGATTGCACTATTCTTCAGTGTGTGGAATCCAAAGACCTTTGTGTTGTTAAATTGCGAAGCTTTTTACGTTCAGGGAAACGGGGTGGTTATGGCGGCACGTAGACTCTCAATCACTCGCCAAAACGCAGTAATCTGCTGTTACTCAAAAACACAATGTCCAATCTTACCCAAAGGTCGCAGGCATAATGAGACTCGAGTTCGGAAATGTTTGTTATGCCATTTGTACATAATGGTTAGAGTGCCACCTAGTGGAACGACTAGCTAATCATGAATGAATGAGTTGAAATGTTAGCTGGTGGTTAAATGCATGAATTCCATCAATGTGACATCGATCGGACGTGCTGGTTTTAGGTGTTGGGCGTGGCTCGACGCGCCGGGGGTGCGAGGGCCCTCATAACGCTGCTTGCAGCTTTAATTATTATTATTATTATTATTATTCACCCCAAACAAGGGCCTTTTTGAGGGCCTAAACATGCTCAAAAACTCATGAAATTTTGCACACATGCCAGGTCTGGTGAAAAATTTTGTATTTTAATGGTTTTACATATGAGCACTGGGAAATGGCTCTACAGCGCCACCTATGCCTTGTTAAATGCAGCCCTACGACCACATCGTTTGAGCTACATGTATGAAATTTGGCACACATGTGTATCATGCCAAGACGAACCAAAAAGTCAGTGGGCCCATTGACGCAAACCCAACAGGAAGTCCGCCATTTGGAAGAGAAGGTGACATTTTGGCTCTAATTTTGCCATTTCCATGCCTCGAACTTTTGCGAACTCCTCCTTGGGGTTTCATTTCATAAGCTTCAAATTTGGACAGTGTCAACTACACCCTTGTGCCATGTTAAATTGCGGAGCTTTTGAGTTTTCACAATACTATGAGGCCGTGGCGCCATGGCGAATTTCGATGACTCGCCATGAAAATCTTATTGCCTCTCATTTTGTCATACATTTTCTGACCTTGACCAAAGTGAACACATATGATAAGGCTCCACCCCTGAACATATTTCAACTGCCATATTTGACATGAAGGACAGCGCCACCTAGTGGGAACAGGAAATGTCATGTTTTACACTTTGGGGTACAGTATAGTGATGGGTGACATCTGCAGCCTCAAATTTCTCCAGGAAAGCCTTAAGGAGTTGGTCTTGGGTTACAGTGAAAACTGTGAGTTTTCGCAAAAGGGTGTGACCCCAGCAGCATGGCGAACTTTGATGTCACGCCATGAAGAAACAAATTAGTATAACTCAATGAAATCCAGTCTGATCAGTACCAGACTTTACAGGCATGATGTCAGACCCGCCCTGAACAGATTGATGTGCCCATTGTCGGAAATACGGACAGCGCCACCTAGTGGGAACAGGAAATGTCATGGCTTTCATTTTGTTGTACTGATTTTCACAGGTTCATCGTGGCCACCTGAAAAGCGGTGAATATCACCATCAGTCCCTCGTGATGCTTCAGTGCAAAAATTGTGACTTTAAACTGAACGGCGCACCCTGGTGGCAACGCTGTTCACCATGAAAGATGAAGTGGCTTTTGAGGGTCTTGGCAAGTGTATAGAGGCTTGAAATTTGGCACACACCTCCAATGTGACGAAGGCTTTGTTGTCATGTGATCATTTTCATTGAATATCCCAAAATGGCTCCACAGCGCCCCCTACAAAATTTCAAAACCACAGCCCCAGCTCTGTGTTTTATGTATGAATCTGAAACCTGGTAGGCTTATAGGAGATATCAAGATGTACAAAAAAGTCTCTTGGAGCAATATCCCAAATCCAACAGAAAGTCAGCCATTTTAAAATTAATGTGTAATTTTGATGACATTTTCCCCTCTTTTCAGGCTTCATACTTTGACGAACTCCTCCAAGGGATTTCATCATATTGAAGCATTCTTCAGTGTGTAGAATCTAAAGACCTTTGTGATGTTAAATTGCGAAGCTTTTTCCGTTCAGGGAAACGGGGTGGTCATGGCGGCACGTAGAGTTTCAATCACTCGCAAAAAGCAGTAATCTGCTGTCACTAAAAAACACAATGTCCAATCTCTCCCAAAGGTCGCAGGTGTGATGAGACTCGAGCTTGGAAATGTTTGTTATGCTATTTGTCAATAATGGTTAGAGCGCCACCTAGTGGCATGACTATAATCCTGGTTGAATAAGATGAAATGTTAGCTGGTGATTAAAAGCATGAAATCCATCAATGTGACATCACATCGGACGTGCCGGTTTGAGGTGTTGGCAGTGGCTCGACGTGCCGGGGGTGCGAGGGCCCTCATAACGCTGCTTGCAGCTTTAATTATTAGGGCCCGAGCACTGACAGTGCGAAGGCCCTATTGTATCTGCTCCGTTTCTTATTATTATTATTATTATTATTATTCAGGCGAAACAAGGGCCTTTTTGAGGGCCTAAACATGCTCAAAAACTCATGAAATTTTGCACACATGTCAGGTCTGGTGAAAAATTTTGTATTTTAATGGTTTTACATATGAGCACTGGGAAATGGCTCTAGAGCGCCACCTATGCCTTGTTAAATGCAGCCCTACGACCACATCGTTTGAGCTACATGTATGAAATTTGGCACACATGTGTATCATGCCAAGACGAACAAAAAAGTCAGTGGGCCCATTGACGCAAACCCAACAGGAAGTCCGCCATTTGGAAGAGAAGGTGACATTTTGGCTCTAATTTTGCCATTTCCATGCCTCGAACTTTTGCGAACTCCTCCTTGGGGTTTGATTTCATAACCTTCATATTTGGTCAGTGTCAACTACACCCTTGTGCCATGTTAAATTGCGGAGCTTTTGAGTTTTCACAATACGGTGAGGCCGTGGCGCCATGGCGAATTTCGATGACTCGCCATGAAAATCTTATTGCGTCTCATTTTGTCATACATTTTCTGACCTTGACCAAAGTGAACACATATGATAAGGCTCCACCCCTGAACATATTTCAACTGCCATATTTGACACCAGGGACAGCGCCACCTAGTGGGAACAGGAAATGTCATGTTTTACACTTTGGGGTACAGTATTGTGATGGGTGACATCTGCAGCCTCAAATTTCTCCAGGAAAGCCTTAAGGAGTTGGTCTTGGGTTACAGTGAAAACTGTGACTTTTCACGAAAGGGTGTGACCCCAGCAGCATGGCGAACTTTGATGTCACGCCATGAAGAAACAAATTAGTATAACTCAATGAAATCCAGTCTGATCAGTACCAGACTTTACAGGCATGATGTCAGACCCGCCCTGAACAAATTGATATGCCCATTGTCGGAAATACGGACAGCGCCACCTAGTGGCAACAGGAAATGTCATGGCTTTAACTTTGTTGTACTGATTTTCACAGGTTGATCGTGGCCACCTCAAAAGCGGTGAATATCACCATCAGTCCCTCGTGATGCTTCAGTGCAAAAATTGTGACTTTAAACTGAACGGCGCACCCTGGTGGCAACGCAGTTCATCATGAAAGATGAAGTGGCTTTTGAGGGGCTTGGAAAGTTTATAGAGGCTTGAAATTTGGCACACACCTCCAAATGGATGAAAGCATTGTTGTTATGTAACCATTTTCCTTGAATAGCGCAAAATGGCTCCACAGCGCCCCCTACAATATTTCAAAACATCAGCCCCTGCTCTGTGTTTCATCTATGAGTCTGACACTTGGTAAGCTTGTGTAAGATATCAAGATGTACAAAAAAGTCTCTTGGAGCAATATCCCAAATCCAACAGGAAGTCAGCCATTTTAAAATTAATGTGTAATTTTGATGACATTTTCCCCTCTTTTCAGGCTTCATACTTTGACGAACTCCTCCAAGGGATTTCATCATATTGAAGCATTCTTCAGTGTGTAGAATCTAAAGACCTTTGTGATGTTAAATTGCGAAGCTTTTTCCGTTCAGGGAAACGGGGTGGTCATGGCGGCACGTAGAGTTTCAATCACTCGCAAAAAGCAGTAATCTGCTGTCACTAAAAAACACAATGTCCAATCTCTCCCAAAGGTCGCAGGTGTGATGAGACTCGAGCTTGGAAATGTTTGTTATGCTATTTGTCAATAATGGTTAGAGCGCCACCTAGTGGCATGACTATAATCCTGGTTGAATAAGATGAAATGTTAGCTGGTGATTAAAAGCATGAAATCCATCAATGTGACATCACATCGGACGTGCCGGTTTGAGGTGTTGGCAGTGGCTCGACGTGCCGGGGGTGCGAGGGCCCTCATAACGCTGCTTGCAGCTTTAATTAGGGCCCGAGCACTGACAGTGCGAAGGCCCTATTGTAATTGCTCTGTTTATTATTATTATTATTATTATTATTATTATTATTATTATTATTATTATTATTATTATTCCGGCAAATGAATTGGCCGTTTGAGGGCCTAAACATGCTCGAAAACTCATGAAATTTTGCACACGCGTCAGGTCTGGTGAAAATTTACGTATTTTAATGTTCCCAGACATGGCCAGGGAAAATTAACTCAGTAGCGCCACCTAGAAAAATGAAAAACGCGAGCCCCCGGTATGGGTATGACCTACACGTTTGAAAGTCGGTACACCTATATAACGTTCAGAGTCGAACAAAAAAGTCTATTATGGCAATGTCCTAAACCCAACAGGAAGTCCGCCATTTTGGATTGAAGGTGACATTTTGGGTCTGATTTTACCGTTTCCATGCCTTGTACTTTAACGAACTCCTCCTTGGGATTTGGTCCTATAAACTTCAAATTTGGACAGTGTCAACTACACCCTTGTGCCATGTTAAATTGCGGAGCTTTTGAGTTTTCACAATACTATGCGGCCGTGGCGCCATGGCGAATTTCGATGACTCGCCATGAAAATCTTATTGCCTCTCATTCTGTCATACATGTTCCGATCTGGACCAAAGAGCACACATATGATAAGGCTCCACCCCTGAACATATTTCAACTGCCATATTTGACATAAGGGCCAGCGCCACCTAGTGGGAACAGGAAATGTCATGTTTTACACTTTGGGGTACAGTATAGTGATGGGTGACATCTGCAGCCTCAAATTTCTCCAGGAAAGCCTTAAGGAGTTGGTCTTGGGTTACAGTGAAAACTGTGACTTTTCGTGAAAGGGTGTGACCCCAGCAGCATGGCGAACTTTGATGTCACGCCATGAAGAAACAAATTAGTATAACTCAATGAAATCCAGTCTGATCAGTACCAGACTTTACAGGCATGATGTCAGACCCGCCCTGAACAGATTGATGTGCCCATTGTCGGAAATACGGACAGCGCCACCTAGTGGCAACAGGAAATGTCATGGCTTTAATTTTGTTGTACTGATTTTCACAGGTTCATCTTGGCCACCTCAAAAGCGGTGAATATCACCATCAGTCCCTCGTGATGCTTCAGTGCAAAAATTGTGAGTTTAAACTGAACGGCGCACCCTGGTGGCAACGCTGTTCAACATGAAAGATGAAGTGGCTTTTGAGGGTCTTGGCAAGTTTATAGAGGCTTGAAATTTGGCACACACCTCCAAATGGATGAAGGCTTTGTTGGCATGTGATCATTTTCATTGAATAGCGCGAAATTGCTCCACAGCGCCCCCTACAAAATTTCAAAACCACAGCCCCTGCTCTGTGTTCTATGTATGATTCTGAAACCTGGTAAGCTTATAGGAGATATCAAGATGTACAAAAAAGTCTCTTGGTGCAATATCCCAAATCCAACAGGAAGTCAGCCATTTTAATATTAATGTGTAATTTTGGCAACATTTTCCCCTCTTTCCAGGCACCGTTCTTTGACGAACTCCTCCAAGGGATTTCATCATATTGAACCAATCTCCAGTGTGTGGAATCTAAAGACCTTTGTGATGTTAAATTGCGAAGCTTTTTACGTTCAGTGAAACGGGGTGGTTATGGTGGCACTTAGAGTTTGAATCACTCGCCAAAAAGCAGTAATCTGCTGTCACTCAAAAACACAATGTTCAATCTCTCCCAAAGGTCACAGGCGTGATGAGACTCGAGCTAGGAAATGTTTGTTATGCCATTTGTCAGTAATGGTTAGAGCTCCACCTAGTGGGACAACTATAATCATGATTGAATGAGATGAATTGTTAGCTGGTGGTTAAATGCATGAATTCCATCAATGTGACATCAGATCGGAGGTGCTGGTTTTAGGTGTTGGGCGTGGCTCGACGCGCCGGGGGTGCGAGGGCCCTCATAACGCTGCTTGCAGCTTTAATTATTATTATTATTATTATTATTATTTCGGCAAATGAATTGGCCGTTTGAGGGCCTAAACATGCTCGAAAACTCATGAAATTTTGCACACGCGTCAGGTCTGGTGAAAATTTACGTATTTTAATGTTCCCAGACATAGCCAGGGAAAATTAGCTCAGTAGCGCCACCTAGAAAAATGAAAAACGCGAGCCCCCGGTATGGGTATGACCTACACGTTTGAAAGTCGGTACACCTATATAACGTTCAGAGTCGAACAAAAAAGTCTATTATGGCAATGTCCTAAACCCAACAGGAAGTCCGCCATTTTGGATTGAAGGTGACATTTTGGGTCTGATTTTACCGTTTCCATGCCTTGTACTTTAACGAACTCCTCCTTGGGATTTGGTCCTATAAACTTCAAATTTGGACAGTGTCAACTACACCCTTGTGCCATGTTAAATTGCGGAGCTTTTGAGTTTTCACAATACTATGAGGCCGTGGCGCCATGGCGAATTTCGATGACTCGCCATGAAAATCTTATTGCCTCTCATTCTGTCATACATGTTCCGATCTGGACCAAAGAGCACACATATGATAAGGCTCCACCCCTGAACATATTTCAAGTGCCATATTTGACATCAAGGACAGCGCCACCTAGTGGGAACAGGAAATGTCATGTTTTACACTTTGGGGTACAGTATAGTGATGGGTGACATCTGCAGCCTCAAATTTCTCCAGGAAAGCCTTAAGGAGTTGGTCTTGGGTTACAGTGAAAACTGTGACTTTTCACGAAAGGGTGTGACCCCAGCAGCATGGCGAACTTTGATGTCACGCCATGAAGAAAGAAATTAGTATAACTCAATGAAATCCAGTCTGATCAGTACCAGACTTTACAGGCATGATGTCAGACCCGCCCTGAACAGATTGATGTGCCCATTGTCGGAAATACGGACAGCGCCACCTAGTGGCAACAGGAAATGTCATGGCTTTAATTTTGTTGTACTGATTTTCACAGGTTCATCTTGGCCACCTCAAAAGCGGTGAATATCACCATCAGTCCCTCGTGATGCTTCAGTGCAAAAATTGTGACTTTAAACTGAACGGCGCACCCTGGTGGCAACGCTGTTCACGATGAAAGATGAAGTGGCTTTTGAGGGGCTTGGAAAGTTTATAGAGGCTTGAAATTTGGCACACACCTCCAATGTGACGAAGGCTTTGTTGTTATGTGATTATTTTCATTGAATATCCCAAAATGGCTCCACAGCGCCCCCTACAAAATTTCAAAACCACAGCCCCTGCTCTGTGTTCCTTGTATGAGTCTGAAACCTGGTAAGCTTATAGGAGATATCAAGATGTACAAAAAAGTCTCTTGGAGCAATATCCCAAATCCAACAGGAAGTCAGCCATTTTAAAATTAATGTGCAATTTTGGCGACATTTTCCCCTCTTTTCAGGCTTCATACTTTGACGAACTCCTCCAAGGGATTTCATCATATTGAACCATTCTCCAGTGTGTGGAATCTAAAGACCTTTGTGATGTTAAATTGCGAAGCTTTTTACGTTCAAGGAAACGGGGTGGTTATGGCGGCACTTAGAGTTTGAATCACTCGCCAAAAAGCAGTAATCTGCTGTCACTCAAAAACACAATGTCCAATCTCTCCCAAACGTCTCAGGTGTGATGAGACTCGAGCTTGGAAGTGTTTGTTATGCCATTTGTACATAATGGTTAGAGCGCCACCTAGTGGAACGACTGACTAATCATGAATGAATGAGTTGAAATGTTAGCTGGTGGTTAAATGCATGAATTCCATCAATGTGACATCAGATCGGACGTGCTGGTTTTAGGTGTTGGGCGTGGCTCGACGCGCCGGGGGTGCGAGGGCCCTCATAACGCTGCTTGCAGCTTTAATTATTATTATTATTCACCCCAAACAAGGGCCTTTTTGAGGGCCTAAACATGCTCAAAAACTCATGAAATTTTGCACACATGCCAGGTCTGGTGAAAAATTTTGTATTTTAATGGTTTTACATATGAGCACTGGGAAATGGCTCTACAGCGCCACCTATGCCTTGTAAAATGCAGCCCTACGACCACATCGTTTGGGCTACATGTATGAAATTTGGCACACATGTGTATCATGCCAAGACGAACAAAAAAGTCAGTGGGCCCATTGACGCAAACCCAACAGGAAGTCCGCCATTTGGAAGAGAAGGTGACATTTTGGCTCTAATTTTGCCGTTTCCATGCCTCGAACTTTTTCGAACTCCTCCTTGGGATTTGGTCGTATAAGCTTCATCTTTGGTCAGTGTCAACTACACACCTGGGCCATGTTAAATTGCGGAGCTTTTGAGTTTTCACAATACCATGAGGCCGTGGCGCCACGGCGAATTTCGATGACTCGCCATGAAAATCTTATTGCCTCTCATTTTGTCATACATTTTCTGACCTTGACCAAAGTGAACACATATGATAAGGCTCCACCCTTGAACATATTTCAACTGCCATATTTGACACCAGGGACAGCGCCACCTAGTGGGAACAGGAAATGTCATGTTTTACACTTTGGGGTACAGTATTGTGATGGGTGACATCTGCAGCCTCAAATTTCTCCAGAAAAGCCTTAAGGAGTTGGTCTTGGGTTACAGTGAAAACTGTGACTTTTCGCAAAAGGGTGTGACCCCAGCGGCGTGGCGAACTTTGATGTCACGCCATGAAGAAACAAATTAGTATAACTCAATGAAATCCAGTCTGATCAGTACCAGACTTTACAGGCATGATGTCAGACCCGCCCTGAACAGATTGATGTGCCCATTGTCGGAAATACGGACAGCGCCACCTAGTGGCAACAGGAAATGTCATGGCTTTAACTTTGTTGTACTGATTTTCACAGGTTGATCGTGGCCACCTCAAAAGCGGTGAATATCACCATCAGTCCCTCGTGATGCTTCAGTGCAAAAATTGTGACTTTAAACTGAACGGCGCACCCTGGTGGCAACGCGGTTCATCATGAAAGATGAAGTGGCTTTTGAGGGGCTTGGAAAGTTTATAGAGGCTTGAAATTTGGCACACACCTCCAAATGGATGAAGGCATTGTTGTTATGTAACCATTTTCCTTGAATAGCGCAAAATGGCTCCACAGCGCCCCCTACAATATTTCAAAACATCAGCCCCTGCTCTGTGTTTCATCTATGAGTCTGACACTTGGTAAGCTTGTGTAAGATATCAAGATGTACAAAAAAGTCTCTTGGAGCAATATCCCAAATCCAACAGGAAGTCAGCCATTTTAAAATTCATGTGTAATTTTGATGACATTTTCCCCCCATTTCAGGCCTCATACTTTGACGAACTCCTCCAAGGGATTTCATCATATTGAACCATTCTCCAGTGTGTGGAATCAAAAGACCTTTGTGATGTTAAATTGCGAAGCTTTTTCCGTTCAGGGAAACGGGGTGGTCATGGCGGCACGTAGAGTTTCAATCACTCGCAAAAAGCAGTAATCTGCTGTCACTAAAAAACACAATGTCCAATCTCTCCCAAAGGTCGCAGGTGTGATGAGACTCGAGCTTGGAAATGTTTGTTATGCTATTTGTCAGTAATGGTTAGAGCGCCACCTAGTGGAACGACTAACTAATCATGAATGAATGAGTTGAAATGTTAGCTGGTGGTTAAATGCATGAATTCCATCAATGTGACATCAGATCGGACGTGCTGGTTTTAGGTGTTGGGCATGGCTCGACGCGCCAGGGTGCGAGGGCCCTCATAACGCTGCTTGCAGCTTTAATTAGGGCCCGAGCACTGACAGTGCGAAGGCCCTATTGTAATTGCTCTGTTTATTATTATTATTAGGGCCCGAGCACTGAGAGTGCGAAGGCCCTATTGTATCTGCTCCGTTTCTTATTAGGGCCCGAGCACTGATAGTGCGAAGGCCCTATTGTAATTGCTCTGTTTATTATTATTATTATTAGGGCCCGAGCACCGAGAGTGCGAAGGCCCTATTGTATCTGCTCCGTTTCTTATTATTATTATTATTATTATTATTATTATTATTATTATTATTATTATTATTATTATTATTATTATTCACCCCAAACAAGGGCCTTTTTGAGGGCCTAAACATGCTCAAAAACTCATGAAATTTTGCACACATGCCAGGTCTGGTGAAAAATTTTGTATTTTAATGGTTTTACATATGAGCACTGGGAAATGGCTCTACAGCGCCACCTATGCCTTGTTAAATGCAGCCCTACGACCACATCGTTTGAGCTACATGTATGAAATTTGGCACACATGTGTATCATGCCAAGACGAACAAAAAAGTCTGTGGGCCCATTGACGCAAACCCAACAGGAAGTCCGCCATTTGGAAGAGAAGGTGACATTTTGGCTCTAATTTTGCCATTTCCATGCCTCGAACTTTTGCGAACTCCTCCTTGGGGTTTCATTTCATAACCTTCAAATTTGGACAGTGTCAACTACACCCTTGTGCCATGTTAAATTGCGGAGCTTTTGAGTTTTCACAATACTATGAGGCCGTGGCGCCATGGCGAATTTCGATGACTCGCCATGAAAATCTTATTGCCTCTCATTTTGTCATACATTTTCTGACCTTGACCAAAGTGAACACATATGATAAGGCTCCACCCCTAAACATATTTCAACTGCCATATTTGACCTCAAGGACAGCGCCACCTAGTGGGAACAGGAAATGTCATGTTTTACACTTTGGGGTACAGTATAGTGATGGGTGACATCTGCAGCCTCAAATTTCTCCAGAAAACCCTTAAGGAGTTGGTCTTGGGTTACAGTGAAAACTGTGACTTTTCGCAAAAGGGTGTGACCCCAGCAGCATGGCGAACTTTGATGTCACGCCATGAAGAAACAAATTAGTATAACTCCATGAAATCCAGTCTGATCAGTACCAGACTTTACAGGCATGAAGTCAGACCCGCCCTGAACAGATTGATGTGCCCATTGTCGGGAATACGGACAGCGCCACCTAGTGGGAACAGGAAATGTCATGGCTTTAATTTTGTTGTACTGATTTTCACAGGTTCATCGTGGCCACCTCAAAAGCGGTGAATATCACCATCAGTCCCTTGTGATGCTTCAGTGCAAAAATTGTGACTTTAAACTGAACGCCGCACCCTGGTGGCAACGCAGTTCACCATGAAAGATGAAGTGGCTTTTGAGGGGCTTGGAAAGTTTAAAAAGTCTTGAAATTTGGCGCACACCTCCAATGTGGTTAAGGCTTTGTTGTTATGTGATCATTTTCATTGAATATCCCAAAATGGCTCCACAGCGCCCCCTACAAAATTTCAAAATCACAGCCCCTGCTCTGTGTTTTATGTATGAGTCTGAAACCTGGTAAGCTTATAGGAGATATCAAGATGTACAAAAAAGTCTCTTGGAGCAATATCCCAAATCCAACAGGAAGTCAGCCATTTTAAAATTAATGTGCAATTTTGGCAACATTTTCCCCTCTTTTCAGGCATCGTTCTTTGACGAACTCCTCCAAGGGATTTCATCATATTGCACTATTCTTCAGTGTGTGGAATCCAAAGACCTTTGTGTTGTTAAATTGCGAAGCTTTTTACGTTCAGGGAAACGGGGTGGTTATGGCGGCACGTAGACTCTCAATCACTCGCCAAAACGCAGTAATCTGCTGTTACTCAAAAACACAATGTCCAATCTCACCCAAAGGTCGCAGGCATAATGAGACTCGAGTTCGGAAATGTTTGTTATGCCATTTGTACATAATGGTTAGAGTGCCACCTAGTGGAACGACTAGCTAATCATGAATGAATGAGTTGAAATGTTAGCTGGTGGTTAAATGCATGAATTCCATCAATGTGACATCGATCGGACGTGCTGGTTTTAGGTGTTGGGCGTGGCTCGACGCGCCGGGGGTGCGAGGGCCCTCATAACGCTGCTTGCAGCTTTAATTATTATTATTATTATTATTATTATTATTATTATTTCGGCAAATGAATTGGCCGTTTGAGGGCCTAAACATGCTCGAAAACTCATGAAATTTTGCACACGCGTCAGGTCTGGTGAAAATTTACGTATTTTAATGTTCTCAGACATGGCCAGGGAAAATTAGCTCAGTAGCGCCACCTAGAAAAATGAAAAACGCGAGCCCCCGGTATGGGTATGACCTACATGTTTGAAAGTCGGTACACCTATATAACGTTCAGAGTCGAACAAAAAAGTCTATTATGGCAATGTCCTAAACCCAACAGGAAGTCCGCCATTTTGGATTGAAGGTGACATTTTGGGTCTGATTTTACCGTTTCCATGCCTTGTACTTTAACGAACTCCTCCTTGGGATTTGGTCCTATAAACTTCAAATTTGGACAGTGTCAACTACACCCTTGTGCCATGTTAAATTGCGGAGCTTTTGAGTTTTCACAATACTATGAGGCCGTGGCGCCATGGCGAATTTCGATGACTCGCCATGAAAATCTTATTGCCTCTCATTCTGTCATACATGTTCCGATCTGGACCAAAGAGCACACATATGATAAGGCTCCACCCCTGAACATATTTCAACTGCCATATTTGACATCAAGGACAGCGCCACCTAGTGGGAACAGGAAATGTCATGTTTTACACTTTGGGGTACAGTATAGTGATGGGTGACATCTGCAGCCTCAAATTTCTCCAGGAAAGCCTTAAGGAGTTGGTCTTGGGTTACAGTGAAAACTGTGAGTTTTCGCGAAAGGGTGTGACCCCAGCAGCATGGCGAACTTTGATGTCACGCCATGAAGAAACAAATTAGTATAACTCAATGAAATCCAGTCTGATCAGTACCAGACTTTACAGGCATGATGTCAGACCCGCCCTGAACAGATTGATGTGCCCATTGTCGGAAATACGGACAGCGCCACCTAGTGGCAACAGGAAATGTCATGGCTTTCATTTTGTTGTACTGATTTTCACAGGTTCATCGTGGCCACCTCAAAAGCGGTGAATATCACCATCAGTCCCTCGTGATGCTTCAGTGCAAAAATTGTGACTTTAAACTGAACGGCGCACCCTGGTGGCAACGCTGTTCACCATGAAAGATGAAGTGGCTTTTGAGGGTCTTGGCAAGTGTATAGAGGCTTGAAATTTGGCACACACCTCCAATGTGACGAAGGCTTTGTTGTCATGTGATCATTTTCATTGAATATCCCAAAATGGCTCCACAGCGCCCCCTACAAAATTTCAAAACCACAGCCCCAGCTCTGTGTTTTATGTATGAATCTGAAACCTGGTAGGCTTATAGGAGATATCAAGATGTACAAAAAAGTCTCTTGGAGCAATATCCCAAATCCAACAGGAAGTCAGCCATTTTAAAATTAATGTGTAATTTTGGCGACATTTTCCCCTCTTTTCAGGCTTCATACTTTGACGAACTCCTCCAAGGGATTTCATCAGATTGGACCGATCTGAAGTTTGTGGAATCTAAAGACCTTTGTGATGTTAAATTGCGAAGCTTTTTACGTCCAGGGAAACGGGGTGGTTATGGCGGCACTTAGAGTTTGAATCACTCGCCAAAAAGCAGTAATCTGCTGTCACTCAAAAACACAATGTCCAATCTCTCCCAAACGTCTCAGGTGTGATTAGACTCGAGCTCGGAAGTGTTTGTTATGCCATTTGTACATAATGGTTAGAGCGCCACCTAGTGGAACGACTAACTAATCATGAATGAATGAGTTGAAATGTTAGCTGGTGGTTAAATGCATGAATTCCATCAATGTGACATCAGATCGGAGGTGCTGGTTTTAGGTGTTGGGCGTAGCTCGACGCGCCGGGGGTGCGAGGGCCCTCATAACGCTGCTTGCAGCTTTAATTATTATTATTATTATTATTATTATTATTCACCCCAAACAAGGGCCTTTTTGAGGGCCTAAACATGCTCAAAAACTCATGAAATTTTGCACACATGCCAGGTCTGGTGAAAAATTTTGTATTTTAATGGTTTTACATATGAGCACTGGGAAATGGCTCTACAGCGCCACCTATGCCTTGTTAAATGCAGCCCTACGACCACATCGTTTGAGCTACATGTATGAAATTTGGCACACATGTGTATCATGCCAAGACGAACAAAAAAGTCTGTGGGCCCATTGACGCAAACCCAACAGGAAGTCCGCCATTTGGAAGAGAAGGTGACATTTTGGCTCTAATTTTGCCATTTCCATGCCTCGAACTTTTGCGAACTCCTCCTTGGGGTTTCATTTCTTAACCTTCAAATTTGGACAGTGTCAACTACACCCTTGTGCCATGTTAAATTGCGGAGCTTTTGAGTTTTCACAATACTATGAGGCCGTGGCGCCATGGCGAATTTCGATGACTCGCCATGAAAATCTTATTGCCTCTCATTTTGTCATACATTTTCTGACCTTGACCAAAGTGAACACATATGATAAGGCTCCACCCCTGAACATATTTCAACTGCCATATTTGACCTCAAGGACAGCGCCACCTAGTGGGAACAGGAAATGTCATGTTTTACACTTTGGGGTACAGTATAGTAATGGGTGACATCTGCAGCCTCAAATTTCTCCAGGAAAGCCTTAAGGAGTTGGTCTTGGGTTACAGTGAAAACTGTGAGTTTTCGCGAAAGGGTGTGACCCCAGCAGCATGGCGAACTTTGATGTCACGCCATGAAGAAACAAATTAGTATAACTCAATGAAATCCAGTCTGATCAGTACCAGACTTTACAGGCATGATGTCAGACCCGCCCTGAACAGATTGATGTGCCCATTGTCGGAAATACGGACAGCGCCACCTAGTGGCAACAGGAAATGTCATGGCTTTAATTTTGTTGTACTGATTTTCACAGGTTCATCCTGGCCACCTCAAAAGCGGTGAATATCACCATCAGTCCCTCGTGATGCTTCAGTGCAAAAATTGTGACTTTAAACTGAACGGCGCACCCTGGTGGCAACGCTGTTCACGATGAAAGATGAAGTGGCTTTTGAGGGTCTTGGCAAGTTTATAGAGGCTTGAAATTTGGCACACACCTCCAATGTGACGAAGGCTTTGTTGTTATGTGATCATTTTCATTGAATATCCCAAAATGGCTCCACAGCGCCCCCTACAATATTTCAAAACCACAGCCCCAGCTCTGTGTTTTATGTATGAATCTGAAACCTGGTAGGCTTATAGGAGATATCAAGATGTACAAAAAAGTCTCTTGGAGCAATATCCCAAATCCAACAGGAAGTCAGCCATTTTAAAATTAATGTGCAATTTTGGCGACATTTTCTCCTCTTTTCAGGCTTCATACTTTGACGAACTCCTCCAAGGGATTTCATCATATTGAACCATTCTCCAGTGTGTGGAATCTAAAGACCTTTGTGATGTTAAATTGCGAAGCTTTTTACGTCCAGGGAAACGGGGTGGTTATGGCGGCACTTAGAGTTTGAATCACTCGCCAAAAAGCAGTAATCTGCTGTCACTCAAAAACACAATGTCCAATCTCTCCCAAACGTCTCGGGTGTGATGAGACTCGAGCTTGGAAGTGTTTGTTATGCCATTTGTCAGTAATGGTTAGAGCGCCACCTAGTGGGAGGACTATAATGATGATTGAATGAGATGAAATGTTAGCTGGTGGTTAAATGCATGAATTCCATCAATGTGACATCAGATCGGAGGTGCTGGTTGTAGGTGTTGGGCGTGGCTCGACGCGATGGGGTGCGAGGGCCCTCATAACGCTGCTTGCAGCTTTAATTATTATTATTATTCACCCCAAACAAGGGCCTTTTTGAGGGCCTAAACATGCTCAAAAACTCATGAAATTTTGCACACATGCCAGGTCTGGTGAAAAATTTTGTATTTTAATGGTTTTACATATGAGCACTGGGAAATGGCTCTACAGCGCCACCTAGGCCTTGTTAAATGCAGCCCTACGACCACATCGTTTGAGCTACATGTATGAAATTTGGCACACATGTGTATCATGCCAAGACGAACAAAAAAGTCAGTGGGCCCATTGACGCAAACCCAACAGGAAGTCCGCCATTTGGAAGAGAAGGTGACATTTTGGCTCTAATTTTGCCATTTCCATGCCTCGAACTTTTGCGAACTCCTCCTTGGGATTTGGTTGTATAAG
Source organism: Maylandia zebra (assembly GCF_041146795.1). Taxonomy (NCBI): domain Eukaryota; kingdom Metazoa; phylum Chordata; class Actinopteri; order Cichliformes; family Cichlidae; genus Maylandia; species Maylandia zebra. The sequence continues at coordinate 24,705,547 of NC_135176.1, read as the reverse complement.
CTTCATCTTTGGTCAGTTTCAACTACACACCTGGGCCATGTTAAATTGCGGAGCTTTTGAGTTTTCACAATACCATGAGGCCGTGGCGCCATGGCGAATTTCGATGACTCGCCATGAAAATCTTATTGCCTCTCATTTTGTCATACATTTTCTGACCTTGACCAAAGTGAACACATATGATAAGGCTCCACCCCTGAACATATTTCAACTGCCATATTTGACACCAGGGACAGCGCCACCTAGTGGGAACAGGAAATGTCATGTTTTACACTTTGGGGTACAGTATTGTGATGGGTGACATCTGCAGCCTCAAATTTCTCCAGGAAAGCCTTAAGGAGTTGGTCTTGGGTTACAGTGAAAACTGTGACTTTTCGCAAAAGGGTGTGACCCCAGTGGCATGGCGAACTTTGATGTCACGCCATGAAGAAACAAATTAGTATAACTCAATGAAATCCAGTCTGATCAGTACCAGACTTTACAGGCATGATGTCAGACCCGCCCTGAACAGATTGATGTGCCCATTGTCGGGAATACAGACAGCGCCACCTAGTGGGAACAGGAAATGTCATGGCTTTAATTTTGTTGTACTGATTTTCACAGGTTCATCATGGCCACCTCAAAAGCGGTGAATATCACCATCAGTCCCTTGTGATGCTTCAGTGCAAAAATTGTGACTTTACACTGAACGGCGCACCCTGGTGGCAACGCGGTTCACCATGAAAGATGAAGTGGCTTTTGAGGGGCTTGGAAAGTTTAAAAAGTCTTGAAATTTGGCGCACACCTCCAATGTGGTTAAGGCTTTGTTGTTATGTGATCATTTTCATTGAATATCCCAAAATGGCTCCACAGCGCCCCCTACAAAATTTCAAAATCACAGCCCCTGCTCTGTGTTTTATGTATGAGTCTGAAACCTGGTAAGCTTATAGGAGATATCAAGATGTACAAAAAAGTCTTTTGGAGCAATATCCCAAATCCAACAGGAAGTCAGCCATTTTAAAATTAATGTGCAATTTTGGCAACATTTTCCCCTCTTTCCAGGCATCGTTCTTTGACGAACTCCTCCAAGGGATTTCATCATATTGCACTATTCTTCAGTGTGTGGAATCCAAAGACCTTTGTGTTGTTAAATTGCGAAGCTTTTTACGTCCAGGGAAACGGGGTGGTTATGGCGGCACTTAGAGTTTGAATCACTCGCCAAAAAGCAGTAATCTGCTGTCACTCAAAAACACAATGTCCAATCTCTCCCAAACGTCTCAGGTGTGATGAGACTCGAGCTTGGAAGTGTTTGTTATGCCATTTGTACATAATGGTTAGAGCGCCACCTAGTGGAACGACTAACTAATCATGAATGAATGAGTTGAAATGTTAGCTGGTGGTTAAATGCATGAATTCCATCAATGTGACATCAGATCGGACGTGCTGGTTTTAGGTGTTGGGCGTGGCTCGACGCGCCGGGGGTGCGAGGGCCCTCATAACGCTGCTTGCAGCTTTAATTAGGGCCCGAGCACTGACTGTGCGAAGGCCCTATTGTATCTGCTCCGTTTCTTATTATTATTATTATTCACCCCAAACAAGGGCCTTTTTGAGGGCCTAAACATGCTCAAAAACTCATGAAATTTTGCAGACATGCCAGGTCTGGTGAAAAATTTTGTATTTTAATGGTTTTACTTATGAGCACTGGGAAATGGCTCTAGAGCGCCACCTATGCCTTGTTAAATGCAGCCCTACGACCACATAGTTTGAGCTACATGTATGAAATTTGGCACACATGTGTATCATGACGAGCCGAACAAAAAAGTCATTGGGCCCATTGATGCAAACCCAACAGGAAGTCCGCAATTTAGAAGTGAAGGTGACATTTTGCCTCTAATTTTGTCGTTTCCATGCCTCGAACTTTAACGAACTCCTCCTTGGAAATTGGTCGTATAAGCTTCATATTTGGTCAGTGCCAACTACACCCTTGTGCCATGTTAAATTGCGGAGCTTTTGAGTTTTCACAATACCATGAGGCCGTGGCGCCACGGCGAATTTCGATGACTCGCCATGAAAATCTTATTGCCTCTCATTCTGTCATACATTGTCCGATCTGGACCAAAGAGCACACATATGATAAGGCTCCAGCCCTGAACATATTTCAACTGCCATATTTGACGTCAGCGACAGCGCCACCTAGTGGGAACAGGAAATGTCATGTTTTACACTTTGGGGTACAGTATTGTGATGGGTGACATCTGCAGCCTCAAATTTCTCCAGGAAAGGCGTAAGGCGTTGGTCTTGGGGTACAGTGAAAACTGTGACTTTTCACGAAAGGGTGTGACCTCAGCAGCATGGCGAACTTTGATATCTCGCCATGAAGAAACAAATTAGTATAACTCCATGAAATCCAGTCTGATTAGTACCAGACTTTACAGGCATGATATCAGACCCGCCCTGAACAAATTGATGTGCCCATTGTCAGGAATATGAAGAGCGCCACCTAGTGGGAACAGGAAATGTCATGTCTTACACTTTGTTGTACTGATTTTCACAGGTTCATTGTGGATACCTCAAAAGCGGTGAATGTCACCGTCAGTCCTTCATGATGCTGCAGTGCGAAAATTGTGACTTTATACTGAACGGTGCACCCTGGTGGCAACGATGTTCACCATGAAAAATGAAGTGGTTTTTGAGGGGCTTGGAAAGTTTAAAAAGTCTTGAAATTTGGCACACACCTCCAATGTGCTTAAGGCTTTGTTGTTATGTGATCATTTTCATTGAATATCCCAAAATGGCTCCACAGCGCCCCCTACAAAATTTCAAAACCACAGCCCCAGCTCTGTGTTTTATGTATGAGTCTGAAACCTGGTAAGCTTATAGGAGATATCAAGATGTACAAAAAAGTCTCTTGGAGCAATATCCCAAATCCAACAGGAAGTCAGCCATTTTAAAATTAATGTGCAATTTTGGCAACATTTTCCCCTCTTTCCAGGCACCGTTCTTTGACGAACTCCTCCAAGGGATTTCATCATATTGAACCAATCTCCAGTGTGTGGAATCTAAAGACCTTTGTGATGTTAAATTGCGAAGCTTTTTACGTTCAGGGAAACGGGGTTGTCATGGCGGCACGTGGAGTTTCAATCACTCGCCAAAAAGCAGTAATCTGCTGTCACTCAAAATCAAAATGTCCAAACTCTCCCAAAGGTCGCAGGCGTGATGAGACTCGAGCTAGGAAATGTTTGTTATGGCATTTGTCAGTAATGGTTAGAGCGCCACCTAGTAGGACGACTATAATGATGATTGAATGAGATGAAATGTTAGCTGGTGGTTAAATGCATGAATTCCATCAATGTGACATCAGATCGGAGGTGCTGGTTGTAGGTGTTGGGCGTGGCTCGACGCGATGGGGTGCGAGGGCCCTCATAACGCTGCTTGCAGCTTTAATTATTATTATTATTATTATTTCGGCAAATGAATTGGCCGTTTGAGGGCCTAAACATGCTCGAAAACTCATGAAATTTTGCACACGCGTCAGGTCTGGTGAAAATTTACGTATTTTAATGTTCTCAGACATGGCAAGGGAAAATTAGCTCAGTAGCGCCACCTAGAAAAATGAAAAACGCGAGCCCCCGGTATGGGTATGACCTACATGTTTGAAAGTCGGTACACCTATATAATGTTCAGAGTCGAACAAAAAAGTCTATTATGGCAATGTCCTAAACCCAACAGGAAGTCCGCCATTTTGGATTGAAGGTGACATTTTGGCTCTGATTTTACCATTTCCATGCCTCGAACTTTGACGAACTCCTCCTTGGGGTTTGATTTCATAACCTTCATATTTGGTCAGTGCCAACTACACCCTTGTGCCATGTTAAATTGCGGAGCTTTTGAGTTTTCACAATACTATGAGGCCGTGGCGCCATGGCGAATTTCGATGACTCGCCATGAAAATCTTATTGCCTCTCATTCTGTCATACATTTTCTGACCTTGACCAAAGTGAACACATATGATAAGGCTCGACCCCTGAACATATTTCAACTGCCATATTTGACACCAGGGACAGCGCCACCTAGTGGGAACAGGAAATGTCATGTTTTACACTTTGGGGTACAGTATAGTGATGGGTGACACCTGCAGCCTCAAATTTCTCCAGGAAAGCCTTAAGGAGTTGGTCTTGGGTTACAGTGAAAAGTGTGACTTTTCGCAAAAGGGTGTGACCCCAGCAGCATGGCGAACTTTGATGTCACGCCATGAAGAAACAAATTAGTATAACTCAATGAAATCCAGTCTGTTCAGTACCAGACTTTACAGGCATGATGTCAGACCCGCCCTGAACAGATTGATGTGCCCATTGTCAGGAATATGAGGAGCGCCACCTAGTGGGAACAGGAAATGTCATGTCTTACACTTTGTTGTACTGATTTTCACAGGTACATTGTGGACACCTCAAAAGCGGTGAATATCAACATCAGTCCTTCATGATGCTGCAGTGCGAATCTTGTGACTTTATAGTGAACGGCGCACCCTGGTGGCAACGCTGTTCACCATGAAAAATGAAGTGGCTTTTGAGGGTCTTGGCAAGTTTATAGAGGCTTTAAATTTGGCCCACACCTCCAATGTGATGAAGGCTTTTTTTGTTATGTGACCATTTTCCTTGAATAGCGCAAAATGGCTCCACAGCGCCCCCTACAAAATTTCAAAACCACAGCCCCAGCTCTGTGTTTTATGTATGAATCTGAAACCTGGTAAGCTTATAGGAGATATCAAGATGTACAAAAAAGTCTCTTGGAGCAATATCCCAAATCCAACAGGAAGTCAGCCATTTTAAAATTAATGTGCAATTTTGGCAACATTTTCCCCTCTTTTCAGGCACCGTGCTTTGACGTACTCCTCCAAGGGATTTCATCAGATTGATGCAATCTCCTGTGTGTGGAATCTTAAGACCTTTGTGATGTTAAATTGCGAAGCTTTTTACATTTAGGGAAACGGGGTGGTCATGGCGGCACTTAGAATTGAATCACTCGCCAAAAAGCAGTAATCTGCTGTCACTCAAAAACACAATGTCCAATCTCTCCCAAAGGTCATAGGCGTGATGCGACTCGAGCTCGGAAATGTTTGTTATGCCATTTGTACATAATGGTTAGAGCGCCACCTAGTGGAACGACTAGCTAATCATGAATGAATGAGTTGAAATGTTAGCTGGTGGTTAAATGCATGAATTCCATCAATGTGACATCAGATCGGACGTGCTGGTTTTAGGTATTGGGCGTGGCTCGACGCGCCGGGGGTGCGAGGGCCCTCATAACGCTGCTTGCAGCTTTAATTAGGGCCCGAGCACCGAGAGTGCGAAGGCCCTATTGTATCTGCTCCGTTTCTTATTATTATTATTATTATTATTATTAGGGCCCGAGCACCGAGAGTGCGAAGGCCCTATTGTATCTGCTCCGTTTCTTATTATTATTATTATTATTATTATTATTATTATTATTATTATTATTATTATTATTATTATTATTCACCCCAAACAAGGGCCTTTTTGAGGGCCTAAACATGCTCAAAAACTCATGAAATTTTGCACACATGCCAGGTCTGGTGAAAAATTTTGTATTTTAATGGTTTTACATATGAGCACTGGGAAATGGCTCTAGAGCGCCACCTATGCCTTGTTAAATGCAGCCCTACGACCACATCGTTTGAGCTACATGTATGAAATTTGGCACACATGTGTATCATGCCAAGACGAACAAAAAAGTCTGTGGGCCCATTGACGCAAACCCAACAGGAAGTCCGCCATTTGGAAGAGAAGGTGACATTTTGGCTCTAATTTTGCCATTTCCATGCCTCGAACTTTTGCGAACTCCTCCTTGGGGTTTCATTTCTTAACCTTCAAATTTGGACAGTGTCAACTACACCCTTGTGCCATGTTAAATTGCGGAGCTTTTGAGTTTTCACAATACTATGAGGCCGTGGCGCCATGGCGAATTTCGATGACTCGCCATGAAAATCTTATTGCCTCTCATTTTGTCATACATTTTCTGACCTTGACCAAAGTGAACACATATGATAAGGCTCCACCCCTAAACATATTTCAACTGCCATATTTGACATGAAGGACAGCGCCACCTAGTGGGAACAGGAAATGTCATGTTTTACACTTTGGGGTACAGTATAGTGATGGGTGACATCTGCAGCCTCAAATTTCTCCAGAAAAGCCTTAAGGAGTTGGTCTTGGGTTACAGTGAAAACTGTGACTTTTCGCAAAAGGGTGTGACCCCAGCAGCATGGCGAACTTTGATGTCACGCCATGAAGAAACAAATTAGTATAACTCCATGAAATCCAGTCTGATCAGTACCAGACTTTACAGGCATGAAGTCAGACCCGCCCTGAACAGATTGATGTGCCCATTGTCGGGAATACGGACAGCGCCACCTAGTGGGAACAGGAAATGTCATGGCTTTAATTTTGTTGTACTGATTTTCACAGGTTCATCGTGGCCACCTCAAAAGCGGTGAATATCACCATCAGTCCCTTGTGATGCTTCAGTGCAAAAATTGTGACTTTAAACTGAACGCCGCACCCTGGTGGCAACGCAGTTCACCATGAAAGATGAAGTGGCTTTTGAGGGGCTTGGAAAGTTTAAAAAGTCTTGAAATTTGGCGCACACCTCCAATGTGGTTAAGGCTTTGTTGTTATGTGATCATTTTCATTGAATATCCCACAATGGCTCCACAGCGCCCCCTACAAAATTTCAAAATCACAGCCCCTGCTCTGTGTTTTATGTATGAGTCTGAAACCTGGTAAGCTTATAGGAGATATCAAGATGTACAAAAAAGTCTCTTGGAGCAATATCCCAAATCCAACAGGAAGTCAGCCATTTTAAAATTAATGTGCAATTTTGGCAACATTTTCCCCTCTTTTCAGGCATCGTTCTTTGACGAACTCCTCCAAGGGATTTCATCATATTGCACTATTCTTCAGTGTGTGGAATCCAAAGACCTTTGTGTTGTTAAATTGCGAAGCTTTTTACGTTCAGGGAAACGGGGTGGTTATGGCGGCACGTAGACTCTCAATCACTCGCCAAAACGCAGTAATCTGCTGTTACTCAAAAACACAATGTCCAATCTCACCCAAAGGTCGCAGGCATAATGAGACTCGAGTTCGGAAATGTTTGTTATGCCATTTGTACATAATGGTTAGAGTGCCACCTAGTGGAACGACTAGCTAATCATGAATGAATGAGTTGAAATGTTAGCTGGTGGTTAAATGCATGAATTCCATCAATGTGACATCGATCGGACATGCTGGTTTTAGGTGTTGGGCGTGGCTCGACGCGCCGGGGGTGCGAGGGCCCTCATAACGCTGCTTGCAGCTTTAATTATTATTATTATTATTATTATTCACCCCAAACAAGGGCCTTTTTGAGGGCCTAAACATGCTCAAAAACTCATGAAATTTTACACACATGCCAGGTCTGGTGAAAAATTTTGTATTTTAATGGTTTTACATATGAGCACTGGGAAATGGCTCTACAGCGCCACCTATGCCTTGTTAAATGCAGCCCTACGACCACATCGTTTCAGCTACATGTATGAAATTTGGCACACATGTGTATCATGCCAAGACGAACAAAAAAGTCTGTGGGCCCATTGACGCAAACCCAACAGGAAGTCCGCCATTTGGAAGAGAAGGTGACATTTTGGCTCTAATTTTGCCATTTCCATGCCTCGAACTTTTGCGAACTCCTCCTTGGGGTTTCATTTCATAACCTTCAAATTTGGACAGTGTCAACTACACCCTTCTGCCATGTTAAATTGCGGAGCTTTTGAGTTTTCACAATACTATGAGGCCGTGGCGCCATGGCGAATTTCGATGACTCGCCATGAAAATCTTATTGCCTCTCATTCTGTCATACATGTTCCGATCTGGACCAAAGAGCACACATATGATAAGGCTCCAGCCCTGAACATATTTCAACTGCCATATTTGACATCAAGGACAGCGCCACCTAGTGGGAACAGGAAATGTCATGTTTTACACTTTGGGGTACAGTATAGTGATGGGTGACATCTGCAGCCTCAAATTTCTCCAGGAAAGCCTTAAGGAGTTGGTCTTGGGTTACAGTGAAAACTGTGACTTTTCGCAAAAGGGTGTGACCCCAGCAGCATGGCGAACTTTGATGTCACGCCATGAAGAAAGAAATTAGTATAACTCAATGAAATCCAGTCTGATCAGTACCAGACTTTACAGGCATGATGTCAGACCCGCCCTGAACAGATTGATGTGCCCATTGTCGGAAATACGGACAGCGCCACCTAGTGGCCACAGGAAATGTCATGGCTTTAATTTTGTTGTACTGATTTTCACAGGTTCATCGTGGCCACCTCAAAAGCGGTGAATATCAAAATCAGTCCCTCGTGATGCTTCAGTGCAAAAATTGTGACTTTAAACTGAACGGCGCACCCTGGTGGCAACGCTGTTCACCATGAAAGATGAAGTGGCTTTTGAGGGGCTTGGAAAGTTTATAGAGTCTTGAAATTTGGCACACACCTCCAAATGGATGAAGGCTTTGTTGTCATGTGATCATTTTCATTGAATAGCGCGAAATTGCTCCACAGCGCCCCCTACAAAATTTCAAAACATCAGCCCCAGCTCTGTGTTTTATGTATGAATCTGAAACCTGGTAAGCTTATAGGAGATATCAAGATGTACAAAAAAGTCTCTTGGAGCAATATCCCAAATCCAACAGGAAGTCAGCCATTTTAAAATTAATGTGTAATTTTGGCGACATTTTCCCCTCTTTTCAGGCTTCATACTTTGACGAACTCCTCCAAGGGATTTCATCATATTGAACCATTCTCCAGTGTGTGGAATCTAAAGACCTTTGTGATGTTAAATTGCGAAGCTTTTTACGTTCAAGGAAACGGGGTGGTCATGGCGGCACGTGGAGTTTCAATCACTCGCCAAAAAGCAGTAATCTGCTGTCACTCAAAGACACAAAGTCCAATCTCTCCCAAAGGTCGCAGGCGTGATGAGACTCGAGCTCGGAAATGTTTGTTATGCCCTTTGTCTATAATGGTTAGAGCGCCTCCTAGTGGGACGACTATACTCATGGTTGAACCAAATGAAATGTTAACTGGTGGTTAAATGCATGAATTCCATCAATGTGACATCAGATCGGACGTGCTGGTTTCAGGTGTTGGGCATGGCTCGACACGCCGGGGGTGCGAGGGCCCTCATAACGCTGCTTGCAGCTTTAATTAGGGCCCGAGCACCGAGAGTGCGAAGGCCCTATTGTATCTGCTCCGTTTCTTATTATTATTATTATTATTATTATTATTATTATTATTCACCCCAAACAAGGGCCTTTTTGAGGGCCTAAACATGCTCAAAAACTCATGAAATTTTGCACACATGCCAGGTCTGGTGAAAAATTTTGTATTTTAATGGTTTTACATATGAGCACTGGGAAATGGCTCTAGAGCGCCACCTATGCCTTGTTAAATGCAGCCCTACGACCACATGGTTTGAGCTACATGTATGAAATTTGGCACACATGTGTATCATGCCAAGACGAACAAAAAAGTCTGTGGGCCCATTGACGCAAACCCAACAGGAAGTCCGCCATTTGGAAGAGAAGGTGACATTTTGGCTCTAATTTTGCCATTTCCATGCCTCGAACTTTTGCGAACTCCTCCTTGGGGTTTCATTTCATAACCTTCAAATTTGGACAGTGTCAACTACACCCTTGTGCCATGTTAAATTGCGGAGCTTTTGAGTTTTCACAATACTATGAGGCCGTGGCGCCATGGCGAATTTCGATGACTCGCCATGAAAATCTTATTGCCTCTCATTTTGTCATACATTTTCTGACCTTGACCAAAGTGAACACATATGATAAGGCTCCACCCCTAAACATATTTCAACTGCCATATTTGACATGAAGGACAGCGCCACCTAGTGGGAACAGGAAATGTCATGTTTTACACTTTGGGGTACAGTATAGTGATGGGTGACATCTCCAGCCTCAAATTTCTCCAGAAAAGCCTTAAGGAGTTGGTCTTGGGTTACAGTGAAAACTGTGACTTTTCGCAAAAGGGTGTGACCCCAGCAGCATGGCGAACTTTGATGTCACGCCATGAAGAAACAAATTAGTATAACTCCATGAAATCCAGTCTGATCAGTACCAGACTTTACAGGCATGAAGTCAGACCCGCCCTGAACAGATTGATGTGCCCATTGTCGGGAATACGGACAGCGCCACCTAGTGGGAACAGGAAATGTCATGGCTTTAATTTTGTTGTACTGATTTTCACAGGTTCATCGTGGCCACCTCAAAAGCGGTGAATATCACCATCAGTCCCTTGTGATGCTTCAGTGCGAAAATTGTGACTTTAAACTGAACGCCGCACCCTGGTGGCAACGCAGTTCACCATGAAAGATGAAGTGGCTTTTGAGGGGCTTGGAAAGTTTAAAAAGTCTTGAAATTTGGCACACACCTCCAATGTGGTTAAGGCTTTGTTGTTATGTGATCATTTTCATTGAATATCCCAAAATGGCTCCACAGCGCCCCCTACAAAATTTCAAAATCACAGCCCCTGCTCTGTGTTTTATGTATGAGTCTGAAACCTGGTAAGCTTATAGGAGATATCAAGATGTACAAAAAAGTCTCTTGGAGCAATATCCCAAATCCAACAGGAAGTCAGCCATTTTAAAATTAATGTGCAATTTTGGCAACATTTTCCCCTCTTTTCAGGCATCGTTCTTTGACGAACTCCTCCAAGGGATTTCATCATATTGCACTATTCTTCAGTGTGTGGAATCCAAAGACCTTTGTGTTGTTAAATTGCGAAGCTTTTTACGTTCAGGGAAACGGGGTGGTTATGGCGGCACGTAGACTCTCAATCACTCGCCAAAACGCAGTAATCTGCTGTTACTCAAAAACACAATGTCCAATCTCACCCAAAGGTCGCAGGCATAATGAGACTCGAGTTCGGAAATGTTTGTTATGCCATTTGTACATAATGGTTAGAGTGCCACCTAGTGGAACGACTAGCTAATCATGAATGAATGAGTTGAAATGTTAGCTGGTGGTTAAATGCATGAATTCCATCAATGTGACATCGATCGGACATGCTGGTTTTAGGTGTTGGGCGTGGCTCGACGCGCCGGGGGTGCGAGGGCCCTCATAACGCTGCTTGCAGCTTTAATTATTATTATTATTATTATTCACCCCAAACAAGGGCCTTTTTGAGGGCCTAAACATGCTCAAAAACTCATGAAATTTTGCACACATGCCAGGTCTGGTGAAAAATTTTGTATTTTAATGGTTTTACATATGAGCACTGGGAAATGGCTCTACAGCGCCACCTATGCCTTGTTAAATGCAGCCCTACGACCACATCGTTTGAGCTACATGTATGAAATTTGGCACACATGTGTATCATGCCAAGACGAACAAAAAAGTCTGTGGGCCCATTGACGCAAACCCAACAGGAAGTCCGCCATTTGGAAGAGAAGGTGACATTTTGGCTCTAATTTTGCCATTTCCATGCCTCGAACTTTTGCGAACTCCTCCTTGGGGTTTCATTTCACAACCTTCAAATTTGGACAGTGTCAACTACACCCTTGTGCCATGTTAAATTGCGGAGCTTTTGAGTTTTCACAATAGTATGAGGCCGTGGCGCCATGGCGAATTTTGATGACTCGCCATGAAAATCTTATTGCCTCTCATTCTGTCATACATGTTCCGATCTGGACCAAAGAGCACACATATGATAAGGCTCCACCCCTGAACATATTTCAACTGCCATATTTGACATCAAGGACAGCGCCACCTAGTGGGAACAGGAAATGTCATGTTTTACACTTTGGGGTACAGTATTGTGATGGGTGACATCTGCAGCCTCAAATTTCTCCAGGAAAGCCTTAAGGAGTTGGTCTTGGGTTACAGTGAAAACTGTGACTTTTCACGAAAGGGTGTGACCCCAGCAGCATGGCGAACTTTGATGTCACGCCATGAAGAAACAAATTAGTATAACTCAATGAAATCCAGTCTGATCAGTACCAGACTTTACAGGCATGATGTCAGACCCGCCCTGAACAGATTGATGTGCCCATTGTCGGAAATACGGACAGCGCCACCTAGTGGCAACAGGAAATGTCATGGCTTTAACTTTGTTGTACTGATTTTCACAGGTTGATCGTGGCCACCTCAAAAGCGGTGAATATCACCATCAGTCCCTCGTGATGCTTCAGTGCAAAAATTGTGACTTTAAACTGAACGGCGCACCCTGGTGGCAACGCGGTTCATCATGAAAGATGAAGTGGCTTTTGAGGGGCTTGGAAAGTTTATAGAGGCTTGAAATTTGGCACACACCTCCAAATGGATGAAGGCATTGTTGTTATGTAACCATTTTCCTTGAATAGCGCAAAATGGCTCCACAGCGCCCCCTACAATATTTCAAAACATCAGCCCCTGCTCTGTGTTTCATCTATGAGTCTGACACTTGGTAAGCTTGTGTAAGATATCAAGGTGTACAAAAAAGTCTCTTGGAGCAATATCCCAAATCCAACAGGAAGTCAGCCATTTTAAAATTAATGTGTAATTTTGATGACATTTTCCCCCCTTTTCAGGCCTCATACTTTGACGAACTCCTCCAAGGGATTTCATCATATTGAAGCATTCTTCAGTGTGTAGAATCTAAAGACCTTTGTGATGTTAAATTGCGAAGCTTTTTCCGTTCAGGGAAACGGGGTGGTCATGGCGGCACGTAGAGTTTCAATCACTCGCAAAAAGCAGTAATCTGCTGTCACTAAAAAACACAATGTCCAATCTCTCCCAAAGGTCGCAGGTGTGATGAGACTCAAGCTTGGAAATGTTTGTTATGCTATTTGTCAATAATGGTTAGAGCGCCACCTAGTGGCATGACTATAATCCTGGTTGAATAAGATGAAATGTTAGCTGGTGATTAAAAGCATGAAATCCATCAATGTGACATCACATCGGACGTGCCGGTTTGAGGTGTTGGCAGTGGCTCGACGTGCCGGGGGTGCGAGGGCCCTCATAACGCTGCTTGCAGCTTTAATTATTATTATTAGGGCCCGAGCACTGAGAGTGCGAAGGCCCTATTGTATCTGCTCCGTTTCTTATTATTATTATTATTCACCCCAAACAAGGGCCTTTTTGAGGGCCTAAACATGCTCAAAAACTCATGAAATTTTGCACACATGCCAGGTTTGGTGAAAAATTTTGTATTTTAATGGTTTTACATATGAGCACTGGGAAATGGCTCTACAGCGCCACCTATGCCTTGTTAAATGCAGCCCTACGACCACATCGTTTGAGCTACATGTATGAAATTTGGCACACATGTGTATCATGCCAAGACGAACAAAAAAGTCTGTGGGCCCATTGACGCAAACCCAACAGGAAGTCCGCCATTTGGAAGAGAAGGTGACATTTTGGCTCTAATTTTGCCATTTCCATGCCTCGAACTTTAACGAACTCCTCCTTGGGATTTGGTCCTATAAGCTTCAAATTTGGACAGTGTCAACTACACCCTTGTGCCATGTTAAATTGCGGAGCTTTTGAGTTTTCACAATAGTATGAGGCTGTGGCGCCATGGCGAATTTTGATGACTCGCCATGAAAATCTTATTGCCTCTCATTCTGTCATACATGTTCCGATCTGGACCAAAGAGCACACATATGATAAGGCTCCACCCCTGAACATATTTCAACTGCCATATTTGACATCAAGGACAGCGCCACCTAGTGGGAACAGGAAATGTCATGTTTTACACTTTGGGGTACAGTATAGTGATGGGTGACACCTGCAGCCTCAAATTTCTCCAGGAAAGCCTTAAGGAGTTGGTCTTGGGTTACAGTGAAAACTGTGACTTTTCGCAAAAGGGTGTGACCCCAGCAGCATGGCGAACTTTGATGTCACGCCATGAAGAAACAAATTAGTATAACTCAATGAAATCCAGTCTGATCAGTACCAGACTTTACAGGCATGATGTCAGACCCGCCCTGAACAGATTGATGTGCCCATTGTCGGAAATACGCACAGCGCCACCTAGTGGGAACAGGAAATGTCATGGCTTTAATTTTGTTGTACTGATTTTTACAGGTTGATCGTGGCCACCTCAAAAGCGGTGAATATCACCATCAGTCCCTCGTGATGCTTCAGTGCAAAAATTGTGACTTTAAAATGAACGGCGCACCCTGGTGGCAACGCGGTTCAACATGAAAGATGAAGTGGCTTTTGAGGGGCTTGGAAAGTTTATAGAGGCTTGAAATTTGGCACACACCCCCAAATGGATGAAGGCTTTGTTGTCATGTGATCATTTTCATTGAATAGCGCGAAATTGCTCCACAGCGCCCCCTACAAAGTTTCAAAATATCAGCCCCTGCTCTGTGTTTTATCTATGAGTCTGAAACTTGGTAAGCTCATGGAAGATATTAAGATGTACAAAAAAGTCTGTTGGAGCAATATCCCAAATCCAACAGGAAGTCAGCCATTTTAAAATTCATGTGTAATTTTGGCGACATTTTCCCCTCTTTTCAGGCTTCATACTTTGACGAACTCCTCCAAGGGATTTCATCATATTGAAGCATTCTTCAGTGTGTAGAATCTAAAGACCTTTGTGATGTTAAATTGCGAAGCTTTTTCCGTTCAGGGAAACGGGGTGGTCATGGCGGCACGTAGAGTTTCAATCACTCGCAAAAAGCAGTAATCTGCTGTCACTAAAAAACACAATGTCCAATCTCTCCCAAAGGTCGCAGGTGTGATGAGACTCGAGCTCGGAAATGTTTGTTATGCTATTTGTCAATAATGGTTAGAGCGCCACCTAGTGGCATGACTATAATCCTGGTTGAATAAGATGAAATGTTAGCTGGTGATTAAAAGCATGAAATCCATCAATGTGACATCACATCGGACGTGCTGGTTTGAGGTGTTGGCAGTGGCTCGACGTGCCGGGGGTGCGAGGGCCCTCATAACGCTGCTTGCAGCTTTAATTATTATTATTATTATTCCGGCAAATGAATTGGCCGTTTGAGGGCCTAAACATGCTCGAAAACTCATGAAATTTTGCACACGCGTCAGGTCTGGTGAAAATTTACGTATTTTAATGTTCCCAGACATGGCCAGGGAAAATTAGCTCAGTAGCGCCACCTAGAAAAATGAAAAATGCGAGCCCCCGATATGGGTATGACCTACATGTTTGAAAGTCGGCACACCTATATAACGTTCAGAGTCGAACAAAAAAGTCTATTATGGCAATGTCCTAAACCCAACAGGAAGTCCGCCATTTTGGATTGAAGGTGACATTTTGGCTCTGATTTTACCGTTTCCATGCCTCGAACTTTAACGAACTCCTCCTTGGGGTTTGATTTCATAACCTTCATATTTGGTCAGTGCCAACTACACCCTTGTGCCATGTTAAATTGCGGAGCTTTTGAGTTTTCACAATACCATGAGGCCGTGGCGCCACGGCGAATTTCGATGACTCGCCATGAAAATCTTATTGCCTCTCATTCTGTCATACATGTTCCGATCTGGACCAAAGAGCACACATATGATAAGGCTCCACCCCTGAACATATTTCAACTGCCATATTTGACATCAAGGACAGCGCCACCTAGTGGGAACAGGAAATGTCATGTTTTACACTTTGGGGTACAGTATAGTGATGGGTGACATCTGCAGCCTCAAATTTCTCCAGGAAAGCCTTAAGGAGTTGGTCTTGGGGTACAGTGAAAACTGTGGCTTTTCACGAAAGGGTGTGACCTCAGCAGCATGGCGAACTTTGATATCTCGCCATGAAGAAACAAATTAGTATAACTCCATGAAATCCAGTCTGATTAGTACCAGACTTTACAGGCATGATGTCACACCCGCCCTAAACAGATTGATGTGCCCATTGTCAGGAATATGAAGAGCGCCACCTAGTGGGAACAGGAAATGTCATGTCTTACACTTTGTTGTACTGATTTTCACAGGTTCATAGTGGCCACCTCAAAAGCGGTGAATATCACCATCAGTCCTTGATGATGCTTTATTGCAAAAATTGTGACTTTAAACTGAACGGCGCACCCTGGTAGCAACGCTGTTCACCATGAAAAATGAAGTGGCTTTTGAGGGGCTTGGAAAGTTTATAGAGGCTTGAAATTTGGCGCACACCTCCATTGTGATGAATGCTTTGTTGTTATGTGATCATTTTCATTGAATAGCGCAAAATGGCTCCACAGCGCCCCCTACAAAATTTCAAAACATCAGCCCCAGCTCTGTGTTTTATGTATGAGTCTGAAACCTGGTAAGCTTATAGGAGATATCAAGATGTACAAAAAAGTCTCTTGGAGCAATATCCCAAATCCAACAGGAAGTCAGCCATTTTAAAATTAATGTGTAATTTTTGTGACATTTTCCCCTCTTTCCAGCCACCGTTCTTTGACGAACTCCTCCAAGGGATTTCATCATATTGAACCAATCTCCAGTGTGTGGAATCTAAAGACCTTTGTGATGTTAAATTGCGAAGCTTTTTACGTTCAGGGAAACGGGTGGTCATGGCGGCACGTGGAGTTTCAGTCACTCGCCAAAAAGCAGTAATCTGCTGTCACTCAAAATCAAAATGTCCAATATGTCCCAAAGGTCGCAGGCGTGATGAGACTCGAGCTGGGAAATGTTTGTTATGCCATTTGTCAGTAATGGTTAGAGCGCCACCTAGTGGGACGACTATAATCATGGTTCAATGAGATGAAATGTTAGCTGGTGGTTGAATGCATGAATTTCATCAATGTGACATCAGATCGGAGGTGCTGGTTTTAGGTGTTGGGCGTGGCTCGACGCGATGGGGTGCGAGGGCCCTCATAACGCTGCTTGCAGCTTTAATTATTAGGGCCCGAGCACTGAGAGTGCGAAGGCCCTATTGTATCTGCTCCGTTTCTTATTATTATTATTATTCACCCCAAACAAGGGCCTTTTTGAGGGCCTAAACATGCTCAAAAACTCATGAAATTTTGCACACATGCCAGGTCTGGTGAAAAATTTTGTATTTTAATGGTTTTACATATGAGCACTGGGAAATGGCTCTACAGCGCCACCTATGCCTTGTAAAATGCAGCCCTACGACCACATCGTTTGGGCTACATGTATGAAATTTGGCACACATGTGTATCATGCCAAGACGAACAAAAAAGTCAGTGGGCCCATTGACGCAAACCCAACAGGAAGTCCGCCATTTGGAAGAGAAGGTGACATTTTGGCTCTAATTTTGCCGTTTCCATGCCTCGAACTTTTTCGAACTCCTCCTTGGGATTTGGTCGTATAAGCTTCATCTTTGGTCAGTGTCAACTACACACCTGGGCCATGTTAAATTGCGGAGCTTTTGAGTTTTCACAATACCATGAGGCCGTGGCGCCACGGCGAATTTCGATGACTCGCCATGAAAATCTTATTGCCTCTCATTTTGTCATACATTTTCTGACCTTGACCAAAGTGAACACATATGATAAGGCTCCACCCTTGAACATATTTCAACTGCCATATTTGACACCAGGGACAGCGCCACCTAGTGGGAACAGGAAATGTCATGTTTTACACTTTGGGGTACAGTATTGTGATGGGTGACATCTGCAGCCTCAAATTTCTCCAGAAAAGCCTTAAGGAGTTGGTCTTGGGTTACAGTGAAAACTGTGACTTTTCGCAAAAGGGTGTGACCCCAGCGGCGTGGCGAACTTTGATGTCACGCCATGAAGAAACAAATTAGTATAACTCAATGAAATCCAGTCTGATCAGTACCAGACTTTACAGGCATGATGTCAGACCCGCCCTGAACAGATTGATGTGCCCATTGTCGGAAATACGGACAGCGCCACCTAGTGGCAACAGGAAATGTCATGGCTTTAACTTTGTTGTACTGATTTTCACAGGTTGATCGTGGCCACCTCAAAAGCGGTGAATATCACCATCAGTCCCTCGTGATGCTTCAGTGCAAAAATTGTGACTTTAAACTGAACGGCGCACCCTGGTGGCAACGCGGTTCATCATGAAAGATGAAGTGGCTTTTGAGGGGCTTGGAAAGTTTATAGAGGCTTGAAATTTGGCACACACCTCCAAATGGATGAAGGCATTGTTGTTATGTAACCATTTTCCTTGAATAGCGCAAAATGGCTCCACAGCGCCCCCTACAATATTTCAAAACATCAGCCCCTGCTCTGTGTTTCATCTATGAGTCTGACACTTGGTAAGCTTGTGTAAGATATCAAGATGTACAAAAAAGTCTCTTGGAGCAATATCCCAAATCCAACAGGAAGTCAGCCATTTTAAAATTCATGTGTAATTTTGATGACATTTTCCCCCCATTTCAGGCCTCATACTTTGACGAACTCCTCCAAGGGATTTCATCATATTGAACCATTCTCCAGTGTGTGGAATCAAAAGACCTTTGTGATGTTAAATTGCGAAGCTTTTTCCGTTCAGGGAAACGGGGTGGTCATGGCGGCACGTAGAGTTTCAATCACTCGCAAAAAGCAGTAATCTGCTGTCACTAAAAAACACAATGTCCAATCTCTCCCAAAGGTCGCAGGTGTGATGAGACTCGAGCTTGGAAATGTTTGTTATGCTATTTGTCAGTAATGGTTAGAGCGCCACCTAGTGGAACGACTAACTAATCATGAATGAATGAGTTGAAATGTTAGCTGGTGGTTAAATGCATGAATTCCATCAATGTGACATCAGATCGGACGTGCTGGTTTTAGGTGTTGGGCATGGCTCGACGCGCCAGGGTGCGAGGGCCCTCATAACGCTGCTTGCAGCTTTAATTATTATTATTATTTCGGCAAATGAATCGGCCTTTTGAGGACCTAAACATGCTCTAAAACTCATGAAATTTTGCACACGCGTCAGGTCTGGTGAAAATTTACGTATTTTAATGTTCTCAGACATGACCAGGGAAAATTAGCTCAGTAGCGCCACCTAGAAAAATGAAAAACGCGAGCCCCCGGTATGAGTATGACCTACATGTATGAAATTTGGCACACATATGTATCATGCCAAGACGAACAAAAAAGTCTGTGGGCCCATTGACGCAAACCCAACAGGAAGTCCGCCATTTGGAAGAGAAGGTGACATTTTGGCTCTAATTTTGCCATTTCCATGCCTCGAACTTTTGCGAACTCCTCCTTGGGGTTTGATTTCATAACCTTCATATTTGGTCAGTGTCAACTACACCCTTGTGCCATGTTAAATTGCGGAGCTTTTGAGTTTTCACAATACTATGAGGCCGTGGTGCCATGGCGAATTTCGATGACTCGCCATGAAAATCTTATTGCCTCTCATTTTGTCATACATTTTCTGACCTTGACCAAAGTGAACACATATGATAAGGCTCCACCCCTGAACATATTTCAACTGCCATATTTGACACCAGGGACAGCGCCACCTAGTGGGAACAGGAAATGTCATGTTTTACACTTTGGGGTACAGTATTGTGATGGGTGACATCTGCAGCCTCAAATTTCTCCAGGAAAGCCTTAAGGAGTTGGTCTTGGGTTACAGTGAAAACTGTGACTTTTCACGAAAGGGTGTGACCCCAGCAGCATGGCGAACTTTGATGTCACGCCATGAAGAAACAAATTAGTATAACTCAATGAAATCCAGTCTGATCAGTACCAGACTTTACAGGCATGATGTCAGACCCGCCCTGAACAGATTGATGTGCCCATTGTCGGAAATACGGACAGCGCCACCTAGTGGCAACAGGAAATGTCATGGCTTTAATTTTGTTGTACTGATTTTCACAGGTTCATCGTGGCCACCTCAAAAGCGGTGAATATCAACATCAGTCCCTCGTGATGCTTCAGTGCAAAAATTGTGACTTTAAACTGAACGGCGCACCCTGGTGGTAACGCGGTTCACCATGAAAGATGAAGTGGCTTTTGAGGGGCTTGGAAAGTTTATAGAGGCTTGAAAGTTGGCACACACCTCCAAATATATGAAGGCTTTGTTGTGATGTGATCATTTTCATTGAATAGCGCAAAATGGCTCCACAGCGCCCCCTACAATATTTCAAAACATCAGCCCCAGCTCTGTGTTTTATGTATGAGTCTTAAACCTGGTAAGCTTATAGGAGATATCAAGATGTACAAAAAAGTCTCTTGGAGCAATATCCCAAATCCAACAGGAAGTCAGCCATTTTAAAATTAATGTGTAATTTTTGTGACATTTTCCCCTCTTTCCAGGCATCGTTCTTTGACGAACTCCTCCAAGGGATTTCATCATATTGAACCAATCTCCAGTGTGTGGAATCTAAAGACCTTTGTGATGTTAAATTGCGAAGGCTTTTACGTTCAGGGAAACGGGGTGGTCATGGCGGCACGTGGAGTTTCAGTCACTCGCCAAAAAGCAGGAATCTGCTGTCACTCAAAATCAAAATGTCCAATATGTCCCAAAGGTCGCAGGCGTGATGAGACTCGAGCTCGGAAATGTTTGTTATGCCATTTGTCAGTAATGGTTAGAGCGCCACCTAGTGGGACGACTATAATCATGATTGAATGAGATGAAATGTTAGCTGGTGGTTGAATGCATGAATTTCATCAATGTGACATCAGATCGGAGGTGCTGGTTGTAGGTTTTGGGCGTAGCTCGACGCAATGGGGTGCGAGGGCCCTCATAACGCTGCTTGCAGCTTTAATTATTATTATTATTAGGGCCCGAGCACTGACAGTGCGAAGGCCCTATTGTAATTGCTCCGTTTATTAGGGCCCGAGCACTGACAGTGCGAAGGCCCTATTGTAATTGCTCTGTTTATTATTATTAGGGCCCGAGCACTGACTGTGCGAAGGCCCTATTGTATCTGCTCCGTTTCTTATTATTATTATTATTCACCCCAAACAAGGGCCTTTTTGAGGGCCTAAACATGCTCAAAAACTCATGAAATTTTGCAGACATGCCAGGTCTGGTGAAAAATTTTGTATTTTAATGGTTTTACTTATGAGCACTGGGAAATGGCTCTAGAGCGCCACCTATGCCTTGTTAAATGCAGCCCTACGACCACATAGTTTGAGCTACATGTATGAAATTTGGCACACATGTGTATCATGACGAGCCGAACAAAAAAGTCAGTGGGCCCATTGATGCAAACCCAACAGGAAGTCCGCAATTTAGAAGTGAAGGTGACATTTTGGCTCTAATTTTGTCGTTTCCATGCCTCGAACTTTAACGAACTCCTCCTTGGAAATTGGTCGTATAAGCTTCATATTTGGTCAGTGCCAACTACACCCTTGTGCCATGTTAAATTGCGGAGCTTTTGAGTTTTCACAATACCATGAGGCCGTGGCGCCACGGCGAATTTCGATGACTCGCCATGAAAATCTTATTGCCTCTCATTCTGTCATACATTGTCCGATCTGGACCAAAGAGCACACATATGATAAGGCTCCAGCCCTGAACATATTTCAACTGCCATATTTGACGTGAGCGTCAGCGCCACCTAGTGGGAACAGGAAATGTCATGTTTTACACTTTGGGGTACAGTATTGTGATGGGTGACATCTGCAGCCTCAAATTTCTCCAGGAAAGGCGTAAGGAGTTGGTCTTGGGGTACAGTGAAAACTGTGACTTTTCACAAAAGGGTGTGACCTCAGCAGCATGGCGAACTTTGATATCTCGCCATGAAGAAACAAATTAGTATAACTCCATGAAATCCAGTCTGATTAGTACCAGACTTTACAGGCATGATATCAGACCCGCCCTGAACAAATTGATGTGCCCATTGTCAGGAATATGAAGAGCGCCACCTAGTGGGAACAGGAAATGTCATGGCTTTAACTTTGTTGTACTGATTTTCACAGGTTCATCGTGGCCACCTCAAAAGCGGTGAATATCACCATCAGTCCCTCGTGATGCTTCAGTGCAAAAATTGTGACTTTAAACTGAACGGCGCACCCTGGTGGCAACGCGGTTCATCATGAAAGATGAAGTGGCTTTTGAGGGGCTTGGAAAGTTTATAGAGGCTTGAAATTTGGCACACACCTCCAAATGGATGAAGGCATTGTTGTTATGTAACCATTTTCCTTGAATAGCGCAAAATGGCTCCACAGCGCCCCCTACAATATTTCAAAACATCAGCCCCTGCTCTGTGTTTCATCTATGAGTCTGACACTTGGTAAGCTTGTGTAAGATATCAAGATGTACAAAAAAGTCTCTTGGAGCAATATCCCAAATCCAACAGGAAGTCAGCCATTTTAAAATTAATGTGTAATTTTGATGACATTTTCCCCCCTTTTCAGGCCTCATACTTTGACGAACTCCTCCAAGGGATTTCATCATATTGAAGCATTCTTCAGTGTGTAGAATCTAAAGACCTTTGTGATGTTAAATTGCGAAGCTTTTTCCGTTCAGGGAAACGGGGTGGTCATGGCGGCACGTAGAGTTTCAATCACTCGCAAAAAGCAGTAATCTGCTGTCACTAAAAAACACAATGTCCAATCTCTCCCAAAGGTCGCAGGTGTGATGAGACTCGAGCTTGGAAATGTTTGTTATGCTATTTGTCAATAATGGTTAGAGCGCCACCTAGTGGCATGACTATAATCCTGGTTGAATAAGATGAAATGTTAGCTGGTGATTAAAAGCATGAAATCCATCAATGTGACATCACATCGGACGTGCCGGTTTGAGGTGTTGGCAGTGGCTCGACGTGCCGGGGGTGCGAGGGCCCTCATAACGCTGCTTGCAGCTTTAATTATTATTATTATTTCGGCAAATGAATTGGCCGTTTGAGGGCCTAAACATGCTCGAAAACTCATGAAATTTTGCACACGCGTCAGGTCTGGTGAAAATTTACGTATTTTAATGTTCCCAGACATGGCCAGGGAAAATTAGCTCAGTAGCGCCACCTAGAAAAATGAAAAACGCGAGCCCCCGATATGGGTATGACCTACATGTTTGAAAGTCGGCACACCTATATAACGTTCAGAGTCGAACAAAAAAGTCTATTATGGCAATGTCCTAAACCCAACAGGAAGTCCGCCATTTTGGATTGAAGGTGACATTTTGGCTCTGATTTTACCGTTTCCATGCCTCGAACTTTAACGAACTCCTCCTTGGGGTTTGATTTCATAACCTTCATATTTGGTCAGTGCCAACTACACCCTTGTGCCATGTTAAATTGCGGAGCTTTTGAGTTTTCACAATACCATGAGGCCGTGGCGCCACGGCGAATTTCGATGACTCGCCATGAAAATCTTATTGCCTCTCATTTTGTCATACATTTTCTGACCTTGACCAAAGTGAACACATATGATAAGGCTCCACCCCTGAACATATTTCAACTGCCATATTTGACATCAAGGACAGCGCCACCTAGTGGGAACAGGAAATGTCATGTTTTACACTTTGGGGTACAGTATAGTGATGGGTGACATCTGCAGCCTCAAATTTCTCCAGGAAAGCCTTAAGGAGTTGGTCTTGGGGTACAGTGAAAACTGTGGCTTTTCACGAAAGGGTGTGACCTCAGCAGCATGGCGAACTTTGATATCTCGCCATGAAGAAACAAATTAGTATAACTCCATGAAATCCAGTCTGATTAGTACCAGACTTTACAGGCATGATGTCACACCCGCCCTGAACAGATTGATGTGCCCATTGTCAGGAATATGAAGAGCGCCACCTAGTGGGAACAGGAAATGTCATGTCTTACACTTTGTTGTACTGATTTTCACAGGTTCATAGTGGCCACCTCAAAAGCGGTGAATATCACCATCAGTCCTTGATGATGCTTTAGTGCAAAAATTGTGACTTTAAACTGAACGGCGCACCCTGGTGGCAACGCTGTTCACCATGAAAAATGAAGTGGCTTTTGAGGGGCTTGGAAAGTTTATAGAGGCTTGAAATTTGGCGCACACCTCCATTGTGGTTAAGGCTTTGTTGTTATGTGATCATTTTCATTGAATAGCGCAAAATGGCTCCACAGCGCCCCCTACAAAATTTCAAAACATCAGCCCCAGCTCTGTGTTTTATGTATGAGTCTGAAACCTGGTAAGCTTATAGGAGATATCAAGATGTACAAAAAAGTCTCTTGGAGCAATATCCCAAATCCAACAGGAAGTCAGCCATTTTAAAATTAATGTGTAATTTTTGTGACATTTTCCCGTCTTTCCAGCCACCGTTCTTTGACGAACTCCTCCAAGGGATTTCATCATATTGAACCAATCTCCAGTGTGTGGAATCTAAAGACCTTTGTGATGTTAAATTGCGAAGCTTTTTACGTTCAGGGAAACGGGTGGTCATGGCGGCACGTGGAGTTTCAGTCACTCGCCAAAAAGCAGTAATCTGCTGTCACTCAAAATCAAAATGTCCAATATGTCCCAAAGGTCGCAGGCGTGATGAGACTCGAGCTGGGAAATGTTTGTTATGCCATTTGTCAGTAATGGTTAGAGCGCCACCTAGTGGGACGACTATAATCATGGTTGAATGAGATGAAATGTTAGCTGGTGGTTGAATGCATGAATTTCATCAATGTGACATCACATCGGACGTGCTGGTTGTAGGTGTTGGGTGTAGGTCGACGCGATGGGGTGCGAGGGCCCTCATAACGCTGCTTGCAGCTTTAATTATTATTAGGGCCCGAGCACTGAGAGTGCGAAGGCCCTATTGTATCTGCTCCGTTTCTTATTATTATTATTATTATTATTAGGGCCCGAGCACTGACAGTGCGAAGGCCCTATTGTAATTGCTCTGTTTATTATTATTATTATTATTATTATTATTATTATTCCGGCAAATGAATTGGCCGTTTGAGGGCCTAAACATGCTCGAAAACTCATGAAATTTTGCACACGCGTCAGGTCTGGTGAAAATTTACGTATTTTAATGTTCCCAGACATGGCCAGGGAAAATTAGCTCAGTAGCGCCACCTAGAAAAATGAAAAACGCGAGCCCCCGGTATGGGTATGACCTACACGTTTGAAAGTCGGTACACCTATATAACGTTCAGAGTTGAACAAAAAAGTCTATTATGGCAATGTCCTAAACCCAACAGGAAGTCCGCCATTTTGGATTGAAGGTGACATTTTGGCTCTGATTTTACCGTTTCCATGCCTTGTACTTTAACGAACTCCTCCTTGGGATTTGGTCCTATAAACTTCAAATTTGGACAGTGTCAACTACACCCTTGTGCCATGTTAAATTGCGGAGCTTTTGAGTTTTCACAATACTATGAGGCCGTGGCGCCATGGCGAATTTCGATGACTCGCCATGAAAATCTTATTGCCTCTCATTCTGTCATACATGTTCCGATCTGGACCAAAGAGCACACATATGATAAGGCTCCACCCCTGAACATATTTCAACTGCCATATTTGACACCAGGGACAGCGCCACCTAGTGGGAACAGGAAATGTCATGTTTTACACTTTGGGGTACAGTATAGTGATGGGTGACACCTGCAGCCTCAAATTTCTCCAGGAAAGCCTTAAGGAGTTGGTCTTGGGTTACAGTGAAAACTGTGACTTTTCGCAAAAGGGTGTGACCCCAGCAGCATGGCGAACTTTGATGTCACGCCATGAAGAAACAAATTAGTATAACTCCATGAAATCCAGTCTGATCAGTACCAGACTTTACAGGCATGAAGTCAGACCCGCCCTGAACAGATTGATGTGCCCATTGTCGGGAATACGGACAGCGCCACCTAGTGGGAACAGGAAATGTCATGGCTTTAATTTTGTTGTACTGATTTTCACAGGTTGATCGTGGCCACCTCAAAAGCGGTGAATATCACCATCAGTCCCTTGTGATGCTTCAGTGCAAAAATTGTGACTTTAAACTGAACGCCGCACCCTGGTGGCAACGCAGTTCACCATGAAAGATGAAGTGGCTTTTGAGGGGCTTGGAAAGTTTAAAAAGTCTTGAAATTTGGCGCACACCTCCAATGTGGTTAAGGCTTTGTTGTTATGTGATCATTTTCATTGAATATCCCAAAATGGCTCCACAGCGCCCCCTACAAAATTTCAAAATCACAGCCCCTGCTCTGTGTTTTATGTATGAGTCTGAAACCTGGTAAGCTTATAGGAGATATCAAGATGTACAAAAAAGTCTCTTGGAGCAATATCCCAAATCCAACAGGAAGTCAGCCATTTTAAAATTAATGTGCAATTTTGGCAACATTTTCCCCTCTTTTCAGGCATCGTTCTTTGACGAACTCCTCCAAGGGATTTCATCATATTGCACTATTCTTCAGTGTGTGGAATCCAAAGACCTTTGTGTTGTTAAATTGCGAAGCTTTTTACGTTCAGGGAAACGGGGTGGTTATGGCGGCACGTAGACTCTCAATCACTCGCCAAAACGCAGTAATCTGCTGTTACTCAAAAACACAATGTCCAATCTCACCCAAAGGTCGCAGGCATAATGAGACTCGAGTTCGGAAATGTTTGTTATGCCATTTGTACATAATGGTTAGAGTGCCACCTAGTGGAACGACTAGCTAATCATGAATGAATGAGTTGAAATGTTAGCTGGTGGTTAAATGCATGAATTCCATCAATGTGACATCGATCGGACATGCTGGTTTTAGGTGTTGGGCGTGGCTCGACGCGCCGGGGGTGCGAGGGCCCTCATAACGCTGCTTGCAGCTTTAATTATTATTATTATTATTATTATTATTATTAGGGCCCGAGCACTGAGAGTGCGAAGGCCCTATTGTATCTGCTCCGTTTCTTATTATTATTATTAGGGCCCGAGCACCGAGAGTGCGAAGGCCCTATTGTATCTGCTCCGTTTCTTATTATTATTATTATTATTATTATTATTATTATTATTATTATTCAGGCGAAACAAGGGCCTTTTTGAAGGCCTAAACATGCTCAAAAACTCATGAAATTTTGCACACATGCCAGGTCTGGTGAAAAATTTTGTATTTTAATGGTTTTACATATGAGCACTGGGAAATGGCTCTACAGCGCCACCTATGCCTTGTTAAATGCAGCCCTACGACCACATGGTTTCAGCTACATGTATGAAATTTGGCACACATGTGTATCATGCCGAGTCGAACAAAAAAGTCTGTGGGCCCATTGATGCAAACCCAACAGGAAGTCCGCCATTTGGAAGAGAAGGTGACATTTTGGCTCTAATTTTGCCATTTCCATGCCTCGAACTTTTGCGAACTCCTCCTTGGGATTTGGTTGTATAAGCTTCATCTTTGGTCAGTGTCAACTACACACCTGGGCCATGTTAAATTGCGGAGCTTTTGAGTTTTCACAATACTATGAGGCCGTGGCGCCATGGCGAATTTCGATGACTCGCCATGAAAATCTTATTGCCTCTCATTTTGTCATACATTTTCTGACCTTGACCAAAGTGAACACATATGATAAGGCTCCACCCCTGAACATATTTCAACTGCCATATTTGACACCAGGGACTGCGCCACCTAGTGGGAACAGGAAATGTCATGTTTTACACTTTGGGGTACAGTATAGTGATGGGTGACACCTGCAGCCTCAAATTTCTCCAGGAAAGCCTTAAGGAGTTGGTCTTGGGTTACAGTGAAAACTGTGACTTTTCACAAAAGGGTGTGACCCCAGCAGCATGGCGAACTTTGATGTCACGCCATGAAGAAACAAATTAGTATAACTCAATGAAATCCAGTCTGATCAGTACCAGACTTTACAGGCATGATGTCAGACCCGCCCTGAACAGATTGACGTGCCCATTGTCGGAAATACGGACAGCGCCACCTAGTGGCCACAGGAAATGTCATGGCTTTAATTTTGTTGTACTGATTTTCACAGGTTCATCTTGGCCACTTTAAAAGCGGTGAATATCACCATCAGTCCCTCGTGATGCTTCAGTGCAAAAATTGTGACTTTACACTGAACGGCGCACCCTGGTGGCAACGCGGTTCAACATGAAAGATGAAGTGGCTTTTGAGGGGCTTGGAAAGTTTATAGAGGCTTGAAATTTGGCACACACCCCCAAATGGATGAAGGCTTTGTTGTCATGTGATCATTTTCATTGAATAGCGCGAAATTGCTCCACAGCGCCCCCTACAAAATTTCAAAACATCAGCCCCAGCTCTGTGTTTTATCTATGAGTCTGAAACCTGGTAAGCTTATGTAAAATATCAAGATGTACAAAAAAGTCTCTTGGAGCAATATCCCAAATCCAACAGGAAGTCAGCCATTTTAAAATTAATGTGTAATTTTGGCGACATTTTCCCCTCTTTTCAGGCTTCATACTTTGACGAACTCCTCCAAGGGATTTCATCATATTGAACCATTCTCCAGTGTGTGGAATCTAAAGACCTTTGTGATGTTAAATTGCGAAGCTTTTTACGTTCAAGGAAACGGGGTGGTCATGGCGGCACGTGGAGTTTCAATCACTCGCCAAAAAGCAGTAATCTGCTGTCACTCAAAGACACAAAGTCCCATCTCTCCCAAAGGTCGCAGGCGTGATGAGACTCGAGCTCGGAAATGTTTGTTATGCCCTTTGTCTATAATGGTTAGAGCGCCACCTAGTGGGACGACTATACTCATGGTTGAACCAAATGAAATGTTCACTGGTGGTTAAATGCATGAATTCCATCAATGTGACATCAGATCGGACGTGCTGGTTTTAGGTGTTGGGCGTGGCTCGACGCGCCGGGGGTGCGAGGGCCCTCATAACGCTGCTTGCAGCTTTAATTATTATTATTATTATTATTCACCCCAAACAAGGGCCTTTTTGAGGGCCTAAACATGCTCAAAAACTCATGAAATTTTGCACACATGCCAGGTCTGGTGAAAAATTTTGTATTTTAATGGTTTTACATATGAGCACTGGGAAATGGCTCTACAGCGCCACCTATGCCTTGTTAAATGCAGCCCTACGACCACATCGTTTGAGCTACATGTATGAAATTTGGCACACATGTGTATCATGACAAGACGAACAAAAAAGTCTGTGGGCCCATTGACGCAAACCCAACAGGAAGTCCGCCATTTGGAAGAGAAGGTGACATTTTGGCTCTAATTTTGCCATTTCCATGCCTCGAACTTTTGCGAACTCCTCCTTGGGGTTTCATTTCTTAACCTTCAAATTTGGACAGTGTCAACTACACCCTTGTGCCATGTTAAATTGCGGAGCTTTTGAGTTTTCACAATACTATGAGGCCGTGGCGCCATGGCGAATTTCGATGACTCGCCATGAAAATCTTATTGCCTCTCATTTTGTCATACATTTTCTGACCTTGACCAAAGTGAACACATATGATAAGGCTCCACCCCTGAACATATTTCAACTGCCATATTTGACCTCAAGGACAGCGCCACCTAGTGGGAACAGGAAATGTCATGTTTTACACTTTGGGGTACAGTATAGTAATGGGTGACATCTGCAGCCTCAAATTTCTCCAGGAAAGCCTTAAGGAGTTGGTCTTGGGTTACAGTGAAAACTGTGAGTTTTCGCGAAAGGGTGTGACCCCAGCAGCATGGCGAACTTTGATGTCACGCCATGAAGAAACAAATTAGTATAACTCAATGAAATCCAGTCTGATCAGTACCAGACTTTACAGGCATGATGTCAGACCCGCCCTGAACAGATTGATGTGCCCATTGTCGGAAATACGGACAGCGCCACCTAGTGGCAACAGGAAATATCATGGCTTTAATTTTGTTGTACTGATTTTCACAGGTTCATCGTGGCCACCTCAAAAGCGGTGAATATCACCATCAGTCCCTCGTGATGCTTCAGTGCAAAAATTGTGACTTTAAACTGAACGGCGCACCCTGGTGGCAACGCTGTTCACCATGAAAGATGAAGTGGCTTTTGAGGGGCTTGGCAAGTTTATAGAGGCTTGAAATTTGGCACACACCTCCAATGTGACGAAGGCTTTGTTGTTATGTGATCATTTTCATTGAATATCCCAAAATGGCTCCACAGCGCCCCCTACAAAATTTCAAAACCACAGCCCCAGCTCTGTGTTTTATGTATGAATCTGAAACCTGGTAGGCTTATAGGAGATATCAAGATGTACAAAAAAGTCTCTTGGAGCAATATCCCAAATCCAACAGGAAGTCAGCCATTTTAAAATTAATGTGCAATTTTGGCGACATTTTCTCCTCTTTTCAGGCTTCATACTTTGACGAACTCCTCCAAGGGATTTCATCATATTGAACCATTCTCCAGTGTGTGGAATCTAAAGACCTTTGTGATGTTAAATTGCGAAGCTTTTTACGTCCAGGGAAACGGGGTGGTTATGGCGGCACTTAGAGTTTGAATCACTCGCCAAAAAGCAGTAATCTGCTGTCACTCAAAAACACAATGTCCAATCTCTCCCAAACGTCTCAGGTGTGATGAGACTCGAGCTTGGAAGTGTTTGTTATGCCATTTGTCAGTAATGGTTAGAGCGCCACCTAGTGGGACGACTATAATGATGATTGAATGAGATGAAATGTTAGCTGGTGGTTAAATGCATGAATTCCATCAATGTGACATCAGATCGGAGGTGCTGGTTTTAGGTGTTGGGCGTGGCTCGACGCGCCGGGGGTGCGAGGGCCCTCATAACGCTGCTTGCAGCTTTAATTATTATTATTATTATTATTCACCCCAAACAAGGGCCTTTTTGAGGGCCTAAACATGCTCAAAAACTCATGAAATTTTGCACACATGCCAGGTCTGGTGAAAAATTTTGTATTTTAATGGTTTTACATATGAGCACTGGGAAATGGCTCTACAGCGCCACCTATGCCTTGTTAAATGCAGCCCTACGACCACATCGTTTGAGCTACATGTATGAAATTTGGCCCACATGTGTATCATGCCAAGACGAACAAAAAAGTCTGTGGGCCCATTGACGCAAACCCAACAGGAAGTCCGCCATTTGGAAGAGAAGGTGACATTTTGGCTCTAATTTTGCCATTTCCATGCCTCGAACTTTTGCGAACTCCTCCTTGGGGTTTCATTTCATAACCTTCAAATTTGGACAGTGTCAACTACACCCTTGTGCCATGTTAAATTGCGGAGCTTTTGAGTTTTCACAATACTATGAGGCCGTGGCGCCATGGCGAATTTCGATGACTCGCCATGAAAATCTTATTGCCTCTCATTTTGTCATACATTTTCTGACCTTGACCAAAGTGAACACATATGATAAGGCTCCACCCCTGAACATATTTCAACTGCCATATTTGACACCAGGGACAGCGCCACCTAGTGGGAACAGGAAATGTCATGTTTTACACTTTGGGGTACAGTATAGTGATGGGTGACATCTGCAGCCTCAAATTTCTCCAGGAAAGCCTTAAGGAGTTGGTCTTGGGTTACAGTGAAAACTGTGACTTTTCACGAAAGGGTGTGACCCCAGCAGCATGGCGAACTTTGATGTCACGCCATGAAGAAACAAATTAGTATAACT
Organism: Maylandia zebra; assembly: GCF_041146795.1. Lineage (NCBI taxonomy): Eukaryota > Metazoa > Chordata > Actinopteri > Cichliformes > Cichlidae > Maylandia > Maylandia zebra. The sequence continues at coordinate 24,674,175 of NC_135176.1, read as the reverse complement.
CAATGAAATCCAGTCTGATCAGTACCAGACTTTACAGGCATGATGTCAGACCCGCCCTGAACAGATTGATGTGCCCATTGTCGGAAATACGGACAGCGCCACCTAGTGGCAACAGGAAATGTCATGGCTTTAATTTTGTTGTACTGATTTTCACAGGTTCATCGTGGCCACCTCAAAAGCGGTGAATATCACCATCAGTCCCTCGTGATGCTTCAGTGCAAAAATTGTGACTTTAAACTGAACGGCGCACCCTGGTGGCAACGCGGTTCATCATGAAAGATGAAGTGGCTTTTGAGGGGCTTGGAAAGTTTATAGAGGCTTGAAATTTGGCACACACCTCCAAATGGATGAAGGCATTGTTGTCATGTAACCATTTTCCTTGAATAGCGCAAAATGGCTCCACAGCGCCCCCTACAATATTTCAAAACATCAGCCCCTGCTCTGTGTTTCATCTATGAGTCTGACACTTGGTAAGCTTGTGTAAGACATCAAGATGTACAAAAAAGTCTCTTGGAGCAATATCCCAAATCCAACAGGAAGTCAGCCATTTTAAAATTAATGTGTAATTTTGATGACATTTTCCCCCCTTTTCAGGCCTCATACTTTGACGAACTCCTCCAAGGGATTTCATCATATTGAAGCATTCTTCAGTGTGTAGAATCTAAAGACCTTTGTGATGTTAAATTGCGAAGCTTTTTCCGTTCAGGGAAACGGGGTGGTCATGGCGGCACGTAGAGTTTCAATCACTCGCAAAAAGCAGTAATCTGCTGTCACTAAAAAACACAATGTCCAATCTCTCCCAAAGGTCGCAGGTGTGATGAGACTCGAGCTTGGAAATGTTTGTTATGCTATTTGTCAATAATGGTTAGAGCGCCACCTAGTGGCATGACTATAATCCTGGTTGAATAAGATAAAATGTTAGCTGGTGATTAAAAGCATGAAATCCATCAATGTGACATCACATCGGACGTGCCGGTTTGAGGTGTTGGCAGTGGCTCGACGTGCCGGGGGTGCGAGGGCCCTCATAACGCTGCTTGCAGCTTTAATTATTAGGGCCCGAGCACTGACAGTGCGAAGGCCCTATTGTAATTGCTCTGTTTATTATTATTATTATTATTATTATTATTATTATTCCGGCAAATGAATTGGCCGTTTGAGGGCCTAAACATGCTCGAAAACTCATGAAATTTTGCACACGCGTCAGGTCTGGTGAAAATTTACGTATTTTAATGTTCCCAGACATGGCCAGGGAAAATTAGCTCAGTAGCGCCACCTAGAAAAATGAAAAACGCGAGCCCCCGGTATGGGTATGACCTACACGTTTGAAAGTCGGTACACCTATATAACGTTCAGAGTCGAACAAAAAAGTCTATTATGGCAATGTCCTAAACCCAACAGGAAGTCCGCCATTTTGGATTGAAGGTGACATTTTGGCTCTGATTTTACCGTTTCCATGCCTTGTACTTTAACGAACTCCTCCTTGGGATTTGGTCCTATAAACTTCAAATTTGGACAGTGTCAACTACACCCTTGTGCCATGTTAAATTGCGGAGCTTTTGAGTTTTCACAATACTATGAGGCCGTGGCGCCATGGCGAATTTCGATGACTCGCCATGAAAATCTTATTGCCTCTCATTCTGTCATACATGTTCCGATCTGGACCAAAGAGCACACATATGATAAGGCTCCACCCCTGAACATATTTCAACTGCCATATTTGACATCAAGGACAGCGCCACCTAGTGGGAACAGGAAATGTCATGTTTTACACTTTGGGGTACAGTATAGTGATGGGTGACATCTGCAGCCTCAAATTTCTCCAGGAAAGCCTTAAGGAGTTGGTCTTGGGTTACAGTGAAAACTGTGACTTTTCGCGAAAGGGTGTGACCCCAGCAGCATGGCGAACTTTGATGTCACGCCATGAAGAAACAAATTAGTATAACTCAATGAAATCCAGTCTGATCAGTACCAGATTTTACAGGGATGATGTCAGACCCGCCCTGAACAGATTGATGTGCCCATTGTCGGAAATACGGACAGCGCCACCTAGTAGCAACAGGAAATGTCATGGCTTTAATTTTGTTGTACTGATTTTCACAGGTTCATCTTGGCCACCTCAAAAGCGGTGAATATCACCATCAGTCCCTCGTGATGCTTCAGTGCAAAAATTGTGACTTTAAACTGAACGGCGCACCCTGGTGGCAACGCTGTTCACCATGAAAAATGAAGTGGCTTTTGAGGGGGTTGGAAAGTTTATAGAGGCTTGAAATTTGGCGCACACCTCCATTGTGCTTAAGGCTTTGTTGTTATGTGATCATTTTCATTGAATAGCGCAAAATGGCTCCACAGCGCCCCCTACAAAATTTCAAAACCACAGCCCCAGCTCTGTGTTTTATGTATGAGTCTGAAACCTGGTAAGCTTATAGGAGATATCAAGATGTACAAAAAAGTCTCTTGGAGCAATATCCCAAATCCAACAGGAAGTCAGCCATTTTAAAATTAATGTGTAATTTTTGTGACATTTTCCCCACTTTCCAGGCACCGTTCTTTGACGAACTCCTCCAAGGGATTTCATCATATTGAACCAATCTCCAGTGTGTGGAATCTAAAGACCTTTGTGATGTTAAATTGCGAAGCTTTTTACGTTCAGGGAAACGGGGTGGTCATGGCGGCATGTGGAGTTTCAGTCACTCGCCAAAAAGCAGTAATCTGCTGTCACTCAAAATCAAAATGTCCAATATGTCCCAAAGGTCGCAGGCGTGATGAGACTCGAGCTCGGAAATGTTTGTTATGCCATTTGTCAGTAATGGTTAGAGCGCCACCTAGTGGGACGACTATAATCATGATTGAATGAGATGAAATGTTAGCTGGTGGTTGAATGCATGAATTTCATCAATGTGACATCAGATCGGAGGTGCTGGTTGTAGGTGTTGGGCGTAGCTCGACGCGATGGGGTGCGAGGGCCCTCATAACGCTGCTTGCAGCTTTAATTATTATTATTATTATTATTTCGGCAAATGAATCGGCATTTTGAGGACCTAAACATGCTCGAAAACTCATGAAATTTTGCACACGCGTCAGGTCTGGTGAAAATTTACGTATTTTAATGTTCTCAGACATGGCCAGGGAAAATTAGCTCAGTAGCGCCACCTAGAAAAATGAAAAATGCGAGCCCCCGGTATGGGTATGACCTACATGTTTGAAAGTCGGTACACCTATATAACGTTCAGAGTCGAACAAAAAAGTCTATTATGGCAATGTCCTAAACCCAACAGGAAGTCCGCCATTTTGGATTGAATGTGACATTTTGGCTCTGATTTTACCGTTTCCATGCCTCGAACTTTAACGAACTCCTCCTTGGGGTTTGATTTCATAACCTTCATATTTGGTCAGTGCCAACTACACCCTTGTGCCATGTTAAATTGCGGAGCTTTTGAGTTTTCACAATACTATGAGGCCGTGGCGCCATGGCGAATTTCGATGACTCGCCATGAAAATCTTATTGCCTCTCATTCTGTCATACATGTTCCGATCTGGACCAAAGAGCACACATATGATAAGGCTCCACCCCTGAACATATTTCAACTGCCATATTTAAAATCAAGGACAGCGCCACCTAGTGGGAACAGGAAATGTCATGTTTTACACTTTGGGGTACAGTATAGTGATGGGTGACATCTGCAGCCTCAAATTTCTCCAGGAAAGCCTTAAGGAGTTGGTCTTGGGTTACAGTGAAAACTGTGAGTTTTCGCAAAAGGGTGTGACCCCAGCGGCATGGCGAACTTTGATGTCACGCCATGAAGAAACAAATTAGTATAACTCAATGAAATCCAGTCTGATCAGTACCAGACTTTACAGGCATGATGTCAGACCCGCCCTGAACAGATTGATGTGCCCATTGTCGGAAATACGGACAGCGCCACCTAGTGGCAACAGGAAATGTCATGGCTTTAATTTTGTTGTACTGATTTTCACAGGTTCATCTTGGCCACCTCAAAAGCGGTGAATATCACCATCAGTCCCTCGTGATGCTTCAGTGCAAAAATTGTGACTTTAAACTGAACGGCGCACCCTGGTGGCAACGCTGTTCAACATGAAAGATGAAGTGGCTTTTGAGGGGCTTGGAAAGTTTATAGAGGCTTGAAAGTTGGCACACACCTCCAAATGGATGAAGGCTTTGTTGTCATGTGATCATTTTCATTGAATAGCGCGAAATTGCTCCACAGCGCCCCCTACAAAATTTCAAAACCACAGCCCCTGCTCTGTGTTCTATGTATGATTCTGAAACCTGGTAAGCTTATAGGAGGTGTCAAGATGTACAAAAAAGTCTCTTGGTGCAATATCCCAAATCCAACAGGAAGTCAGCCATTTTAAAATTAATGTGTAATTTTGGCAACATTTTCCCCTCTTTCCAGGCACCGTTCTTTGACGAACTCCTCCAAGGGATTTCATCATATTGAACCAATCTCCAGTGTGTGGAATCTAAAGACCTTTGTGATGTTAAATTGCGAAGCTTTTTACGTTCAGTGAAACGGGGTGGTTATGGCGGCACTTAGAGTTTGAATCACTCGCCAAAAAGCAGTAATCTGCTGTCACTCAAAAACACAATGTCCAATCTCTCCCAAAGCTCATAGGCGTGATGAGACTCGAGCTCGGAAATGTTTGTTATGCCATTTGTACATAATGGTTAGAGCGCCACCTAGTGGAACGACTAAATAATCATGAATGAATGAGTTGAAATGTTAGCTGGTGGTTAAATGCATGAATTCCATCAATGTGACATCAGATCGGAGGTGCTGGTTTCAGGTGTTGGGCATGGCTCGACACGCCGGGGGTGCGAGGGCCCTCATAACGCTGCTTGCAGCTTTAATTAGGGCCCGAGCACCGAGAGTGCGAAGGCCCTATTGTATCTGCTCCGTTTCTTATTAGGGCCCGAGCACTGAGAGTGCGAAGGCCCTATTGTATCTGCTCCGTTTCTTATTAGGGCCCGAGCACCGAGAGTGCGAAGGCCCTATTGTATCTGCTCCGTTTCTTATTATTATTATTATTATTATTATTATTATTATTCACCCCAAACAAGGGCCTTTTTGAGGGCCTAAACATGCTCAAAAACTCATGAAATTTTGCAGACATGCCAGGTCTGGTGAAAAATTTTGTATTTTAATGGTTTTACTTATGAGCACTGGGAAATGGCTCTAGAGCGCCACCTATGCCTTGTTAAATGCAGCCCTACGACCACATGGTTTGAGCTACATGTATGAAATTTGGCACACATGTGTATCATTCCAAGTCGAACAAAAAAGTCTGTGGGCCCATTGACGCAAACCCAACAGGAAGTCCGCCATTTGGAAGAGAAGGTGACATTTTGGCTCTAATTTTGCCATTTCCATGCCTCGAACTTTAACGAACTCCTCCTTGGGATTTGGTCCTATAAGCTTCAAATTTGGACAGTGTCAACTACACCCTTGTGCCATGTTAAATTGCGGAGCTTTTGAGTTTTCACAATAGTATGAGGCCGTGGCGCCATGGCGAATTTTGATGACTCGCCATGAAAATCTTATTGCCTCTCATTCTGTCATACATGTTCCGATCTGGACCAAAGAGCAGACATATGATAAGGCTCCACCCCTGAACATATTTCAACTGCCATATTTGACATCAAGGACAGCGCCACCTAGTGGGAACAGGAAATGTCATGTTTTACACTTTGGGGTACAGTATTGTGATGGGTGACATCTGCAGCCTCAAATTTCTCCAGGAAAGCCTTAAGGAGTTGGTCTTGGGTTACAGTGAAAACTGTGACTTTTCACGAAAGGGTGTGACCCCAGCAGCATGGCGAACTTTGATGTCACGCCATGAAGAAAGAAATTAGTATAACTCAATGAAATCCAGTCTGATCAGTACCAGACTTTACAGGCATGATGTCAGACCCGCCCTGAACAGATTGATATGCCCATTGTCGGAAATACGGACAGCGCCACCTAGTGGCAACAGGAAATGTCATGGCTTTAACTTTGTTGTACTGATTTTCACAGGTTGATCGTGGCCACCTCAAAAGCGGTGAATATCACCATCAGTCCCTCGTGATGCTTCAGTGCAAAAATTGTGACTTTAAACTGAACGGCGCACCCTGGTGGCAACGCGGTTCATCATGAAAGATGAAGTGGCTTTTGAGGGGCTTGGAAAGTTTATAGAGGCTTGAAATTTGGCACACACCTCCAAATGGATGAAGGCATTGTTGTTATGTAACCATTTTCCTTGAATAGCGCAAAATGGCTCCACAGCGCCCCCTACAATATTTCAAAACATCAGCCCCAGCTCTGTGTTTCATCTATGAGTCTGACACTTGGTAAGCTTGTGTAAGATATCAAGATGTACAAAAAAGTCTCTTGGAGCAATATCCCACATCCAACAGGAAGTCAGCCATTTTAAAATTAATGTGTAATTTTGATGACATTTTCCCCCCTTTTCAGGCCTCATACTTTGACGAACTCCTCCAAGGGATTTCATCATATTGAAGCATTCTTCAGTGTGTAGAATCTAAAGACCTTTGTGATGTTAAATTGCGAAGCTTTTTCCGTTCAGGGAAACGGGGTGGTCATGGCGGCACGTAGAGTTTCAATCACTCGCAAAAAGCAGTAATCTGCTGTCACTAAAAAACACAATGTCCAATCTCTCCCAAAGGTCGCAGGTGTGATGAGACTCGAGCTTGGAAATGTTTGTTATGCTATTTGTCAATAATGGTTAGAGCGCCACCTAGTGGCATGTCTATAATCCTGGTTGAATAAGATGAAATGTTAGCTGGTGATTAAAAGCATGAAATCCATCAATGTAACATCACATCGGACGTGCCTGTTTGAGGTGTTGGCAGTGGCTCGACGTGCCGGGGGTGCGAGGGCCCTCATAACGCTGCTTGCAGCTTTAATTATTATTATTATTATTATTATTCACCCCAAACAAGGGCCTTTTTGAGGGCCTAAACATGCTCAAAAACTCATGAAATTTTGCACACATGCCAGGTCTGGTGAAAAATTTTGTATTTTAATGGTTTTACATATGAGCACTGGGAAATGGCTCTAGAGCGCCACCTATGCCTTGTTAAATGCAGCCCTACGACCACATCGTTTGAGCTACATGTATGAAATTTGGCACACATATGTATCATGCCAAGACGAACAAAAAAGTCAGTGGGCCCATTGACGCAAACCCAACAGGAAGTCCGCCATTTGGAAGAGAAGGTGACATTTTGGCTCTAATTTTGCCATTTCCATGCCTCGAACTTTAACGAACTCCTCCTTGGAAATTGGTCGTATAAGCTTCATATTTGGTCAGTGCCAACTACACCCTTGTGCCATGTTAAATTGCGGAGCTTTTGAGTTTTCACAATACCATGAGGCCGTGGCGCCACGGCGAATTTCGATGACTCGCCATGAAAATCTTATTGCCTCTCATTCTGTCATACATTGTCCGATCTGGACCAAAGAGCACACATATGATAAGGCTCCAGCCCTGAACATATTTCAACTGCCATATTTGACGTCAGCAACAGCGCCACCTAGTGGGAACAGGAAATGTCATGTTTTACACTTTGGGGTACAGTATTGTGATGGGTGACATCTGCAGCCTCAAATTTCTCCAGGAAAGGCGTAAGGAGTTGGTCTTGGGGTACAGTGAAAACTGTGACTTTTCACGAAAGGGTGTGACCTCAGCAGCATGGCGAACTTTGATATCTCGCCATGAAGAAACAAATTAGTATAACTCCATGAAATCCAGTCTGATTAGTACCAGACTTTACAGGCATGATATCAGACCCGCCCTGAACAAATTGATGTGCCCATTGTCAGGAATATGAAGAGCGCCACCTAGTGGGAACAGGAAATGTCATGTCTTACACTTTGTTGTACTGATTTTCACAGGTTCATTGTGGATACCTCAAAAGCGGTGAATGTCACCGTCAGTCCTTCATGATGCTGCAGTGCGAAAATTGTGACTTTAAACTGAACGGCGCACCCTGGTGGCAACGCTGTTCACCATGAAAGATGAAGTGGCTTTTGAGGGTCTTGGCAAGTTTATAGAGGCTTGAAATTTGGCACACACCTCCAAATGGATGAAGGCTTTGTTGGCATGTGATCATTTTCATTGAATAGTGCGAAATTGCTCCACAGCGCCCCCTACAAAATTTCAAAACCACAGCCCCTGCTCTGTGTTCTATGTATGAGTCTGAAACCTGGTAAGCTTATAGGAGATATCAAGATGTACAAAAAAGTCTCTTGGTGCAATATCCCAAATCCAACAGGAAGTCAGCCATTTTAAAATGAATGTGCAATTTTGGCAACATTTTCCCCTCTTTCCAGGCACCGTTCTTTGACGAACTCCTCCAAGGGATTTCATTATATTGAACCAATCTCCAGTGTGTGGAATCTAAAGACCTTTGTGATGTTAAATTGCGAACGTTTTTACGTTCAGGGAAACGGGTGGTCATGGCGGCACGTGGAGTTTCAGTCACTCGCCAAAAAGCAGTAATCTGCTGTCACTCAAAATCAAAATGTCCAATATGTCCCAAAGGTCGCAGGCGTGATGAGACTCGACCTGGGAAATGTTTGTTATGCCATTTGTCAGTAATGGTTAGAGCGCCACCTAGTGGGACGACTATAATCATGATTGAATGAGATGAAATGTTAGCTGGTGGTTGAATGCATGAATTTCATCAATGTGACATCAGATCGGACGTGCTGGTTGTAGGTGTTGGGCGTAGCTCGACGCGATGGGGTGCGAGGGCCCTCATAACGCTGCTTGCAGCTTTAATTATTATTAGGGCCCGAGCACTGACAGTGCGAAGGCCCTATTGTAATTGCTCTGTTTATTATTATTATTATTATTATTATTATTATTATTATTATTATTATTAGGGCCCGAGCACTGAGAGTGCGAAGGCCCTATTGTATCTGCTCCGTTTCTTATTATTATTATTATTCACCCCAAACAAGGGCCTTTTTGAGGGCCTAAACATGCTCAAAAACTCATGAAATTTTGCACACATGCCAGGTCTGGTGAAAAATTTTGTATTTTAATGGTTTTACATATGAGCACTGGGAAATGGCTCTACAGCGCCACCTATGCCTTGTAAAATGCAGCCCTACGACCACATCGTTTGGGCTACATGTATGAAATTTGGCACACATGTGTATCATGCCAAGACAAACAAAAAAGTCAGTGGGCTCATTGACACAAACCCAACAGGAAGTCCGCCATTTGGACGTGAAGGTGACATTTTGGCTCTAATTTTGCCGTTTCCATGCCTCGAACTTTTGCGAACTCCTCCTTGGGATTTGGTTGTATAAGCTTCATCTTTGGTCAGTGTCAACTACACACCTGGGCCATGTTAAATTGCGGAGCTTTTGAGTTTTCACAATACTATGAGGCCGTGGCGCCATGGCGAATTTCGATGACTCGCCATGAAAATCTTATTGCCTCTCATTTTGTCATACATTTTCTGACCTTGACCAAAGTGAACACATATGATAAGGCTCCACCCCTGAACATATTTCAACTGCCATATTTGACACCAGGGACAGCGCCACCTAGTGGGAACAGGAAATGTCATGTTTTACACTTTGGGGTACAGTATAGTGATGGGTGACACCTGCAGCCTCAAATTTCTCCAGGAAAGCCTTAAGGAGTTGGTCTTGGGTTACAGTGAAAACTGTGACTTTTCGCAAAAGGGTGTGACCCCAGCAGCATGGCGAACTTTGATGTCACGCCATGAAGAAACAAATTAGTATAACTCAATGAAATCCAGTCTGTTCAGTACCAGACTTTACAGGCATGATGTCAGACCCGCCCTGAACAGATTGATGTGCCCATTGTCGGGAATACGTACAGCGCCACCTAGTGGCAACAGGAAATGTCATGGCTTTAATTTTGTTGTACTGATTTTCACAGGTTCATCATGGCCACCTCAAAAGCGGTGAATATCAACATCAGTCCCTCGTGATGCTTCAGTGCAAAAATTGTGACTTTAAACTGAACGGCGCACCCTGGTGGCAACGCTGTTCAACATGAAAGATGAAGTGGCTTTTGAGGGGCTTGCAAGTTTATAGAGGCTTGAAATTTGGCCCACACCTCCAAATGGATGAAGGCTTTGTTGTCATGTGATCATTTTCATTGAATAGCGCGAAATTGCTCCACAGCGCCCCCTACAAAATTTCAAAACAACAGCCCCTGCTCTGTGTTTCATCTATGAGTCTGAAACCTGGTAAGCTTATGGAAAATATCAAGATGTACAAAAAAGTCTCTTGGAGCAATATCCCAAATCCAACAGGAAGTCAGCCATTTTAAAATTAATGTGCAATTTTGGCGACATTTTCCCCTCTTTTCAGGCTTCATACTTTGACGAACTCCTCCAAGGGATTTCATCATATTGAACCATTCTCCAGTGTGTGGAATCCAAAGACCTTTGTGATGTTAAATTGCGAAGCTTTTTACGTTCAAGGAAACGGGGTGGTCATGGCGGCACGTAGAGTTTCAATCACTCGCAAAAAGCAGTAATCTGCTGTCACTAAAAAACACAATGTCCAATCTCTCGCAAAGGTCACAGGTGTGATGAGACTCGAGCTTGGAAATGTTTGTTATGCTATTTGTCAATAATGGTTAGAGCGCCACCTAGTGGCATGACTATAATCCTGGTTGAATAAGATGAAATGTTAGCTGGTGATTAAAAGCATGAAATCCATAAATGTGACATCACATCGGACGTGCCGGTTTGAGGTGTTGGCAGTGGCTCGACACGCCAGGGTGCGAGGGCCCTCATAACGCTGCTTGCAGCTTTAATTATTATTATTATTATTATTATTCACCCCAAACAAGGGCCTTTTTGAGGGCCTAAACATGCTCAAAAACTCATGAAATTTTGCACACATGCCAGGTCTGGTGAAAAATTTTGTATTTTAATGGTTTTACATATGAGCACTGGGAAATGGCTCTACAGCGCCACCTATGCCTTGTTAAATGCAGCCCTACGACCACATGGTTTGAGCTACATGTATGAAATTTGGCACACATGTGTATCATGCCAAGACGAACAAAAAAGTCTGTGGGCCCATTGACGCAAACCCAACAGGAAGTCCGCCATTTGGAAGAGAAGGTGACATTTTGGCTCTAATTTTGCCATTTCCATGCCTCGAACTTTTGCGAACTCCTCCTTGGGGTTTCATTTCATAACCTTCAAATTTGGACAGTGTCAACTACACCCTTGTGCCATGTTAAATTGCGGAGCTTTTGAGTTTTCACAATACTATGAGGCCGTGGCGCCATGGCGAATTTCGATGACTCGCCATGAAAATCTTATTGCCTCTCATTTTGTCATACATTTTCTGACCTTGACCAAAGTGAACACATATGATAAGGCTCCACCCCTGAACATATTTCAACTGCCATATTTGACATCAAGGACAGCGCCACCTAGTGGGAACAGGAAATGTCATGTTTTACACTTTGGGGTACAGTATAGTGAAGGGTGACATCTGCAGCCTCAAATTTCTCCAGGAAAGCCTTAAGGAGTTGGTCTTGGGTTACAGTGAAAACTGTGAGTTTTCGCGAAAGGGTGTGACCCCAGCAGCATGGCGAACTTTGATGTCACGCCATGAAGAAACAAATTAGTATAACTCAATGAAATCCAGTCTGATCAGTACCAGACTTTACAGGCATGATGTCAGACCCGCCCTGAACAGATTGATGTGCCCATTGTCGGAAATACGGACAGCGCCACCTAGTGGCAACAGGAAATGTCATGGCTTTAATTTTGTTGTACTGATGTTCACAGGTTCATCGTGGCCACCTCAAAAGCGGTGAATATCACCATCAGTCCCTCGTGATGCTTCAGTGCAAAAATTGTGACTTTAAACTGAACGGCGCACCCTGGTGGCAACGCGGTTCACCATGAAAGATGAAGTGGCTTTTGAGGGGCTTGGAAAGTTTATAGAGGCTTGAAATTTGGCACACACCTCCAAATGGATGTAGGCTTTGTTGTCATGTGATCATTTTCATTGAATAGCGCGAAATTGCTCCACAGCGCCCCCTACAAAATTTCAAAACATCAGCCCCAGCTCTGTGTTTTATGTATGAGTCTGAAACCTGGTAAGCTTATGGAAAGTATCAAGATGTACAAAAAAGTCTCTTGGAGCAATATCCCAAATCCAACAGGAAGTCAGCCATTTTAAAATTAATGTGTAATTTTGGGGGCATTTTCCCCTCTTTTCAGGCTTCATACTTTGACGAACTCCTCCAAGGGATTTCATCATATTGAACCATTCTCCAGTGTGTGGAATCTAAAGACCTTTGTGATGTTAAATTGCGAAGCTTTTTACGTTCAAGGAAACGGGGTGGTCATGGCGGCACGTGGAGTTTCAATCACTCGCCAAAAAGCAGTAATATGCTGTCACTCAAAGACACAATGTCCAATCTCTCCCAAAGGTCGCAGGCGTGATGAGACTCGAGCTCGGAAATGTTTGTTATGCCCTTTGTCTATAATGGTTAGAGCGCCACCTAGTGGCATGACTATACTCATGGTTGAACCAAATGAAATGTTAACTGGTGGTTAAATGCATGAATTCCATCAATGTGACATCAGATCGGAGGTGCCGGTTTCAGGTGTTGGGCATGGCTCGACGTGCCGGGGGTGCGAGGGCCCTCATAACGCTGCTTGCAGCTTTAATTATTATTATTATTATTATTAGGGCCCGAGCACTGACAGTGCGAAGGCCCTATTGTAATTGCTCTGTTTATTATTATTATTATTATTATTATTATTATTATTATTATTATTATTATTATTATTATTATTTCGGCAAATGAATTGGCCGTTTGAGGGCCTAAACATGCTCGAAAACTCATGAAATTTTGCACACGCGTCAGGTCTGGTGAAAATTTACGTATTTTAATGTTCTCAGACATGGCCAGGGAAAATTAGCTCAGTAGCGCCACCTAGAAAAATGAAAAACGCGAGCCCCCGGTATGGGTATGACCTACATGTTTGAAAGTCGGTACACCTATATAATGTTCAGAGTCGAACAAAAAAGTCTATTATGGCAATGTCCTAAACCCAACAGGAAGTCCGCCATTTTGGATTGAAGGTGACATTTTGGCTCTGATTTTACCATTTCCATGCCTCGAACTTTGACGAACTCCTCCTTGGGGTTTGATTTCATAACCTTCATATTTGGTCAGTGCCAACTACACCCTTGTGCCATGTTAAATTGCGGAGCTTTTGAGTTTTCACAATACTATGAGGCCGTGGCGCCATGGCGAATTTCGATGACTCGCCATGAAAATCTTATTGCCTCTCATTCTGTCATACATTTTCTGACCTTGACCAAAGTGAACACATATGATAAGGCTCGACCCCTGAACATATTTCAACTGCCATATTTGACACCAGGGACAGCGCCACCTAGTGGGAACAGGAAATGTCATGTTTTACACTTTGGGGTACAGTATAGTGATGGGTGACACCTGCAGCCTCAAATTTCTCCAGGAAAGCCTTAAGGAGTTGGTCTTGGGTTACGGTGAAAAGTGTGACTTTTCGCAAAAGGGTGTGACCCCAGCAGCATGGCGAACTTTGATGTCACGCCATGAAGAAACAAATTAGTATAACTCAATGAAATCCAGTCTGTTCAGTACCAGACTTTACAGGCATGATGTCAGACCCGCCCTGAACAGATTGATGTGCCCATTGTCAGGAATATGAGGAGCGCCACCTAGTGGGAACAGGAAATGTCATGTCTTACACTTTGTTGTACTGATTTTCACAGGTACATTGTGGACACCTCAAAAGCGGTGAATATCAACATCAGTCCTTCATGATGCTGCAGTGCGAATCTTGTGACTTTATAGTGAACGGCGCACCCTGGTGGCAACGCTGTTCACCATGAAAAATGAAGTGGCTTTTGAGGGTCTTGGCAAGTTTATAGAGGCTTTAAATTTGGCCCACACCTCCAATGTGATGAAGGCTTTTTTTGTTATGTGACCATTTTCCTTGAATAGCGCAAAATGGCTCCACAGCGCCCCCTACAAAATTTCAAAACCACAGCCCCAGCTCTGTGTTTTATGTATGAATCTGAAACCTGGTAAGCTTATAGGAGATATCAAGATGTACAAAAAAGTCTCTTGGAGCAATATCCCAAATCCAACAGGAAGTCAGCCATTTTAAAATTAATGTGCAATTTTGGCAACATTTTCCCCTCTTTTCAGGCACCGTGCTTTGACGTACTCCTCCAAGGGATTTCATCAGATTGATGCAATCTCCTGTGTGTGGAATCTTAAGACCTTTGTGATGTTAAATTGCGAAGCTTTTTACATTTAGGGAAACGGGGTGGTCATGGCGGCACTTAGAATTGAATCACTCGCCAAAAAGCAGTAATCTGCTGTCACTCAAAAACACAATGTCCAATCTCTCCCAAAGGTCATAGGCGTGATGCGACTCGAGCTCGGAAATGTTTGTTATGCCATTTGTACATAATGGTTAGAGCGCCACCTAGTGGAACGACTAGCTAATCATGAATGAATGAGTTGAAATGTTAGCTGGTGGTTAAATGCATGAATTCCATCAATGTGACATCAGATCGGACGTGCTGGTTTTAGGTATTGGGCGTGGCTCGACGCGCCGGGGGTGCGAGGGCCCTCATAACGCTGCTTGCAGCTTTAATTAGGGCCCGAGCACTGAGAGTGCGAAGGCCCTATTGTATCTGCTCCGTTTCTTATTATTATTAGGGCCCGAGCACCGAGAGTGCGAAGGCCCTATTGTATCTGCTCCGTTTCTTATTATTATTATTATTATTATTATTATTATTATTATTATTATTATTATTATTATTCACCCCAAACAAGGGCCTTTTTGAGGGCCTAAACATGCTCAAAAACTCATGAAATTTTGCACACATGCCAGGTCTGGTGAAAAATTTTGTATTTTAATGGTTTTACATATGAGCACTGGGAAATGGCTCTACAGCGCCACCTATGCCTTGTTAAATGCAGCCCTACGACCACATCGTTTGAGCTACATGTATGAAATTTGGCACACATGTGTATCATGCCAAGACGAACAAAAAAGTCTGTGGGCCCATTGACGCAAACCCAACAGGAAGTCCGCCATTTGGAAGAGAAGGTGACATTTTGGCTCTAATTTTGCCATTTCCATGCCTCGAACTTTTGCGAACTCCTCCTTGGGGTTTCATTTCATAACCTTCAAATTTGGACAGTGTCAACTACACCCTTGTGCCATGTTAAATTGCGGAGCTTTTGAGTTTTCACAATACTATGAGGCCGTGGCGCCATGGCGAATTTCGATGACTCGCCATGAAAATCTTATTGCCTCTCATTTTGTCATACATTTTCTGACCTTGACCAAAGTGAACACATATGATAAGGCTCCACCCCTGAACATATTTCAACTGCCATATTTGACACCAGGGACAGCGCCACCTAGTGGGAACAGGAAATGTCATGTTTTACACTTTGGGGTACAGTATAGTGATGGGTGACACCTGCAGCCTCAAATTTCTCCAGGAAAGCCTTAAGGAGTTGGTCTTGGGTTACAGTGAAAACTGTGAGTTTTCGCGAAAGGGTGTGACCCCAGCAGCATGGCGAACTTTGATGTCACGCCATGAAGAAACAAATTAGTATAACTCAATGAAATCCAGTCTGATCAGTACCAGACTTTACAGGCATGATGTCAGACCCGCCCTGAACAGATTGACGTGCCCATTGTCGGAAATACGGACAGCGCCACCTAGTGGCCACAGGAAATGTCATGGCTTTAATTTTGTTGTACTGATTTTCCCAGGTTCATCGTGGCCACCTCAAAAGCGGTGAATATCACCATCAGTCCCTCGTGATGCTTCAGTGCAAAAATTGTGACTTTACACTGAACGGCGCACCCTGGTGGCAACGCGGTTCAACATGAAAGATGAAGTGGCTTTTGAGGGGCTTGGAAAGTTTATAGAGGCTTTAAATTTGGCACACACCCCCAAATGGATGAAGGCTTTGTTGTCATGTGATCATTTTCATTGAATAGCGCGAAATTGCTCCACAGCGCCCCCTACAAAGTTTCAAAATATCAGCCCCTGCTCTGTGTTTTATCTATGAGTCTGAAACTTGGTAAGCTCATGGAAGATATTAAGATGTACAAAAAAGTCTCTTGGAGCAATATCCCAAATCCAACAGGAAGTCAGCCATTTTAAAATTAATGTGTAATTTTGGCGACATTTTCCCCTCTTTTCAGGCTTCATACTTTGACGAACTCCTCCAAGGGATTTCATCAGATTGGACCGATCTGAAGTTTGTGGAATCTAAAGACCTTTGTGATGTTAAATTGCGAAGCTTTTTACGTTCAGGGAAACGGGGTGGTCATGGCGGCACTTAGAGTTTCAATCACTCGCCAAAAAGCAGTAATCTGCTGTCACTCAAAAACACAATATCCAATCTCTCCCAAACGTCGCAGGTGTGATGAGACTCGAGCTCGGAAATGTTTGTTATGCCATTTGTCAGTAATAGTTAGAGCGCCACCTAGTGGGACGACTATAATCATGGTTCAATGAGATGAAATGTTAGCTGGTGGTTAAATGCATGATTTCCATCAATGTGACATCACATTGGACGTGCTGGTTTTAGGTGTTGGGCGTGGCTCGACACGCCAGGGTGCGAGGGCCCTCATAACGCTGCTTGCAGCTTTAATTATTAGGGCCCGAGCACTGAGAGTGCGAAGGCCCTATTGTATCTGCTCCGTTTCTTATTATTATTATTATTATTATTATTATTATTATTATTATTATTATTATTATTATTATTCACCCCAAACAAGGGCCTTTTTGAGGGCCTAAACATGCTCAAAAACTCATGAAATTTTGCACACATGCCAGGTCTGGTGAAAAATTTTGTATTTTAATGGTTTTACATATGAGCACTGGGAAATGGCTCTACAGCGCCACCTATGCCTTGTTAAATGCAGCCCTACGACCACATCGTTTAAGCTACATGTATGAAATTTGGCACACATGTGTATCATGCCAAGACGAACAAAAAAGTCTGTGGGCCCATTGACGCAAACCCAACAGGAAGTCCGCCATTTGGAAGAGAAGGTGACATTTTGGGTCTGATTTTGCCATTTCCATGCCTCGAACTTTAACGAACTCCTCCTTGGGATTTGGTCGTATAAGCTTCAAATTTGGACAGTGTCAACTACACCCTTGTGCCATGTTAAATTGCGGAGCTTTTGAGTTTTCACAATACTATGAGGCCGTGGCGCCATGGCGAATTTCGATGACTCGCCATGAAAATCTTATTGCCTCTCATTCTGTCATACATGTTCCGATCTGGACCAAAGAGCACACATATGATAAGGCTCCACCCCTGAACATATTTCAACTGCCATATTTGACACCAGGGACAGCGCCACCTAGTGGGAACAGGAAATGTCATGTTTTACACTTTGGGGTACAGTATTGTGATGGGTGACATCTGCAGCCTCAAATTTCTCCAGGAAAGCCTTAAGGAGTTGGTCTTGGGTTACAGTGAAAACTGTGACTTTTCGCAAAAGGGTGTGACCCCAGCGGCATGGCGAACTTTGATGTCACGCCATGAAGAAACAAATTAGTATAACTCAATGAAATCCAGTCTGATCAGTACCAGACTTTACAGGCATGATGTCAGACCCGCCCTGAACAGATTGATGTGCCCATTGTCGGGAATACGGACAGCGCCACCTAGTGGGAACAGGAAATGTCATGGCTTTAATTTTGTTGTACTGATTTTCACAGGTTCATCGTGGCCACCTCAAAAGCGGTGAATATCACCATCAGTCCCTTGTGATGCTTCAGTGCAAAAATTGTGACTTTAAACTGAACGCCGCACCCTGGTGGCAACGCGGTTCACCATGAAAGATGAAGTGGCTTTTGAGGGGCTTGGAAAGTTTAAAAAGTCTTGAAATTTGGCGCACACCTCCAATGTGGTTAAGGCTTTGTTGTTATGTGATCATTTACATTGAATATCCCAAAATGGCTCCACAGCGCCCCCTACAAAATTTCAAAATCACAGCCCCTGCTCTGTGTTTTATGTATGAGTCTGAAACCTGGTAAGCTTATAGGAGATATCAAGATGTACAAAAAAGTCTCTTGGAGCAATATCCCAAATCCAACAGGAAGTCAGCCATTTTAAAATTAATGTGCAATTTTGGCAACATTTTCCCCTCTTTTCAGGCATCGTTCTTTGACGAACTCCTCCAAGGGATTTCATCATATTGCACTATTCTTCAGTGTGTGGAATCCAAAGACCTTTGTGTTGTTAAATTGCGAAGCTTTTTACGTTCAGGGAAACGGGGTGGTTATGGCGGCACATAGACTCTCAATCACTCGCCAAAACGCAGTAATCTGCTGTTACTCAAAAACACAATGTCCAATCTCACCCAAAGGTCGCAGGCATAATGAGACTCGAGTTCGGAAATGTTTGTTATGCCATTTGTAAATAATGGTTAGAGTGCCACCTAGTGGAACGACTAGCTAATCATGAATGAATGAGTTGAAATGTTAGCTGGTGGTTAAATGCATGAATTCCATCAATGTGACATCGATCGGACGTGCTGGTTTTAGGTGTTGGGCGTGGCTCGACGCGCCGGGGGTGCGAGGGCCCTCATAACGCTGCTTGCAGCTTTAATTATTATTATTATTATTATTATTATTCACCCCAAACAAGGGCCTTTTTGAGGGCCTAAACATGCTCAAAAACTCATGAAATTTTGCACACATGCCAGGTCTGGTGAAAAATTTTGTATTTTAATGGTTTTACATATGAGCACTGGGAAATGGCTCTACAGCGCCACCTATGCCTTGTTAAATGCAGCCCTACGACCACATCGTTTGAGCTACATGTATGAAATTTGGCACACATGTGTATCATGCCAAGACGAACAAAAAAGTCTGTGGGCCCATTGACGCAAACCCAACAGGAAGTCCGCCATTTGGAAGAGAAGGTGACATTTTGGCTCTAATTTTGCCATTTCCATGCCTCGAACTTTTGCGAACTCCTCCTTGGGGTTTCATTTCATAACCTTCAAATTTGGACAGTGTCAACTACACCCTTGTGCCATGTTAAATTGCGGAGCTTTTGAGTTTTCACAATACTATGAGGCCGTGGCGCCATGGCGAATTTCGATGACTCGCCATGAAAATCTTATTGCCTCTCATTTTGTCATACATTTTCTGACCTTGACCAAAGTGAACACATATGATAAGGCTCCACCCCTGAACATATTTCAACTGCCATATTTGACACCAGGGACAGCGCCACCTAGTGGGAACAGGAAATGTCATGCTTTACACTTTGGGGTACAGTATAGTGATGGGTGACATCTGCAGCCTCAAATTTCTCCAGGAAAGCCTTAAGGAGTTGGTCTTGGGTTACAGTGAAAACTGTGACTTTTCACGAAAGGGTGTGACCCCAGCAGCATGGCGAACTTTGATGTCACGCCATGAAGAAACAAATTAGTATAACTCAATGAAATCCAGTCTGATCAGTACCAGACTTTACAGGCATGATGTCAGACCCGCCCTGAACAAATTGATATGCCCATTGTCGGAAATACGGACAGCGCCACCTAGTGGCAACAGGAAATGTCATGGCTTTAACTTTGTTGTACTGATTTTCACAGGTTGATCGTGGCCACCTCAAAAGCGGTGAATATCACCATCAGTCCCTCGTGATGCTTCAGTGCAAAAATTGTGACTTTAAACTGAACGGCGCACCCTGGTGGCAACGCAGTTCATCATGAAAGATGAAGTGGCTTTTGAGGGGCTTGGAAAGTTTATAGAGGCTTGAAATTTGGCACACACCTCCAAATGGATGAAAGCATTGTTGTTATGTAACCATTTTCCTTGAATAGCGCAAAATGGCACCACAGCGCCCCCTACAATATTTCAAAACATCAGCCCCTGCTCTGTGTTTCATCTATGAGTCTGACACTTGGTAAGCTTGTGTAAGATATCAAGATGTACAAAAAAGTCTCTTGGAGCAATATCCCAAATCCAACAGGAAGTCAGCCATTTTAAAATTAATGTGTAATTTTGATGACATTTTCCCCTCTTTTCAGGCTTCATACTTTGACGAACTCCTCCAAGGGATTTCATCATATTGAAGCATTCTTCAGTGTGTAGAATCTAAAGACCTTTGTGATGTTAAATTGCGAAGCTTTTTCCATTCAGGGAAACGGGGTGGTCATGGCGGCACGTAGAGTTTCAATCACTCGCAAAAAGCAGTAATCTGCTGTCTCTAAAAAACACAATGTCCAATCTCTCCCAAAGGTCGCAGGTGTGATGAGACTCGAGCTTGGAAATGTTTGTTATGCTATTTGTCAATAATGGTTAGAGCGCCACCTAGTGGCATGACTATAATCCTGGTTGAATAAGATGAAATGTTAGCTGGTGATTAAAAGCATGAAATCCATCAATGTGACATCACATCGGACGTGCCGGTTTGAGGTGTTGGCAGTGGCTCGACGTGCCGGGGGTGCGAGGGCCCTCATAACGCTGCTTGCAGCTTTAATTATTATTATTATTATTATTCCGGCAAATGAATTGGCCGTTTGAGGGCCTAAACATGCTCGAAAACTCATGAAATTTTGCACACGCGTCAGGTCTGGTGAAAATTTACGTATTTTAATGTTCTCAGACATGGCCAGGGAAAATTAGCTCAGTAGCGCCACCTAGAAAAATGAAAAACGCGAGCCCCCGGTATGGGTATGACCTACATGTCTGAAAGTCGGTACACCTATATAACGTTCAGAGTCGAACAAAAAAGTCTATTATGGCAATGTCCTAAACCCAACAGGAAGTCCGCCATTTTGGATTGAAGGTGACATTTTGGCTCTGATTTTACCGTTTCCATGCCTTGTACTTTAACGAACTCCTCCTTGGGATTTGGTCCTATAAACTTCAAATTTGGACAGTGTCAACTACACCCTTGTGCCATGTTAAATTGCGGAGCTTTTGAGTTTTCACAATAGTATGAGGCCGTGGCGCCATGGCGAATTTTGATGACTCGCCATTAAAATCTTATTGCCTCTCATTCTGTCATACATGTTCCGATCTGGACCAAAGAGCACACATATGATAAGGCTCCACCCCTGAACATATTTCAACTGCCATATTTGACATCAAGGACAGCGCCACCTAGTGGGAACAGGAAATGTCATGTTTTACACTTTGGGGTACAGTATAGTGATGGGTGACATCTGCAGCCTCAAATTTCTCCAGGAAAGCCTTAAGGAGTTGGTCTTGGGGTACAGTGAAAACTGTGACTTTTCGCAAAAGGGTGTGACCCCAGCGGCATGGCGAACTTTGATGTCACGCCATGAAGAAACAAATTAGTATAACTCAATGAAATCCAGTCTGATCAGTACCAGACTTTACAGGCATGATGTCAGACCCGCCCTGAACAGATTGATGTGCCCATTGTCGGAAATACGGACAGCGCCACCTAGTGGCAACAGGAAATGTCATGGCTTTAATTTTGTTGTACTGATTTTCACAGGTTCATCGTGGCCACCTCAAAAGCGGTGAATATCACCATCAGTCCCTCGTGATGCTTCAGTGCAAAAATTGTGACTTTAAACTGAACGGCGCACCCTGGTGGCAACGCGGTTCATCATGAAAGATGAAGTGGCTTTTGAGGGTCTTGGAAAGTTTATAGAGGCTTGAAATTTGGCACACACCTCCAAATGGATGAAGGCATTGTTGTTATGTAACCATTTTCCTTGAATAGCGCAAAATGGCTCCACAGCGCCCCCTACAATATTTCAAAACATCAGCCCCTGCTCTGTGTTTCATCTATGAGTCTGACACTTGGTAAGCTTGTGTAAGATATCAAGATGTACAAAAAAGTCTCTTGGAGCAATATCCCAAATCCAACAGGAAGTCAGCCATTTCAAAATTAATGTGCAATTTTGATGACATTTTCCCCGCTTTTCAGGCCTCATACTTTGACGAACTCCTCCAAGGGATTTCATCATATTGAAGCATTCTTCAGTGTGTGGAATCCAAAGACCTTTGTGTTGTTAAATTGCGAAGCTTTTTACGTCCAGGGAAACGGGGTGGTTATGGCGGCACTTAGAGTTTGAATCACTCGCCAAAAAGCAGTAATCTGCTGTCACTCAAAAACACAATGTCCAATCTCTCCCAAACGTCTCAGGTGTGATGAGACTCGAGCTTGGAAGTGTTTGTTATGCCATTTGTACATAATGGTTAGAGCGCCACCTAGTGGAACGACTAACTAATCATGAATGAATGAGTTGAAATGTTAGCTGGTGGTTAAATGCATGAATTCCATCAATGTGACATCAGATCGGACGTGCTGGTTTTAGGTGTTGGGCGTGGCTCGACGCGCCGGGGGTGCGAGGGCCCTCATAACGCTGCTTGCAGCTTTAATTATTATTATTATTCACCCCAAACAAGGGCCTTTTTGAGGGCCTAAACATGCTCAAAAACTCATGAAATTTTGCACACATGCCAGGTCTGGTGAAAAATTTTGTATTTTAATGGTTTTACATATGAGCACTGGGAAATGGCTCTACAGCGCCACCTATGCCTTGTTAAATGCAGCCCTACGACCACATCGTTTCAGCTACATGTATGAAATTTGGCACACATGTGTATCATGCCAAGACGAACAAAAAAGTCTGTGGGCCCATTGACGCAAACCCAACAGGAAGTCCGCCATTTGGAAGAGAAGGTGACATTTTGGCTCTAATTTTGCCATTTCCATGCCTCGAACTTTTGCGAACTCCTCCTTGGGGTTTCATTTCATAACCTTCAAATTTGGACAGTGTCAACTACACCCTTGTGCCATGTTAAATTGCGGAGCTTTTGAGTTTTCACAATACTATGAGGCCGTGGCGCCATGGCGAATTTCGATGACTCGCCATGAAAATCTTATTGCCTCTCATTTTGTCATACATTTTCTGACCTTGACCAAAGTGAACACATATGATAAGGCTCCACCCCTGAACATATTTCAACTGCCATATTTGACACCAGGGACAGCGCCACCTAGTGGGAACAGGAAATGTCATGTTTTACACTTTGGGGTACAGTATAGTGATGGGTGACACCTGCAGCCTCAAATTTCTCCAGGAAAGCCTTAAGGAGTTGGTCTTGGGTTACAGTGAAAACTGTGACTTTTCACGAAAGGGTGTGACCCCAGCAGCATGGCGAACTTTGATGTCACGCCATGAAGAAACAAATTAGTATAACTCAATGAAATCCAGTCTGTTCAGTACCAGACTTTACAGGCATGATGTCAGACCCGCCCTGAACAGATTGATGTGCCCATTGTCGGGAATACGTACAGCGCCACCTAGTGGCAACAGGAAATGTCATGGCTTTAATTTTGTTGTACTGATTTTCACAGGTTCATCGTGGCCACCTCAAAAGCGGTGAATATCACCATCAGTCCCTCGTGATGCTTCAGTGCAAAAATTGTGACTTTAAACTGAACGGCGCACCCTGGTGGCAACGCGGTCCACCATGAAAGATGAAGTGGCTTTTGAGGGGCTTGGAAAGTATATAGAGGCTTTAAATTTAGCACACCCCTCCAAATGGATGAAGGCTTTGTTGTCATGTGATCATTTTTATTGAATAGCGCGAAATGGCTCCACAGCGCCCCCTACAAAATTTCAAAACCACAGCCCCAGCTCTGTGTTTTATGTATGAGTCTGAAACCTGGTAAGCTTATAGGAGATATCAAGATGTACAAAAAAGTCTCTTGGAGCAATATCCAAAATCCAACAGGAAGTCAGCCATTTTAAAATTAATGTGCAATTTTGGCAACATTTTCCCCTCTTTCCAGGCACCGTTCTTTGACGAACTCCTCCAAGGGATTTCATCAGATTGATGCGATCTCCTGTGTGTGGAATCTAAAGACCTTTGTGATGTTAAATTGCGAAGCTTTTTACATTCAGGGAAACGGGGTGGTCATGGCGGCACGTGGAGTTTCAATCACTCGCCAAAAAGCAGTAATCTGCTGTCACTCAAAAACACAATGTCCAATCTCTCCCAAAGCTCATAGGCGTGATGAGACTCGAGCTCGGAAATGTTTGTTATGCCATTTGTGCATAAGGGTTAGAGCGCCACCTAGTGGAACGACTAACAAATCATGAATGAATGAGTTGAAATGTTAGCTGGTGGTTAAATGCATGAATTCCATCAATGTGACATGAGATCGGACGTGCTGGTTTTAGGTGTTGGGCGTGGCTCGACGCGCCGGGGGTGCGAGGGCCCTCATAACGCTGCTTGCAGCTTTAATTAGGGCCCGAGCACTGACTGTGCGAAGGCCCTATTGTATCTGCTCCGTTTCTTATTATTATTATTATTCACCCCAAACAAGGGCCTTTTTGAGGGCCTAAACATGCTCAAAAACTCATGAAATTTTGCAGACATTCCAGGTCTGGTGAAAAATTTTGTATTTTAATGGTTTTACTTATGAGCACTGGGAAATGGCTCTAGAGCGCCACCTATGCCTTGTTAAATGCAGCCCTACGACCACATAGTTTGAGCTACATGTATGAAATTTGGCACACATGTGTATCATGACGAGCCGAACAAAAAAGTCAATGGGCCCATTGATGCAAACCCAACAGGAAGTCCGCAATTTAGAAGTGAAGGTGACATTTTGGCTCTAATTTTGTCGTTTCCATGCCTCGAACTTTAACGAACTCCTCCTTGGAAATTGGTCGTATAAGCTTCATATTTGGTCAGTGCCAACTACACCCTTGTGCCATGTTAAATTGCGGAGCTTTTGAGTTTTCACAATACCATGAGGCCGTGGCGCCACGGCGAATTTCGATGACTCGCCATGAAAATCTTATTGCCTCTCATTCTGTCATACATTGTCCGATCTGGACCAAAGAGCACACATATGATAAGGCTCCAGCTCTGAACATATTTCAACTGCCATATTTGACGTCAGCGACAGCGCCACCTAGTGGGAACAGGAAATGTCATGTTTTACACTTTGGGGTACAGTATTGTGATGGGTGACATCTGCAGCCTCAAATTTCTCCAGGAAAGCCTTAAGGAGTTGGTCTTGGGGTACAGTGAAAACTGTGACTTTTCACGAAAGGGTGTGACCTCAGCAGCATGGCGAACTTTGATATCTCGCCATGAAGAAACAAATTAGTATAACTCCATGAAATCCAGTCTGATTAGTACCAGACTTTACAGGCATGATATCAGACCCTCCCTGAACAAATTGATGTGCCCATTGTCAGGAATATGAAGAGCGCCACCTAGTGGGAACAGGAAATGTCATGTCTTACACTTTGTTGTACTGATTTTCACAGGTTCATTGTGGATACCTCAAAAGCGGGGAATGTCACCGTCAGTCCTTCATGATGCTGCAGTGCGAAAATTGTGACTTTATACTGAACGGTGCACCCTGATGGCAACGCTGTTCACCATGAAAAATGAAGTGGTTTTTGAGGGGCTTGGAAAGTTTAAAAAGTCTTGAAATTTGGCCCACACCTCCAATGTGCTTAAGGCTTTGTTGTTATGTGATCATTTTCATTGAATATCCCAAAATGGCTCCACAGCGCCCCCTACAAAATTTCAAAACCACAGCCCCAGCTCTGTGTTTTATGTATGAGTCTGAAACCTGGTAAGCTTATAGGAGATATCAAGATGTACAAAAGTGTCTCTTGGAGCAATATCCCAAATCCAACAGGAAGTCAGCCATTTTAAAATTAATGTGCAATTTTGGCAACATTTTCCCCTCTTTCCAGGCACCGTTCTTTGACGAACTCCTCCAAGGGATTTCATCAGATTGAACCAATCTCCAGTGTGTGGAATCTAAAGACCTTTGTGATGTTAAATTGCGAAGCTTTTTACGTTCAGGGAAACGGGGTTGTCATGGCGGCACGTGGAGTTTCAATCACTCGCCAAAAAGCAGTAATCTGCTGTCACTCAAAATCAAAATGTCCAAACTCTCCCAAAGGTCGCAGGCGTGATGAGACTCGAGCTAGGAAATGTTTGTTATGCCATTTGTCAGTAATGGTTAGAGCGCCACCTAGTGGGACGACTATAATGATGATTGAATGAGATGAAATGTTAGCTGGTGGTTAAATGCATGAATTCCATCAATGTGACATCAGATCGGAGGTGCTGGTTGTAGGTGTTGGGCGTGGCTCGACGCGATGGGGTGCGAGGGCCCTCATAACGCTGCTTGCAGCTTTAATTAGGGCCCGAGCACTGAGAGTGCGAAGGCCCTATTGTATCTGCTCCGTTTCTTATTATTATTATTAGGGCCCGAGCACCGAGAGTGCGAAGGCCCTATTGTATCTGCTCCGTTTCTTATTAGGGCCCGAGCACCGAGAGTGCGAAGGCCCTATTGTATCTGCTCCGTTTCTTATTAGGGCCCGAGCACCGAGAGTGCGAAGGCCCTATTGTATCTGCTCCGTTTCTTATTATTATTATTATTATTATTATTCAGGCGAAACAAGGGCCTTTTTGAGGGCCTAAACATGCTCAAAAACTCATGAAATTTTGCACACATGCCAGGTCTGGTGAAAAATTTTGTATTTTAATGGTTTTACATATGAGCACTGGGAAATGGCTCTAGAGCGCCACCTATGCCTTGTTAAATGCAGCCCTACGACCACATCGTTTGAGCTACATGTATGAAATTTGGCAAACATGTGTATCATGCCAAGACGAACAAAAAAGTCAGTGGGCCCATTGACGCAAACCCAACAGGAAGTCCGCCATTTGGAAGAGAAGGTGACATTTTGGCTCTAATTTTGCCATTTCCATGCCTCGAACTTTTGCGAACTCCTCCTTGGGATTTGGGCGTATAAGCTTCAAATTTGGACAGTGTCAACTACACCCTTGTGCCATGTTAAATTGCGGAGCTTTTGAGTTTTCACAATACTATGAGGCCGTGGCGCCATGGCGAATTTCGATGACTCGCCATGAAAATCTTATTGCCTCTCATTTTGTCATACATTTTCTGACCTTGACCAAAGTGAACACATATGATAAGGCTCCACCCCTGAACATATTTCAACTGCCATATTTGACATCAAGGACAGCGCCACCTAGTGGGAACAGGAAATGTCATGTTTTACACTTTGGGGTACAGTATTGTGATGGGTGACATCTGCAGCCTCATATTTCTCCAGGAAAGCCTTAAGGAGTTGGTCTTGGGGTACAGTGAAAACTGTGAGTTTTCGCGAAAGGGTGTGACCCCAGCAGCATGGCGAACTTTGATGTCTCGCCATGAAGAAACAAATTAGTATAACTCAATGAAATCCAGTCTGATCAGTACCAGACTTTACAGGCATGATGTCAGACCCGCCCTGAACAGATTGATGTGCCCATTGTCGGGAATACGGACAGCGCCACCTAGTGGCAACAGGACATGTCATGTCTTACACTTTGTTGTACTGATTTTCACAGGTTCATCGTGGCCACCTCAAAAGCGGTGAATATCACCATCAGTCCCTCGTGATGCTTCAGTGCAAAAATTGTGACTTTAAACTGAACGGCGCACCCTGGTGGCAACGCGGTTCATCATGAAAGATGAAGTGGCTTTTGAGGGGCTTGGAAAGTATATAGAGGCTTGAAATTTGGCACACACCTCCAAATGGATGAAGGCTTTGTTGTCATGTGATCATTTTCATTGAATAGCGCGAAATGGCTCCACAGCGCCCCCTACGAAATTTCAAAACCACAGCCCCAGCTCTGTGTTTCATCTATGAGTCTGAAACCTGGTAAGCTTATAGGAGATATCAAGATGTACAAAAAAGTCTCTTGGAGCAATATCCCAAATCCAACAGGAAGTCAGCCATTTTAAAATTAATGTGCAATTTTGGCAACATTTTCCCCTCTTTTCAGGCATCGTTCTTTGACGAACTCCTCCAAGGGATTTCATCATATTGCACTATTCTTCAGTGTGTGGAATCCAAAGACCTTTGTGTTGTTAAATTGCGAAGCTTTTTACGTTCAGGGAAACGGGGTGGTTATGGCGGCACGTAGACTCTCAATCACTCGCCAAAACGCAGTAATCTGCTGATACTCAAAAACACAATGTCCAATCTTACCCAAAGGTCGCAGGCATAATGAGACTCGAGTTCGGAAATGTTTGTTATGCCATTTGTACATAATGGTTAGAGTGCCACCTAGTGGAACGACTAGCTAATCATGAATGAATGAGTTGAAATGTTAGCTGGTGGTTAAATGCATGAATTCCATCAATGTGACATCAGATTGGACGTGCTGGTTTTAGGTGTTGGCAGTGGCTCGACGTGCCGGGGGTGCGAGGGCCCTCATAACGCTGCTTGCAGCTTTAATTATTAGGGCCCGAGCACCGAGAGTGCGAAGGCCCTATTGTATCTGCTCCGTTTCTTATTAGGGCCCGAGCACTGAGAGTGCGAAGGCCCTATTGTATCTGCTCCGTTTCTTATTATTATTATTATTAGGGCCCGAGCACTGACAGTGCGAAGGCCCTATTGTAATTGCTCTGTTTATTATTATTATTATTATTATTATTATTATTATTATTATTATTAGGGCCCGAGCACTGACAGTGCGAAGGCCCTATTGTAATTGCTCTGTTTATTATTATTATTATTATTATTATTATTATTATTATTCCGGCAAATGAATTGGCCGTTTGAGGGCCTAAACCTGCTCGAAAACTCATGAAATTTTGCACACGCGTCAGGTCTGGTGAAAATTTACGTATTTTAATGTTCCCAGACATGGCCAGGGAAAATTAGCTCAGTAGCGCCACCTAGAAAAATGAAAAACGCGAGCCCCCGGTATGGGTATGACCTACACGTTTGAAAGTCGGTACACCTATATAACGTTCAGAGTCGAACAAAAAAGTCTATTATGGCAATGTCCTAAACCCAACAGGAAGTCCGCCATTTTGGATTGAAGGTGACATTTTGGGTCTGATTTTACCGTTTCCATGCCTTGTACTTTAACGAACTCCTCCTTGGGATTTGGTCCTATAAACTTCAAATTTGGACAGTGTCAACTACACCCTTGTGCCATGTTAAATTGCGGAGCTTTTGAGTTTTCACAATACTATGAGGCCGTGGCGCCATGGCGAATTTCGATGACTCGCCATGAAAATCTTATTGCCTCTCATTCTGTCATACATGTTCCGATCTGGACCAAAGAGCACACATATGATAAGGCTCCACCCCTGAACATATTTCAACTGCCATATTTGACATAAGGGCCAGCGCCACCTAGTGGGAACAGGAAATGTCATGTTTTACACTTTGGGGTACAGTATAGTGATGGGTGACATCTGCAGCCTCAAATTTCTCCAGGAAAGCCTTAAGGAGTTGGTCTTGGGTTACAGTGAAAACTGTGAGTTTTCGTGAAAGGGTGTGACCCCAGCAGCATGGCGAACTTTGATGTCACGCCATGAAGAAACAAATTAGTATAACTCAATGAAATCCAGTCTGATCAGTACCAGACTTTACAGGCATGATGTCAGACCCGCCCTGAACAGATTGATGTGCCCATTGTCGGAAATACGGACAGCGCCACCTAGTGGCAACAGGAAATGTCATGGCTTTAATTTTGTTGTACTGATTTTCACAGGTTCATCTTGGCCACCTCAAAAGCAGTGAATATCACCATCAGTCCCTCGTGATGCTTCAGTGCAAAAATTGTGAGTTTAAACTGAACGGCGCACCCTGGTGTCAACGCTGTTCAACATGAAAGATGAAGTGGCTTTTGAGGGTCTTGGCAAGTTTATAGAGGCTTGAAATTTGGCACACACCTCCAAATGGATGAACGCTTTGTTGGCATGTGATCATTTTCATTGAATAGCGCGAAGTGGCTCCACAGCGCCCCCTACAAAATTTCAAAACCACAGCCCCTGCTCTGTGTTCTATGTATGATTCTGAAACCTGGTAAGCTTATAGGAGATATCAAGATGTACAAAAAAGTCTCTTGGTGCAATATCCCAAATCCAACAGGAAGTCAGCCATTTTAAAATTAATGTGCAATTTTGGCGACATTTTCCCCTCTTTCCAGGCACCGTTCTTTGACGAACTCCTCCAAGGGATTTCATCATATTGAACCAATCTCCAGTGTGTGGAATCTAAAGACCTTTGTGATGTTAAATTGCGAAGCTTTTTACGTTCAGTGAAACGGGGTGGTTATGGTGGCACTTAGAGTTTGAATCACTCGCCAAAAAGCAGTAATCTGCTGTCACTCAAAAACACAATGTCCAATCTCTCCCAGACGTCTCAGGTGTGATGAGACTCGAGCTCGGAAGTGATTGTTATGCCATTTGTACATAATGGTTAGAGCGCCACCTAGTGGAACGACTAACTAATCATGAATGAATGACTTGAAATGTTAGCTGGTGGTTAAATGCATGAATTCCATCAATGTGACATCAGATCGGAGGTGCTGGTTTTAGGTGTTGGGCTTGGCTCGACGCGCCGGGGGTGCGAGGGCCCTCGTAACGCTGCTTGCAGCTTTAATATTATTATTATTATTATTATTTCGGCAAATGAATTGGCCGTTTGAGGGCCTAAACATGCTCAAAAACTCATGAAATTTTGCACACGCGTCAGGTCTGGTGAAAATTTACGTATTTTAATGTTCTCAGACATGGCCAGGGAAAATTAGCTCAGTAGCGCCACCTAGAAAAATGAAAAACGCGAGCCCCCGGTATGGGTATGACCTACATGTTTGAAAGTTGGTACACCTATATAAAGTTCAGAGTCGAACAAAAAAGTCTATTATGGCAATGTCCTAAACCCAACAGGAAGTCCGCCATTTTGGATTGAAGGTGACATTTTGGGTCTGATTTTATCGTTTCCATGCCTTGTACTTTAACGAACTCCTCCTTGGGATTTGGTCCTATAAACTTCAAATTTGGACAGTGTCAACTACACCCTTGTGCCATGTTAAATTGCGGAGCTTTTGAGTTTTCACAATACTATGAGGCCGTGGCGCCATGGCGAATTTTGATGACTCGCCATGAAAATCTTATTGCCTCTCATTCTGTCATACATGTTCCGATCTGGACCAAAGAGCACACATATGATAAGGCTCCACCCCTGAACATATTTCAACTGCCATATTTGACATCAAGGACAGCGCCACCTAGTGGGAACAGGAAATGTCATGTTTTACACTTTGGGGTACAGTATAGTGATGGGTGACATCTGCAGCCTCAAATTTCTCCAGGAAAGCCTTAAGGAGTTGGTCTTGGGTTACAGTGAAAACTGTGACTTTTCGCAAAAGGGTGTGACCCCAGCAGCATGGCGAACTTTGATGTCACGCCATGAAGAAACAAATTAGTATAACTCAATGAAATCCAGTCTGATCAGTACCAGACTTTACAGGCATGATGTCAGACCCGCCCTGAACAGATTGATGTGCCCATTGTCGGGAATACGGACAGCGCCACCTAGTGGCAACAGGAAATTTCATGGCTTTAATTTTGTTGTACTGATTTTCACAGGTTCATCTTGGCCACCTCAAAAGCGGTGAATATCACCATCAGTCCCTCGTGATGCTTCAGTGCAAAAATTGTGACTTTAAACTGAACGGCGCACCCTGGTGGCAACGCTGTTCACCATGAAAGATGAAGTGGCTTTTGAGGGTCTTGGCAAGTTTATAGAGGCTTGAAATTCGGCACACACCTCCAAATGGATGAAGGCTTTGTTGGCATGTGATCATTTTCATTGAATAGTGCGAAATTGCTCCACAGCGCCCCCTACAAAATTTCAAAACCACAGCCCCTGCTCTGTGTTCTATGTATGATTCTGAAACCTGGTAAGCTTATAGGAGATATCAAGATGTACAAAAAAGTCTCTTGGTGCAATATCCCAAATCCAACAGGAAGTCAGCCATTTTAAAATGAATGTGCAATTTTGGCAACATTTTGCCCTCTTTCCAGGCACCGTTCTTTGACGAACTCCTCCAAGGGATTTCATTATATTGAACCAATCTCCAGTGTGTGGAATCTAAAGACCTTTGTGATGTTAAATTGCGAACGTTTTTACGTTCAGGGAAACGGGGTGGTCATGGCGGCACGTGGAGTTTCAGTCACTCGCCAAAAAGCAGTAATCTACTGTCACTCAAAATCAAAATGTCCAATATGTCCCAAAGGTCGCAGGCGTGATGAGACTCGAGCTGGGAAATGTTTGTTATGCCATTTGTCAGTAATGGTTAGAGCGCCACCTAGTGGGACGACTATAATCATGATTGAATGAGATGAAATGTTAGCTGGTGGTTGAATGCATGAATTTCATCAATGTGACATCAGATCGGACGTGCTGGTTGTAGGTGTTGGGCGTAGCTCGACGCGATGGGGTGCGAGGGCCCTCATAACGCTGCTTGCAGCTTTAATTATTATTATTATTATTATTTCGGCAAATGAATTGGCCGTTTGAGGGCCTAAACATGCTCGAAAACTCATGAAATTTTGCACACGCGTCAGGTCTGGTGAAAATTTACGTATTTTAATGTTCCCAGACATGGCCAGGGAAAATTAGCTCAGTAGCGCCACCTAGAAAAATGAAAAACGCGAGCCCCCGGTATGGGTATGACCTACACGTTTGAAAGTCGGTACACCTATATAACGTTCAGAGTCGAACAAAAAAGTCTATTATGGCAATGTCCTAAACCTGACAGGAAGTCCGCCATTTTGGATTGAAGGTGACATTTTGGGTCTGATTTTACCGTTTCCATGCCTTGTACTTTAACGAACTCCTCCTTGGGATTTGGTCCTATAAACTTCAAATTTGGACAGTGTCAACTACACCCTTGTGCCATGTTAAATTGCGGAGCTTTTGAGTTTTCACAATACTATGAGGCCGTGGCGCCATGGCGAATTTCGATGACTCGCCATGAAAATCTTATTGCCTCTCATTCTGTCATACATGTTCCGATCTGGACCAAAGAGCACACATATGATAAGGCTCCACCCCTGAACATATTTCAACTGCCATATTTGACATGAAGGACAGCGCCACCTAGTGGGAACAGGAAATGTCATGTTTTACACTTTGGGGTACAGTATAGTGATGGGTGACATCTGCAGCCTCAAATTTCTCCAGGAAAGCCTTAAGGAGTTGGTCTTGGGTTACAGTGAAAACTGTGACTTTTCGCAAAAGGGTGTGACCCCAGCAGCATGGCGAACTTTGATGTCACGCCATGAAGAAACAAATTAGTATAACTCAATGAAATCCAGTCTGTTCAGTACCAGACTTTACAGGCATGATGTCAGACCCACCCTGAACAGATTGATGTGCCCATTGTCGGGAATACGTACAGCGCCACCTAGTGGCAACAGGAAATGTCATGGCTTTCATTTTGTTGTACTGATTTTCACAGGTTCATCGTGGCCACCTCAAAAGCGGTGAATATCAACATCAGTCCCTCGTGATGCTTCAGTGCAAAAATTGTGACTTTAAACTGAACGGCGCACCCTGGTGGCAACGCGGTCCACCATGAAAGATGAAGTGGCTTTTGAGGGGCTTGGAAAGTATATAGAGGCTTTAAATTTAGCACACCCCTCCAAATGGATGAAGGCTTTGTTGTCATGTGATCATTTTCATTGAATAGCGCGAAATGGCTCCACAGCGCCCCCTACGAAATTTCAAAACCACAGCCCCAGCTCTGTGTTTTATGTATGAGTCTGAAACCTGGTAAGCTTATAGGAGATATCAAGATGTACAAAAAAGTCTCTTGGAGCAATATCCCAAATCTAACAGTAAGTCAGCCATTTTAAAATTAATGTGCAATTTTGGCAACATTTTGCCCTCTTTCCAGGCTTCATACTTTGACGAACTCCTCCAAGGGATTTCATCATATTGAACCAATCTCCAGTGTGTGGAATCTAAAGACCTTTGTGATGTTAAATTGCGAAGCTTTTTACATTCAGGGAAACGGGGTGGTCATGGCGGCACGTAGAGTTTCAATCACTCGCCAAAAAGCAGTAATCTGCTGTCACTCAAAAACACAATGTCCAATCTCTCCCAAAGCTCATAGGCGTGATGAGACTCGAGCTCGGAAATGTTTGTTATGCCATTTGTGCATAAGGGTTAGAGCGCCACCTAGTGGAACGACTAACAAATCATGAATGAATGAGTTGAAATGTTAGCTGGTGGTTAAATGCATGAATTCCATCAATGTGACATGAGATCGGACGTGCTGGTTTTAGGTGTTGGGCGTGGCTCGACGCGCCGGGGGTGCGAGGGCCCTCATAACGCTGCTTGCAGCTTTAATTATTATTATTATTATTATTATTATTATTATTATTATTATTATTCACCCCAAACAAGGGCCTTTTTGAGGGCCTAAACATGCTCAAAAACTCATGAAATTTTGCACACATGCCAGGTCTGGTGAAAAATTTTGTATTTTAATGGTTTTACATATGAGCACTGGGAAATGGCTCTACAGCGCCACCTATGCCTTGTTAAATGCAGCCCTACGACCACATCGTTTGAGCTACATGTATGAAATTTGGCACACATGTGTATCATGCCAAGACGAACAAAAAAGTCAGTGGGCCCATTGACGCAAACCCAACAGGAAGTCCGCCATTTGGAAGAGAAGGTGACATTTTGGCTCTAATTTTGCCATTTCCATGCCTCGAACTTTTGCGAACTCCTCCTTGGGGTTTCATTTCATAAGCTTCAAATTTGGACAGTGTCAACTACACCCTTGTGCCATGTTAAATTGCGGAGCTTTTGAGTTTTCACAATACTATGAGGCCGTGGCGCCATGGCGAATTTCGATGACTCGCCATGAAAATCTTATTGCCTCTCATTTTGTCATACATTTTCTGACCTTGACCAAAGTGAACACATATGATAAGGCTCCACCCCTGAACATATTTCAACTGCCATATTTGACATGAAGGACAGCGCCACCTAGTGGGAACAGGAAATGTCATGTTTTACACTTTGGGGTACAGTATAGTGATGGGTGACATCTGCAGCCTCAAATTTCTCCAGGAAAGCCTTAAGGAGTTGGTCTTGGGTTACAGTGAAAACTGTGAGTTTTCGCAAAAGGGTGTGACCCCAGCAGCATGGCGAACTTTGATGTCACGCCATGAAGAAACAAATTAGTATAACTCAATGAAATCCAGTCTGATCAGTACCAGACTTTACAGGCATGATGTCAGACCCGCCCTGAACAGATTGATGTGCCCATTGTCGGAAATACGGACAGCGCCACCTAGTGGGAACAGGAAATGTCATGGCTTTCATTTTGTTGTACTGATTTTCACAGGTTCATCGTGGCCACCTGAAAAGCGGTGAATATCACCATCAGTCCCTCGTGATGCTTCAGTGCAAAAATTGTGACTTTAAACTGAACGGCGCACCCTGGTGGCAACGCTGTTCACCATGAAAGATGAAGTGGCTTTTGAGGGTCTTGGCAAGTGTATAGAGGCTTGAAATTTGGCACACACCTCCAATGTGACGAAGGCTTTGTTGTCATGTGATCATTTTCATTGAATATCCCAAAATGGCTCCACAGCGCCCCCTACAAAATTTCAAAACCACAGCCCCAGCTCTGTGTTTTATGTATGAATCTGAAACCTGGTAGGCTTATAGGAGATATCAAGATGTACAAAAAAGTCTCTTGGAGCAATATCCCAAATCCAACAGGAAGTCAGCCATTTTAAAATTAATGTGTAATTTTGGCGACATTTTCCCCTCTTTTCAGGCTTCATACTTTGACGAACTCCTCCAAGGGATTTCATCATATTGAAGCATTCTTCAGTGTGTAGAATCTAAAGACCTTTGTGATGTTAAATTGCGAAGCTTTTTCCGTTCAGGGAAACGGGGTGGTCATGGCGGCACGTAGAGTTTCAATCACTCGCAAAAAGCAGTAATCTGCTGTCACTAAAAAACACAATGTCCAATCTCTCCCAAAGGTCGCAGGTGTGATGAGACTCGAGCTTGGAAATGTTTGTTATGCTATTTGTCAATAATGGTTAGAGCGCCACCTAGTGGCATGACTATAATCCTGGTTGAATAAGATGAAATGTTAGCTGGTGATTAAAAGCATGAAATCCATCAATGTGACATCACATCGGACGTGCCGGTTTGAGGTGTTGGCAGTGGCTCGACGTGCCGGGGGTGCGAGGGCCCTCATACCGCTGCTTGCAGCTTTAATTAGGGCCCGAGCACTGAGAGTGCGAAGGCCCTATTGTATCTGCTCCGTTTCTTATTATTAGGGCCCGAGCACTGACAGTGCGAAGGCCCTATTGTAATTGCTCTGTTTATTATTATTATTATTAGGGCCCGAGCACTGAGAGTGCGAAGGCCCTATTGTATCTGCTCCGTTTCTTATTATTAGGGCCCGAGCACTGACAGTGCGAAGGCCCTATTGTAATTGCTCTGTTTATTATTATTATTATTATTATTATTATTATTAGGGCCCGAGCACTGATAGTGCGAAGGCCCTATTGTAATTGCTCTGTTTATTATTATTATTATTATTATTATTATTATTATTATTATTATTATTATTATTATTATTATTATTATTCCGGCAAATGAATTGGCCGTTTGAGGGCCTAAACATGCTCGAAAACTCATGAAATTTTGCACACGCGTCAGGTCTGGTGAAAATTTACGTATTTTAATGTTCTCAGACATGGCCAGGGAAAATTAGCTCAGTAGCGCCACCTAGAAAAATGAAAAACGCGAGCCCCCGGTATGGGTATGGCCTACAAGTTTGAAAGTCGGTACACCTATATAACGTTCAGAGTCGAACAAAAAAGTCTATTATGGCAATGTCCTAAACCCAACAGGAAGTCCGCCATTTGGAAGAGAAGGTGACATTTTGGCTCTAATTTTGCCATTTCCATGCCTCGAACTTTAACGAACTCCTCCTTGGGGTTTGATTTCATAACCTTCATATTTGGTCAGTGCCAACTACACCCTTGTGCCATGTTAAATTGCGGAGCTTTTGAGTTTTCACAATACTATGAGGCCGTGGCGCCATGGCGAATTTCGATGACTCGCCATCAAAATCTTATTGCCTCTCATTTTGTCATAGATTTTCTGACCTTGACCAAAGTGAAGACATATGATAAGGCTCCACCCCTGAACATATTTCAACTGCCATATTTGACATCAAGGACAGCGCCACCTAGTGGGAACAGGAAATGTCATGTTTTACACTTTGGGGTACAGTATAGTGATGGGTGACATCTGCAGCCTCAAATTTCTCCAGAAAAGCCTTAAGGAGTTGGTCTTGGGTTACAGTGAAAACTGTGACTTTTCAAGAAAGGGTGTGACCCCAGCAGCATGGCGAACTTTGATGTCACGCCATGAAGAAACAAATTAGTATAACTCAATGAAATCCAGTCTGATCAGTACCAGACTTTACACGCATGATGTCAGACCCACCCTGAACAGATTGATGTGCCCATTGTCGGAAATACGGACAGCGCCACCTAGTGGCAACAGGAAATGTCATGGCTTTAATTTTGTTGTACTGGTTTTCACAGGTTGATCGTGGCCACCTCAAAAGCGGTGAATATCACCATCAGTCCCTCGTGATGCTTCAGTGCAAAAATTGTGACTTTAAACTGAACGGCGCACCCTGGTGGCAACGCAGTTCATCATGAAAGATGAAGTGGCTTTTGAGGGGCTTGGAAAGTTTATAGAGGCTTGAAATTTGGCACACACCTCCAAATGGATGTAGGCTTTGTTGTTATGTAACCATTTTCCTTGAATAGCGCAAAATGGCTCCACAGCGCCCCCTACAATATTTCAAAACATCAGCCCCTGCTCTGTGTTTCATCTATGAGTCTGACACTTGGTAAGCTTGTGTAAGATATCAAGATGTACAAAAAAGTCTCTTGGAGCAATATCCCAAATCCAACAGGAAGTCAGCCATTTTAAAATTAATGTGTAATTTTGATGACATTTTCCCCTCTTTTCAGGCTTCATACTTTGACGAACTCCTCCAAGGGATTTCATCATATTGAAGCATTCTTCAGTGTGTAGAATCTAAAGACCTTTGTGATGTTAAATTGCGAAGCTTTTTCCGTTCAGGGAAACGGGGTGGTCATGGCGGCACGTAGAGTTTCAATCACTCGCAAAAAGCAGTAATCTGCTGTCACTAAAAAACACAATGTCCAATCTCTCCCAAAGGTCGCAGGTGTGATGAGACTCGAGCTTGGAAATGTTTGTTATGCTATTTGTCAATAATGGTTAGAGCGCCACCTAGTGGCATGACTATAATCCTGGTTGAATAAGATGAAATGTTAGCTGGTGATTAAAAGCATGAAATCCATCAATGTG
This sequence comes from Maylandia zebra, assembly GCF_041146795.1. Classification (NCBI taxonomy): domain Eukaryota; kingdom Metazoa; phylum Chordata; class Actinopteri; order Cichliformes; family Cichlidae; genus Maylandia; species Maylandia zebra. The sequence continues at coordinate 24,635,828 of NC_135176.1, read as the reverse complement.
ACATCACATCGGACGTGCCGGTTTGAGGTGTTGGCAGTGGCTCGACGTGCCGGGGGTGCGAGGGCCCTCATAACGCTGCTTGCAGCTTTAATTATTATTATTATTATTATTCCGGCAAATGAATTGGCCATTTGAGGGCCTAAACATGCTCGAAAACTCATGAAATTTTGCACACGCGTCAGGTCTGGTGAAAATTTACGTATTTTAATGTTCTCAGACATGGCCAGGGAAAATTAGCTCAGTAGCGCCACCTAGAAAAATGAAAAACGCGAGCCCCCGGTATGGGTATGACCTACATGTTTGAAAGTCGGTACACCTATATAACTTTCAGAGTCGAACAAAAAAGTCTATTATGGCAATGTCCTAAACCCAACAGGAAGTCCGCCATTTTGGATTGAAGGTGACATTTTGGGTCTGATTTTACCGTTTCCATGCCTCGAACTTTAACGAACTCCTCCTTGGGATTTGGTCGTATAAGCTTCAAATTTGGACAGTGTCAACTACACCCTTGTGCCATGTTAAATTGCGGAGCTTTTGAGTTTTCACAATACTATGAGGCCGTGGCGCCATGGCGAATTTCGATGACTCGCCATCAAAATCTTATTGCCTCTCATTTTGTCATACATTTTCTGACCTTGACCAAAGTGAACACATATGATGAGGCTCCACCCCTGAACATATTTCAACTGCCATATTTGACACCAGGGACAGCGCCACCTAGTGGGAACAGGAAATGTCATGTTTTACACTTTGGGGTACAGTATTGTGATGGGTGACATCTGCAGCCTCAAATTTCTCCAGGAAAGCCTTAAGGAGTTGGTCTTGGGTTACAGTGAAAACTGTGACTTTTCGCGAAAGGGTGTGACCCCAGCAGCATGGCGAACTTTGATGTCACGCCATGAAGAAACAAATTAGTATAACTCAATGAAATCCAGTCTGATCAGTACCAGACTTTACAGGCATGATGTCAGACCCGCCCTGAACAGATTGATGTGCCCATTGTCGGAAATACGGACAGTGCCACCTAGTGGCAACAGGAAATGTCATGGCTTTAACTTTGTTGTACTGATTTTCACAGGTTGATCGTGGCCACCTCAAAAGCGGTGAATATCACCATCAGTCCCTCGTGATGCTTCAGTGCAAAAATTGTGACTTTAAACTGAACGGCGCACCCTGGTGGCAACGCGGTTCATCATGAAAGATGAAGTGGCTTTTGAGGGGCTTGGAAAGTTTATAGAGGCTTGAAATTTGGCACACACCTCCAAATGGATGAAGGCATTGTTGTTATGTAACCATTTTCCTTGAATAGCGCAAAATGGCTCCACAGCGCCCCCTACAATATTTCAAAACATCAGCCCCTGCTCTGTGTTTCATCTATGAGTCTGACACTTGGTAAGCTTGTGTAAGATATCAAGATGTACAAAAAAGTCTCTTGGAGCAATATCCCAAATCCAACAGGAAGTCAGCCATTTTAAAATTAATGTGTAATTTTGATGACATTTTCCCCCCTTTTCAGGCCTCATACTATGACGAACTCCTCCAAGGGATTTCATCATATTGAAGCATTCTTCAGTGTGTAGAATCTAAAGACCTTTGTGATGTTAAATTGCGAAGCTTTTTCCGTTCAGGGAAACGGGGTGGTCATGGCGGCACGTAGAGTTTCAATCACTCGCAAAAAGCAGTAATCTGCTGTCACTAAAAAACACAATGTCCAATCTCTCCCAAAGGTCGCAGGTGTGATGAGACTCGAGCTTTGAAATGTTTGTTATGCTATTTGTCAATAATGGTTAGAGCGCCACCTAGTGGCATGACTATAATCCTGGTTGAATAAGATGAAATGTTAGCTGGTGATTAAAAGCATGAAATCCATCAATGTGACATCACATCGGACGTGCCGGTTTGAGGTGTTGGCAGTGGCTCGACGTGCCGGGGGTGCGAGGGCCCTCATAACGCTGCTTGCAGCTTTAATTATTATTATTATTCACCCCAAACAAGGGCCTTTTTGAGGGCCTAAACATGCTCAAAAACTCATGAAATTTTGCACACATGCCAGGTCTGGTGAAAAATTTCGTATTTTAATGGTTTTACTTATGAGCACTGGGAAATGGCTCTACAGCGCCACCTATGCCTTGTTAAATGCAGCCCTACGACCACATCGTTTGAGCTACATGTATGAAATTTGGCACACATGTGTATCATGCCAAGACGAACAAAAAAGTCTGTGGGCCCATTGACGCAAACCCAACAGGAAGTCCGCCATTTGGAAGAGAAGGTGACATTTTGGCTCTAATTTTGCCATTTCCATGCCTCGAACTTTAACGAACTCCTCCTTGGGATTTGGTCCTATAAGCTTCAAATTTGGACAGTGTCAACTACACCCTTGTGCCATGTTAAATTGCGGAGCTTTTGAGTTTTCACAATAGTATGAGGCCGTGGCGCCATGGCGAATTTTGATGACTCGCCATGAAAATCTTATTGCCTCTCATTCTGTCATACATGTTCCGATCTGGACCAAAGAGCACACATATGATAAGGCTCCACCCCTGAACATATTTCAACTGCCATATTTGACATCAAGGACAGCGCCACCTAGTGGGAACAGGAAATGTCATGTTTTACACTTTGGGGTACAGTATTGTGATGGGTGACATCTGCAGCCTCAAATTTCTCCAGGAAAGCCTTAAGGAGTTGGTCTTGGGTTACAGTGAAAACTGTGACTTTTCACGAAAGGGTGTGACCCCAGCAGCATGGCGAACTTTGATGTCACGCCATGAAGAAACAAATTAGTATAACTCAATGAAATCCAGTCTGATCAGTACCAGACTTTACAGGCATGATGTCAGACCCGCCCTGAACAGATTGATATGCCCATTGTCGGAAATACGGACAGCGCCACCTAGTGGCAACAGGAAATGTCATGGCTTTAACTTTGTTGTACTGATTTTCACAGGTTGATCGTGGCCACCTCAAAAGCGGTGAATATCACCATCAGTCCCTCGTGATGCTTCAGTGCAAAAATTGTGACTTTAAACTGAACGGCGCACCCTGGTGGCAACGCGGTTCATCATGAAAGATGAAGTGGCTTTTGAGGGGCTTGGAAAGTTTATAGAGGCTTGAAATTTGGCACACACCTCCAAATGGATGAAGGCATTGTTGTTATGTAACCATTTTCCTTGAATAGCGCAAAATGGCTCCACAGCGCCCCCTACAATATTTCAAAACATCAGCCCCTGCTCTGTGTTTCATCTATGAGTCTGACACTTGGTAAGCTTGTGTAAGATATCAAGGTGTACAAAAAAGTCTCTTGGAGCAATATCCCAAATCCAACAGGAAGTCAGCCATTTTAAAATTAATGTGTAATTTTGATGACATTTTCCCCTCTTTTCAGGCCTCATACTTTGACGAACTCCTCCAAGGGATTTCATCATATTGAAGCATTCTTCAGTGTGTAGAATCTAAAGACCTTTGTGATGTTAAATTGCGAAGCTTTTTCCGTTTAGGGAAACGGGGTGGTCATGGCGGCACGTAGAGTTTCAATCACTCGCAAAAAGCAGTAATCTGCTGTCACTAAAAAACACAATGTCCAATCTCTCCCAAAGGTCGCAGGTGTGATGAGACTCGAGCTTGGAAATGTTTGTTATGCTATTTGTCAATAATGGTTAGAGCGCCACCTAGTGGCATGACTATAATCCTGGTTGAATAAGATGAAATGTTAGCTGGTGATTAAAAGCATGAAATCCATCAATGTGACATCACATCGGACGTGCCGGTTTGAGGTGTTGGCAGTGGCTCGACGTGCCGGGGGTGCGAGGGCCCTCATAACGCTGCTTGCAGCTTTAATTATTATTATTATTATTATTCCGGCAAATGAATTGGCCGTTTGAGGGCCTAAACATGCTCGAAAACTCATGAAATTTTGCACACGCGTCAGGTCTGGTGAAAATTTACGTATTTTAATGTTCCCAGACATGGCCAGGGAAAATTAGCTCAGTAGCGCCACCTAGAAAAATTAAAAACGCGAGCCCCCGGTATGGGTATGACCTACACGTTTGAAAGTCGGTACACCTATATAACGTTCAGAGTCGAACAAAAAAGTCTATTATGGCAATGTCCTAAACCCAACAGGAAGTCCGCCATTTTGGATTGAAGGTGACATTTTGGGTCTGATTTTACCGTTTCCATGTCTTGTACTTTAACGAACTCCTCCTTGGGATTTGGTCCTATAAACTTCAAATTTGGACAGTGTCAACTACACCCTTGTGCCATGTTAAATTGCGGAGCTTTTGAGTTTTCACAATACTATGAGGCCGTGGCGCCATGGCGAATTTCGATGACTCGCCATGAAAATCTTATTGCCTCTCATTCTGTCATACATGTTCCGATCTGGACCAAAGAGCACACATATGATAAGGCTCCACCCCTGAACATATTTCAACTGCCATATTTGACATCAAGGACAGCGCCACCTAGTGGGAACAGGAAATGTCATGTTTTACACTTTGGGGTACAGTATTGTGATGGGTGACATCTGCAGCCTCAAATTTCTCCAGGAAAGCCTTAAGGAGTTGGTCTTGGGTTACAGTGAAAACTGTGACTTTTTGCAAAAGGGTGTGACCCCAGCAGCATGGCGAACTTTGATGTCACGCCATGAAGAAACAAATTAGTATAACTCAATGAAATCCAGTCTGATCAGTACCAGACTTTACAGGCATGATGTCAGACCCGCCCTGAACAGATTGATGTGCCCATTGTCGGAAATACGGACAGCGCCACCTAGTGGCAACAGGAAATGTCATGGCTTTAATTTTGTTGTACTGATTTTCACAGGTTCATCGTGGCCACCTCAAAAGCGGTGAATATCACCATCAGTCCCTCGTGATGCTTCAGTGCAAAAATTGTGACTTTAAACTGAACGGCGCACCCTGGTGGCAACGCTGTTCAACATGAAAGATGAAGTGGCTTTTGAGGGTCTTGGCAAGTTTATAGAGGCTTGAAATTTGGCACACACCTCCAAATGGATGAACGCTTTGTTGGCATGTGATCATTTTCATTGAATAGTGCGAAGTGGCTCCACAGCGCCCCCTACAAAATTTCAAAACAACAGCCCCTGCTCTGTGTTCTATGTATGATTCTGAAACCTGGTAAGCTTATAGGAGATATCAAGATGTACAAAAAAGTATCTTGGTGCAATATCCCAAATCCAACAGGAAGTCAGCCATTTTAAAATTAATGTGTAATTTTGGCAACATTTTCCCCTCTTTCCAGGCACCGTTCTTTGACGAACTCCTCCAAGGGATTTCATCATATTGAACCAATCTCCAGTGTGTGGAATCTAAAGACCTTTGTGATGTTAAATTGCGAAGCTTTTTACGTTCAGTGAAACGGGGTGGTTATGGCGGCACTTAGAGTTTGAATCACTCGCCAAAAAGCAGTAATCTGCTGTCACTCAAAAACACAATGTCCAATCTCTCCCAAACGTCTCAGGTGTGATGAGACTCGAGCTCGGAAGTGATTGTTATGCCATTTGTACATAATGGTTAGAGCGCCACCTAGTGGAACGACTAACTTAATCATGAATGAATGACTTGAAATGTTAGCTGGTGGTTAAATGCATGAATTCCATCAATGTGACATCAGATCGGAGGTGCTGGTTTCAGGTGTTGGGCATGGCTCGACACGCCGGGGGTGCGAGGGCCCTCATAACGCTGCTTGCAGCTTTAATTAGGGCCCGAGCACCGAGAGTGCGAAGGCCCTATTGTATCTGCTCCGTTTCTTATTATTAGGGCCCGAGCACCGAGAGTGCGAAGGCCCTATTGTATCTGCTCCGTTTCTTATTATTATTATTATTATTATTATTATTATTATTATTATTATTCAGGCGAAACAAGGGCCTTTTTGAGGGCCTAAACATGCTCAAAAACTCATGAAATTTTGCACACATGCCAGGTCTGGTGAAAAATTTTGTATTTTAATGGTTTTACATATGAGCACTGGGAAATGGCTCTAGAGCGCCACCTATGCCTTGTTAAATGCATCCCTACGACCACATCGTTTGAGCTACATGTATGAAATTTGGCACACATATGTATCATGCCAAGACGAACAAAAAAGTCTGTGGGCCCATTGACGCAAACCCAACAGGAAGTCCGCCATTTGGAAGAGAAGGTGACATTTTGGCTCTAATTTTGCCATTTCCATGCCTCGAACTTTTGCGAACTCCTCCTTGGGATTTGGTTGTATAAGCTTCATCTTTGGTCAGTGTCAACTACACACCTGGGCCATGTTAAATTGCGGAGCTTTTGAGTTTTCACAATACCATGAGGCCGTGGCGCCACGGCGAATTTCGATGACTCGCCATGAAAATCTTATTGCCTCTCATTTTGTCATACATTTTCTGACCTTGACCAAAGTGAACACATATGATAAGGCTCCACCCCTGAACATATTTCAACTGCCATATTTGACACCAGGGACAGCGCCACCTAGTGGGAACAGGAAATGTCATGTTTTACACTTTGGGGTACAGTATTGTGATGGGTGACATCTGCAGCCTCAAATTTCTCCAGGAAAGCCTTAAGGAGTTGGTCTTGGGTTACAGTGAAAACTGTGACTTTTCGCAAAAGGGTGTGACCCCAGCGGCATGGCGAACTTTGATGTCACGCCATGAAGAAACAAATTAGTATAACTCAATGAAATCCAGTCTGATCAGTACCAGACTTTACAGGCATGATGTCACACCCGCCCTGAACAGATTGATGTGCCCATTGTCGGAAATACGGACAGCGCCACCTAGTGGGAACAGGAAATGTCATGGCTTTAATTTTGTTGTACTGATTTTCACAGGTTCATCGTGGCCACCTCAAAAGCGGTGAATATCACCATCAGTCCCTTGTGATGCTTCAGTGCAAAAATTGTGACTTTAAACTGAACGCCGCACCCTGGTGGCAACGCGGTCCACCATGAAAGATGAAGTGGCTTTTGAGGGGCTTGGAAAGTTTATAGAGGCTTGAAATTTGGCACACACCTCCAATGTGATGAAGGCTTTGTTGTTATGTGATCATTTTCATTGAATAGCGCGAAATGGCTCCACAGCGCCCCCTACAATATTTCAAAATATCAGCCCCTGCTCTGTGTTTTATGTATGATTCTGAAACCTGGTAAGCTTATAGGAGATATCAAGATGTACAAAAAAGTCTCTTGGAGCAATATCCCAAATCCAACAGGAAGTCAGCCATTTTAAAATTAATGTGCAATTTTGGCAACATTTTCCCCTCTTTTCAGGCACCATTCTTTGACGAACTCCTCCAAGGGATTTCATCAGATTGATGCGATCTCCGGTGTGTGGAATCTAAAGACCTTTGTGATGTTAAATTGCGAAGCTTTTTACGTTCAGGGAAAAGGGGTGGTTATGGCGGCACTTAGAGTTTGAATCACTCGCCAAAAAGCAGTAATCTGCTGTCACTCAAAAACACAATATCCAATCTCTCCCAAAGGTCGCAGGCGTGATGAGACTCGAGCTCGGAAATGTTTGTTATGCCATTTGTACATAATGGTTAGAGCGCCACCTAGTGGAACGACTAACTAATCATGAATGAATGAGTTGAAATGTTAGCTGGTGGTTAAATGCATGAATTCCATCAATGTGACATCAGATCGGAGGTGCTGGTTTTAGGTGTTGGGCGTGGCTCGACGTGCCGGGGGTGCGAGGGCCCTCATAACGCTGCTTGCAGCTTTAATTATTATTATTATTATTCACCCCAAACAAGGGCCTTTTTGAGGGCCTAAACATGCTCAAAAACTCATGAAATTTTGCACACATGCCAGGTCTGGTGAAAAATTTTGTATTTTAATGGTTTTACATATGAGCACTGGGAAATGGCTCTACAGCGCCACCTATGCCTTGTTAAATGCAGCCCTACGACCACATCGTTTGAGCTACATGTATGAAATTTGGCACACATGTGTATCATGCCAAGACGAACAAAAAAGTCTGTGGGCCCATTGACGCAAACCCAACAGGAAGTCCGCCATTTGGAAGAGAAGGTGACATTTTGGCTCTAATTTTGCCATTTCCATGCCTCGAACTTTTGCGAACTCCTCCTTGGGGTTTCATTTCATAACCTTCAAATTTGGACAGTGTCAACTACACCCTTGTGCCATGTTAAATTGCGGAGCTTTTGAGTTTTCACAATACTATGAGGCCGTGGCGCCATGGCGAATTTCGATGACTCGCCATGAAAATCTTATTGCCTCTCATTCTGTCATACATGTTCCGATCTGGACCAAAGAGCACACATATGATAAGGCTCCACCCCTGAACATATTTCAACTGCCATATTTGACATCAAGGACAGCGCCACCTAGTGGGAACAGGAAATGTCATGTTTTACACTTTGGGGTACAGTATAGTGAAGGGTGACATCTGCAGCCTCAAATTTTTCCAGGAAAGCCTTAAGGAGTTGGTCTTGGGTTACAGTGAAAACTGTGAGTTTTCGCGAAAGGCTGTGACCCCAGCAGCATGGCGAACTTTGATGTCACGCCATGAAGAAACAAATTAGTATAACTCAATGAAATCCAGTCTGATCAGTACCAGACTTTACAGGCATGATGTCAGACCCGCCCTGAACAGATTGATGTGCCTATTGTCGGAAATACGGACAGCGCCACCTAGTGGCAACAGGAAATGTCATGGCTTTAATTTTGTTGTACTGATTTTCACAGGTTCATCTTGGCCACCTCAAAAGCGGTGAATATCACCATCAGTCCCTCGTGATGCTTCAGTGCAAAAATTGTGAGTTTAAACTGAACGGCGCACCCTGGTGGCAACGCTGTTCAACATGAAAGATGAAGTGGCTTTTGAGGGTCTTGGCAAGTTTATAGAGGCTTGAAATTTGGCACACACCTCCAAATGGATGAAGGCTTTGTTGGCATGTGATCATTTTCATTGAATAGCGCGAAATTGCTCCACAGCGCCCCCTACAAAATTTCAAAACCACAGCCCCTGCTCTGTGTTCTATGTATGATTCTGAAACCTGGTAAGCTTATAGGAGATATCAAGATGTACAAAAAAGTCTCTTGGAGCAATATCCCAAATCCAACAGGAAGTCAGCCATTTTAAAATTAATGTGTAATTTTGGCGACATTTTCCCCTCTTTTCAGGCTTCATACTTTGCCGAACTCCTCCAAGGGATTTCATCATATTGAAGCATTCTTCAGTGTGTGGAATCTAAAGACCTTTGTGATGTTAAATTGCGAAGCTTTTTACGTTCAGGGAAACGGGGTGGTCATGGCGGCACGTAGAGTTTCAATCACTCGCCAAAAAGCAGTAATCTGCTGTCACTCAAAAAGACAATGTCCAATCTCTCCCAAAGCTCATAGGCGGGATGAGACTCGAGCTCGGAAATGTTTGTTATGCCATTTGTACATAATGGTTAGAGCCCCACCTAGTGGAACGACTAACTAATCATGAATGAATGAGTTGAAATGTTAGCTGGTGGTTAAATGCATGAATTCCATCAATGTGACATCAGATCGGACGTGCTGGTTTTAGGTGTTGGGCGTGGCTCGACGCGCCGGGGGTGCGAGGGCCCTCATAACGCTGCTTGCAGCTTTAATTAGGGCCCGAGCACCGAGAGTGCGAAGGCCCTATTGTATCTGCTCCGTTTCTTATTAGGGCCCGAGCACTGAGAGTGCGAAGGCCCTATTGTATCTGCTCCGTTTCTTATTATTATTATTATTATTCACCCCAAACAAGGGCCTTTTTGAGGGCCTAAACATGCTCAAAAACTCATGAAATTTTGCACACATGCCAGGTTTGGTGAAAAATTTTGTATTTTAATGGTTTTACATATGAGCACTGGGAAATGGCTCTACAGCGCCACCTATGCCTTGTTAAATGCAGCCCTACGACCACATCGTTTGAGCTACATGTATGAAATTTGGCACACATGTGTATCATGCCGAGTCGAACAAAAAAGTCTGTGGGCCCATTGACGCAAACCCAACAGGAAGTCCGCCATTTGGAAGAGAAGGTGACATTTTGGCTCTAATTTTGCCATTTCCATGCCTCGAACTTTAACGAACTCCTCCTTGGGATTTGGTCCTATAAGCTTCAAATTTGGACAGTGTCAACTACACCCTTGTGCAATGTTAAATTGCGGAGCTTTTGAGTTTTCACAATAGTATGAGGCCGTGGCGCCATGGCGAATTTTGATGACTCGCCATGAAAATCTTATTGCCTCTCATTCTGTCATACATGTTCCGATCTGGACCAAAGAGCACACATATGATAAGGCTCCACCCCTGAACATATTTCAACTGCCATATTTGACATCAAGGACAGCGCCACCTAGTGGGAACAGGAAATGTCATGTTTTACACTTTGGGGTACAGTATTGTGATGGGTGACATCTGCAGCCTCAAATTTCTCCAGGAAAGCCTTAAGGAGTTGGTCTTGGGTTACAGTGAAAACTGTGAGTTTTCACGAAAGGGTGTGACCCCAGCAGCATGGTGAACTTTGATGTCACGCCATGAAGAAACAAATTAGTATAACTCAATGAAATCCAGTCTGATCAGTACCAGACTTTACAGGCATGATGTCAGACCCGCCCTGAACAGATTGATATGCCCATTGTCGGAAATACGGACAGCGCCACCTAGTGGCAACAGGAAATGTCATGGCTTTAACTTTGTTGTACTGATTTTCACAGGTTGATCGTGGCCACCTCAAAAGCGGTGAATATCACCATCAGTCCCTCGTGATGCTTCAGTGCAAAAATTGTGACTTTAAACTGAACGGCGCACCCTGGTGGCAACGCGGTTCATCATGAAAGATGAAGTGGCTTTTGAGGGGCTTGGAAAGTTTATAGAGGCTTGAAATTTGGCACACACCTCCAAATGGATGAAGGCATTGTTGTTATGTAACCATTTTCCTTGAATAGCGCAAAATGGCTCCACAGCGCCCCCTACAATATTTCAAAACATCAGCCCCTGCTCTGTGTTTCATCTATGAGTCTGACACTTGGTAAGCTTGTGTAAGATATCAAGGTGTACAAAAAAGTCTCTTGGAGCAATATCCCAAATCCAACAGGAAGTCAGCCATTTTAAAATTAATGTGTAATTTTGATGACATTTTCCCCCCTTTTCAGGCCTCATACTTTGACGAACTCCTCCAAGGGATTTCATCATATTGAAGCATTCTTCAGTGTGTAGAATCTAAAGACCTTTGTGATGTTAAATTGCGAAGCTTTTTCCGTTCAGGGAAACGGGGTGGTCATGGCGGCACGTAGAGTTTCAATCACTCGCAAAAAGCAGTAATCTGCTGTCACTAAAAAACACAATGTCCAATCTCTCCCAAAGGTCGCAGGTGTGATGAGACTCGAGCTTGGAAATGTTTGTTATGCTATTTGTCAATAATGGTTAGAGCGCCACCTAGTGGCATGACTATAATCCTGGTTGAATAAGATGAAATGTTAGCTGGTGATTAAAAGCATGAAATCCATCAATGTGACATCACATCGGACGTGCCGGTTTGAGGTGTTGGCAGTGGCTGGACGTGCCGGGGGTGCGAGGGCCCTCATAACGCTGCTTGCAGCTTTAATTATTATTATTATTATTATTATTATTATTCAGGCGAAACAAGGGCCTTTTTGAGGGCCTAAACATGCTCAAAAACTCATGAAATTTTGCACACATGCCAGGTCTGGTGAAAAATTTTGTATTTTAATGGTTTTACATATGAGCACTGGGAAATGGCTCTAGAGCGCCACCTATGCCTTGTTAAATGCAGCCCTACGACCACATCGTTTGAGCTACATGTATGAAATTTGGCACACATGTGTATCATGCCAAGACGAACAAAAAAGTCTGTGGGCCCATTGACGCAAACCCAACAGGAAGTCCGCCATTTGGAAGAGAAGGTGACATTTTGGCTCTAATTTTGCCATTTCCATGCCTCGAACTTTTGCGAACTCCTCCTTGGGATTTGGTCGTATAAGCTTCATCTTTGGTCAGTTTCAACTACACACCTGGGCCATGTTAAATTGCGGAGCTTTTGAGTTTTCACAATACCATGAGGCCGTGGCGCCATGGCGAATTTCGATGACTCGCCATGAAAATCTTATTGCCTCTCATTTTGTCATACATTTTCTGACCTTGACCAAAGTGAACACATATGATAAGGCTCCACCCCTGAACATATTTCAACTGCCATATTTGACACCAGGGACAGCGCCACCTAGTGGGAACAGGAAATGTCATGTTTTACACTTTGGGGTACAGTATTGTGATGGGTGACATCTGCAGCCTCAAATTTCTCCAGGAAAGCCTTAAGGAGTTGGTCTTGGGTTACAGTGAAAACTGTGACTTTTCGCAAAAGGGTGTGACCCCAGTGGCATGGCGAACTTTGATGTCACGCCATGAAGAAACAAATTAGTATAACTCAATGAAATCCAGTCTGATCAGTACCAGACTTTACAGGCATGATGTCAGACCCGCCCTGAACAGATTGATGTGCCCATTGTCGGGAATACGGACAGCGCCACCTAGTGGGAACAGGAAATGTCATGGCTTTAATTTTGTTGTACTGATTTTCACAGGTTCATCGTGGCCACCTCAAAAGCGGTGAATATCACCATCAGTCCCTTGTGATGCTTCAGTGCAAAAATTGTGACTTTAAACTGAACGGCGCACCCTGGTGGCAACGCGGTTCACCATGAAAGATGAAGTGGCTTTTGAGGGGCTTGGAAAGTTTAAAAAGTCTTGAAATTTGGCGCACACCTCCAATGTGGTTAAGGCTTTGTTGTTATGTGATCATTTTCATTGAATATCCCAAAATGGCTCCACAGCGCCCCCTACAAAATTTCAAAATCACAGCCCCTGCTCTGTGTTTTATGTATGAGTCTGAAACCTGGTAAGCTTATAGGAGATATCAAGATGTACAAAAAAGTCTTTTGGAGCAATATCCCAAATCCAACAGGAAGTCAGCCATTTTAAAATTAATGTGCAATTTTGGCAACATTTTCCCCTCTTTCCAGGCATCGTTCTTTGCCGAACTCCTCCAAGGGATTTCATCATATTGCACTATTCTTCAGTGTGTGGAATCCAAAGACCTTTGTGTTGTTAAATTGCGAAGCTTTTTACGTTCAGGGAAACGGGGTGGTTATGGCGGCACGTAGACTCTCAATCACTCGCCAAAACGCAGTAATATGCTGTCACTCAAAAACACAATGTCCAATCTCTCCCAAACGTCTCAGGTGTGATGAGACTCGAGTTCGGAAATGTTTGTTATGCCATTTGTACATAATGGTTAGAGCGCCACCTAGTGGAACGACTGACTAATCATGAATGAATGAGTTGAAATGTTAGCTGGTGGTTAAATGCATGAATTCCATCAATGTGACATCAGATCGGACGTGCTGGTTTTAGGTGTTGGGCGTGGCTCGACGCGCCGGGGGTGCGAGGGCCCTCATAACGCTGCTTGCAGCTTTAATTATTATTATTATTATTATTATTCACCCCAAACAAGGGCCTTTTTGAGGGCCTAAACATGCTCAAAAACTCATGAAATTTTGCACACATGCCAGGTCTGGTGAAAAATTTTGTATTTTAATGGTTTTACATATGAGCACTGGGAAATGGCTCTACAGCGCCACCTATGCCTTGTTAAATGCAGCCCTACGACCACATGGTTTGAGCTACATGTATGAAATTTGGCACACATGTGTATCATGCCAAGACGAACAAAAAAGTCTGTGGGCCCATTGACGCAAACCCAACAGGAAGTCCGCCATTTGGAAGAGAAGGTGACATTTTGGCTCTAATTTTGCCATTTCCATGCCTCGAACTTTAACGAACTCCTCCTTGGGATTTGGTCCTATATACTTCAAATTTGGACAGTGTCAACTACACCCTTGTGCCATGTTAAATTGCGGAGCTTTTGAGTTTTCACAATACTATGAGGCCGTGGCGCCATGGCGAATTTCGATGACTCGCCATGAAAATCTTATTGCCTCTCATTTTGTCATACATTTTCTGACCTTGACCAAAGTGAACACATATGATAAGGCTCCACCCCTGAACATATTTCAACTGCCATATTTGACACCAGGGACAGCGCCACCTAGTGGGAACAGGAAATGTCATGTTTTACACTTTGGGGTACAGTATAGTGATGGGTGACATCTGCAGCCTCAAATTTCTCCAGGAAAGCCTTAAGGAGTTGGTCTTGGGTTACAGTGAAAACTGTGAGTTTTCGCAAAAGGGTGTGACCCCAGCAGCATGGCGAACTTTGATGTCACGCCATGAAGAAACAAATTAGTATAACTCAATGAAATCCAGTCTGTTCAGTACCAGACTTTACAGGCATGATGTCAGACCCGCCCTGAACAGATTGATGTGCCCATTGTCGGGAATACGTACAGCGCCATCTAGTGGCAACAGGAAATGTCATGGCTTTAATTTTGTTGTACTGATTTTCACAGGTTCATCGTGGCCACCTCAAAAGCGGTGAATATCAACATCAGTCCCTCGTGATGCTTCAGTGCAAAAATTGTGACTTTAAACTGAACGGCGCACCCTGGTGGCAACGCGGTCCACCATGAAAGATGAAGTGGCTTTTGAGGGGCTTGGATAGTATATAGAGGCTTTAAATTTAGCACACCCCTCCAAATTGATGAAGGCTTTGTTGTCATGTGATCATTTTTATTGAACAGCGCGAAATGGCTCCACAGCGCCCCCTACAAAATTTCAAAACCACAGCCCCAGCTCTGTGTTTTATGTATGAGTCTGAAACCTGGTAAGCTTATAGGAGATATCAAGATGTACAAAAAAGTCTCTTGGAGCAATATCCAAAATCCAACAGGAAGTCAGCCATTTTAAAATTAATGTGCAATTTTGGCAACATTTTCCCCTCTTTCCAGGCACCGTTCTTTGACGAACTCCTCCAAGGGATTTCATCATATTGAACCAATCTCCAGTGTGTGGAATCTAAAGACCTTTGTGATGTTAAATTGCGAAGCTTTTTACGTTCAGTGAAACGGGGTGGTTATGGTGGCACTTAGAGTTTGAATCACTCGCCAAAAAGCAGTAATCTGCTGTCACTCAAAAACACAATGTCCAATCTCTCCCAAAGCTCATAGGCGTGATGAGACTCGAGCTCGGAAATGTTTGTTATGCCATTTGTGCATAAGGGTTAGAGCGCCACCTAGTGGAACGACTAACAAATCATGAATGAATGAGTTGAAATGTTAGCTGGTGGTTAAATGCATGAATTCCATCAATGTGACATCAGATCGGAGGTGCTGGTTTTAGGTGTTGGGCGTGGCTCGACGCGCCGGGGGTGCGAGGGCCCTCATAACGCTGCTTGCAGCTTTAATTATTATTATTATTATTATTATTATTATTATTCACCCCAAACAAGGGCCTTTTTGAGGGCCTAAACATGCTCAAAAACTCATGAAATTTTGCACACATGCCAGGTCTGGTGAAAAATTTTGTATTTTAATGGTTTTACATATGAGCACTGGGAAATGGCTCTACAGCGCCACCTATGCCTTGTTAAATGCAGCCCTACGACCACATCGTTTGAGCTACATGTATGAAATTTGGCACACATGTGTATCATGCCAAGACGAACAAAAAAGTCAGTGGGCCCATTGACGCAAACCCAACAGGAAGTCCGCCATTTGGAAGAGAAGGTGACATTTTGGCTCTAATTTTGCCATTTCCATGCCTCGAACTTTTGCGAACTCCTCCTTGGGGTTTCATTTCAT
Organism: Maylandia zebra; assembly: GCF_041146795.1. NCBI lineage: Eukaryota > Metazoa > Chordata > Actinopteri > Cichliformes > Cichlidae > Maylandia > Maylandia zebra. The sequence continues at coordinate 24,620,058 of NC_135176.1, read as the reverse complement.
AAGCTTCAAATTTGGACAGTGTCAACTACACCCTTGTGCCATGTTAAATTGCGGAGCTTTTGAGTTTTCACAATACTATGAGGCCGTGGCGCCATGGCGAATTTCGATGACTCGCCATGAAAATCTTATTGCCTCTCATTTTGTCATACATTTTCTGACCTTGACCAAAGTGAACACATATGATAAGGCTCCACCCCTGAACATATTTCAACTGCCATATTTGACATGAAGGACAGCGCCACCTAGTGGGAACAGGAAATGTCATGTTTTACACTTTGGGGTACAGTATAGTGATGGGTGACATCTGCAGCCTCAAATTTCTCCAGGAAAGCCTTAAGGAGTTGGTCTTGGGTTACAGTGAAAACTGTGAGTTTTCGCAAAAGGGTGTGACCCCAGCAGCATGGCGAACTTTGATGTCACGCCATGAAGAAACAAATTAGTATAACTCAATGAAATCCAGTCTGATCAGTACCAGACTTTACAGGCATGATGTCAGACCCGCCCTGAACAGATTGATGTGCCCATTGTCGGAAATACGGACAGCGCCACCTAGTGGGAACAGGAAATGTCATGGCTTTCATTTTGTTGTACTGATTTTCACAGGTTCATCGTGGCCACCTGAAAAGCGGTGAATATCACCATCAGTCCCTCGTGATGCTTCAGTGCAAAAATTGTGACTTTAAACTGAACGGCGCACCCTGGTGGCAACGCTGTTCACCATGAAAGATGAAGTGGCTTTTGAGGGTCTTGGCAAGTGTATAGAGGCTTGAAATTTGGCACACACCTCCAATGTGACGAAGGCTTTGTTGTCATGTGATCATTTTCATTGAATATCCCAAAATGGCTCCACAGCGCCCCCTACAAAATTTCAAAACCACAGCCCCAGCTCTGTGTTTTATGTATGAATCTGAAACCTGGTAGGCTTATAGGAGATATCAAGATGTACAAAAAAGTCTCTTGGAGCAATATCCCAAATCCAACAGGAAGTCAGCCATTTTAAAATTAATGTGTAATTTTGGCGACATTTTCCCCTCTTTTCAGGCTTCATACTTTGACGAACTCCTCCAAGGGATTTCATCATATTGAAGCATTCTTCAGTGTGTAGAATCTAAAGACCTTTGTCATGTTAAATTGCGAAGCTTTTTCCGTTCAGGGAAACGGGGTGGTCATGGCGGCACGTAGAGTTTCAATCACTCGCAAAAAGCAGTAATCTGCTGTCACTAAAAAACACAATGTCCAATCTCTCCCAAAGGTCGCAGGTGTGATGAGACTCGAGCTTGGAAATGTTTGTTATGCTATTTGTCAATAATGGTTAGAGCGCCACCTAGTGGCATGACTATAATCCTGGTTGAATAAGATGAAATGTTAGCTGGTGATTAAAAGCATGAAATCCATCAATGTGACATCACATTGGACGTGCCGGTTTGAGGTGTTGGCAGTGGCTCGACGTGCCGGGGGTGCGAGGGCCCTCATAACGCTGCTTGCAGCTTTAATTAGGGCCCGAGCACTGAGAGTGCGAAGGCCCTATTGTATCTGCTCCGTTTCTTATTATTATTATTATTATTATTATTATTATTATTATTATTCAGGCGAAACAAGGGCCTTTTTGAGGGCCTAAACATGCTCAAAAACTCATGAAATTTTGCACACATGCCAGGTCTGGTGAAAAATTTTGTATTTTAATGGTTTTACATATGAGCACTGGGAAATGGCTCTAGAGCGCCACCTATGCCTTGTTAAATGCAGCCCTACGACCACATCGTTTGAGCTACATGTATGAAATTTGGCACACATGTGTATCATGCCAAGACGAACAAAAAAGTCTGTGGGCCCATTGACGCAAACCCAACAGGAAGTCCGCCATTTGGAAGAGAAGGTGACATTTTGGCTCTAATTTTGCCATTTCCATGCCTCGAACTTTTGCGAACTCCTCCTTGGGGTTTCATTTCATAACCTTCAAATTTGGACAGTGTCAACTACACCCTTGTGCCATGTTAAATTGCGGAGCTTTTGAGTTTTCACAATACTATGAGGCCGTGGCGCCATGGCGAATTTCGATGACTCGCCATGAAAATCTTATTGCCTCTCATTTTGTCATACATTTTCTGACCTTGACCAAAGTGAACACATATGATAAGGCTCCACCCCTGAACATATTTCAACTGCCATATTTGACACCAGGGACAGCGCCACCTAGTGGGAACAGGAAATGTCATGTTTTACACTTTGGGGTACAGTATAGTGATGGGTGACACCTGCAGCCTCAAATTTCTCCAGGAAAGCCTTAAGGAGTTGGTCTTGGGTTACAGTGAAAACTGTGACTTTTCGCAAAAGGGTGTGACCCCAGCAGCATGGCGAACTTTGATGTCACGCCATGAAGAAACAAATTAGTATAACTCAATGAAATCCAGTCTGATCAGTACCAGACTTTACAGGCATGATGTCAGACCCGCCCTGAACAGATTGACGTGCCCATTGTCGGAAATACGGACAGCGCCACCTAGTGGCCACAGGAAATGTCATGGCTTTAATTTTGTTGTACTGATTTTCACAGGTTCATCGTGGCCACCTCAAAAGCGGTGAATATCACCATCAGTCCCTCGTGATGCTTCAGTGCAAAAATTGTGACTTTAAACTGAACGGCGCACCCTGGTGGCAACGCTGTTCACGATGAAAGATGAAGTGGCTTTTGAGGGTCTTGGCAAGTTTATAGAGGCTTTAAATTTGGCACACACCTCCAAGGTGACGAAGGCTTTGTTGTCATGTCATCATTTTCATTGAATATCCCAAAATGGCTCCACAGCGCCCCCTACAAAATTTCAAAACCACAGCCCCAGCTCTGTGTTTTATGTATGAATCTGAAACCTGGTAGGCTTATAGGAGATATCAAGATGTACAAAAAAGTCTCTTGGAGCAATATCCCAAATCCAACAGGAAGTCAGCCATTTTAAAATTAATGTGCAATTTTGGCGACATTTTCTCCTCTTTTCAGGCATCGTTCTTTGACGAACTCCTCCAAGGGATTTCATCAGATTGCACTATTCTTCAGTGTGTGGAATCCAAAGACCTTTGTGTTGTTAAATTGCGGAGCTTTTTACGTCCAGGGAAACGGGGTGGTTATGGCGGCACTTAGAGTTTGAATCACTCGCCAAAAAGCAGTAATCTGCTGTCACTCAAAAACACAATGTCCAATCTCTCCCAAACGTCTCAGGTGTGATGAGACTCGAGCTTGGAAGTGTTTGTTATGCCATTTGTCAGTAATGGTTAGAGCGCCACCTAGTGGGACGACTATAATGATGATTGAATGAGATGAAATGTTAGCTGGTGGTTAAATGCATGAATTCCATCAATGTCACATCAGATCGGAGGTGCTGGTTGTAGGTGTTGGGCGTGGCTCGACGCGCCGGGGGTGCGAGGGCCCTCATAACGCTGCTTGCAGCTTTAATTATTATTATTATTATTATTCAGGCGAAACAAGGGCCTTTTTGAGGGCCTAAACATGCTCAAAAACTCATGAAATTTTGCACACATGCCAGGTCTGGTGAAAAATTTTGTATTTTAATGGTTTTACATATGAGCACTGGGAAATGGCTCTAGAGCGCCACCTATGCCTTGTTAAATGCAGCCCTACGACCACATCGTTTGAGCTACATGTATGAAATTTGGCACACATGTGTATCATGCCAAGACGAACAAAAAAGTCTGTGGGCCCATTGACGCAAACCCAACAGGAAGTCCGCCATTTGGAAGAGAAGGTGACATTTTGGCTCTAATTTTGCCATTTCCATGCCTCGAACTTTAACGAACTCCTCCTTGGGGTTTCATTTCATAACCTTCAAATTTGGACAGTGTCAACTACACCCTTGTGCCATGTTAAATTGCGGAGCTTTTGAGTTTTCACAATACTATGAGGCCGTGGCGCCATGGCGAATTTCGATGACTCGCCATGAAAATCTTATTGCCTCTCATTTTGTCATACATTTTCTGACCTTGACCAAAGTGAACACATATGATAAGGCTCCACCCCTGAACATATTTCAACTGCCATATTTGACACCAGGGACAGCGCCACCTAGTGGGAACAGGAAATGTCATGTTTTACACTTTGGGGTACAGTATTGTGATGGGTGACATCTGCAGCCTCAAATTTCTCCAGGAAAGCCTTAAGGAGTTGGTCTTGGGTTACAGTGAAAACTGTGACTTTTCGCAAAAGGGTGTGACCCCAGTGGCATGGCGAACTTTGATGTCACGCCATGAAGAAACAAATTAGTATAACTCAATGAAATCCAGTCTGATCAGTACCAGACTTTACAGGCATGATGTCAGACCCGCCCTGAACAGATTGATGTGCCCATTGTCGGGAATACGGACAGCGCCACCTAGTGGGAACAGGAAATGTCATGGCTTTAATTTTGTTGTACTGATTTTCACAGGTTCATCGTGGCCACCTCAAAAGCGGTGAATATCACCATCAGTCCCTTGTGATGCTTCAGTGCAAAAATTGTGACTTTAAACTGAACGGCGCACCCTGGTGGCAACGCGGTTCACCATGAAAGATGAAGTGGCTTTTGAGGGGCTTGGAAAGTTTAAAAAGTCTTGAAATTTGGCGCACACCTCCAATGTGGTTAAGGCTTTGTTGTTATGTGATCATTTTCATTGAATATCCCAAAATGGCTCCACAGCGCCCCCTACAAAATTTCAAAATCACAGCCCCTGCTCTGTGTTTTATGTATGAGTCTGAAACCTGGTAAGCTTATAGGAGATATCAAGATGTACAAAAAAGTCTTTTGGAGCAATATCCCAAATCCAACAGGAAGTCAGCCATTTTAAAATTAATGTGCAATTTTGGCAACATTTTCCCCTCTTTCCAGGCATCGTTCTTTGCCGAACTCCTCCAAGGGATTTCATCATATTGCACTATTCTTCAGTGTGTGGAATCCAAAGACCTTTGTGTTGTTAAATTGCGAAGCTTTTTACGTTCAGGGAAACGGGGTGGTTATGGCGGCACGTAGACTCTCAATCACTCGCCAAAACGCAGTAATATGCTGTCACTCAAAAACACAATGTCCAATCTCACCCAAAGGTCGCAGGCATAATGAGACTCGAGTTCGGAAATGTTTGTTATGCCATTTGTACATAATGGTTAGAGTGCCACCTAGTGGAACGACTAGCTAATCATGAATGAATGAGTTGAAATGTTAGCTGGTGGTTAAATGCATGAATTCCATCAATGTGACATCGATCGGACGTGCTGGTTTTAGGTGTTGGGCGTGGCTCGACGTGCCGGGGGTGCGAGGGCCCTCATAACGCTGCTTGCAGCTTTAATTATTATTATTAGGGCCCGAGCACTGAGAGTGCGAAGGCCCTATTGTATCTGCTCCGTTTCTTATTATTATTATTATTATTATTATTATTCACCCCAAACAAGGGCCTTTTTGAGGGCCTAAACATGCTCAAAAACTCATGAAATTTTGCACACATGCCAGGTCTGGTGAAAAATTTTGTATTTTAATGGTTTTACATATGAGCACTGGGAAATGGCTCTACAGCGCCACCTATGCCTTGTTAAATGCAGCCCTACGACCACATCGTTTGAGCTACATGTATGAAATTTGGCACACATGTGTATCATGCCAAGACGAACAAAAAAGTCTGTGGGCCCATTGACGCAAACCCAACAGGAAGTCCGCCATTTGGAAGAGAAGGTGACATTTTGGCTCTAATTTTGCCATTTCCATGCCTCGAACTTTTGCGAACTCCTCCTTGGGGTTTGATTTCATAACCTTCAAATTTGGACAGTGTCAACTACACCCTTGTGCCATGTTAAATTGCGGAGCTTTTGAGTTTTCACAATACTATGAGGCCGTGGCGCCATGGCGAATTTCGATGACTCGCCATGAAAATCTTATTGCCTCTCATTTTGTCATACATTTTCTGACCTTGACCAAAGTGAACACATATGATAAGGCTCCACCCCTGAACATATTTCAACTGCCATATTTGACCTCAAGGACAGCGCCACCTAGTGGGAACAGGAAATGTCATGTTTTACACTTTGGGGTACAGTATAGTAATGGGTGACATCTGCAGCCTCAAATTTCTCCAGGAAAGCCTTAAGGAGTTGGTCTTGGGTTACAGTGAAAACTGTGAGTTTTCGCGAAAGGGTGTGACCCCAGCAGCATGGCGAACTTTGATGTCACGCCATGAAGAAACAAATTAGTATAACTCAATGAAATCCAGTCTGATCAGTACCAGACTTTACAGGCATGATGTCAGACCCGCCCTGAACAGATTGATGTGCCCATTGTCAGAAATACGGACAGCGCCACCTAGTGGCAACAGGAAATGTCATGGCTTTAATTTTGTTGTACTGATTTTCACAGGTTCATCGTGGCCACCTCAAAAGCGGTGAATATCACCATCAGTCCCTCGTGATGCTTCAGTGCAAAAATTGTGACTTTAAACTGAACGCCGCACCCTGGTGGCAACGCTGTTCACCATGAAAGATGAAGTGGCTTTTGAGGGGCTTGGAAAGTTTAAAAAGTCTTGAAATTTGGCGCACACCTCCAATGTGGTTAAGGCTTTGTTGTTATGTGATCATTTTCATTGAATATCCCAAAATGGCTCCACAGCGCCCCCTACAATATTTCAAAACATCAGCCCCTGCTCTGTGTTTCATCTATGAGTCTGACACTTGGTAAGCTTGTGTAAGATATCAAGATGTACAAAAAAGTCTCTTGGAGCAATATCCCAAATCCAACAGGAAGTCAGCCATTTTAAAATTAATGTGTAATTTTGATGACATTTTCCCCCCTTTTCAGGCCTCATACTTTGACGAACTCCTCCAAGGGATTTCATCATATTGAAGTATTCTTCAGTGTGTAGAATCTAAAGACCTTTGTGATGTTAAATTGCGAAGCTTTTTACGTTCAGGGAAACGGGGTGGTCATGGCGGCACGTAGAGTTTCAATCACTCGCAAAAAGCAGTAATCTGCTGTCACTAAAAAACACAATGTCCAATCTCTCCCAAAGGTCGCAGGTGTGATGAGACTCGAGCTTGGAAATGTTTGTTATGCTTTTTGTCAATAATGGTTAGAGCGCCACCTAGTGGCATGAATATAATCCTGGTTGAATAAGATGAAATGTTAGCTGGTGATTAAAAGCATGAAATCCATCAATGTGACATCACATCGGACGTGCCGGTTTGAGGTGTTGGCAGTGGCTCGACGTGCCGGGGGTGCGAGGGCCCTCATAACGCTGCTTGCAGCTTTAATTATTATTATTATTCACCCCAAACAAGGGCCTTTTTGAGGGCCTAAACATGCTCAAAAACTCATGAAATTTTGCACACATGCCAGGTCTGGTGAAAAATTTTGTATTTTAATGGTTTTACATATGAGCACTGGGAAATGGCTCTAGAGCGCCACCTATGCCTTGTTAAATGCAGCCCTACGACCACATCGTTTAAGCTACATGTATGAAATTTGGCACACATGTGTATCATGCCAAGACGAACAAAAAAGTCTGTGGGCCCATTGACGCAAACCCAACAGGAAGTCCGCCATTTGGAAGAGAAGGTGACATTTTGGGTCTGATTTTGCCATTTCCATGCCTCGAACTTTAACGAACTCCTCCTTGGGATTTGGTCGTATAAGCTTCAAATTTGGACAGTGTCAACTACACCCTTGTGCCATGTTAAATTGCGGAGCTTTTGAGTTTTCACAATACTATGAGGCCGTGGCGCCATGGCGAATTTCGATGACTCGCCATGAAAATCTTATTGCCTCTCATTCTGTCATACATGTTCCGATCTGGACCAAAGAGCACACATATGATAAGGCTCCACCCCTAAACATATTTCAACTGCCATATTTGACATCAAGGACAGCGCCACCTAGTGGGAACAGGAAATGTCATGTTTTACACTTTGGGGTACAGTATAGTGAAGGGTGACATCTGCAGCCTCAAATTTTTCCAGGAAAGCCTTAAGGAGTTGGTCTTGGGTTACAGTGAAAACTGTGAGTTTTCGCGAAAGGGTGTGACCCCAGCAGCATGGCGAACTTTGATGTCACGCCATGAAGAAACAAATTAGTATAACTCAATGAAATCCAGTCTGATCAGTACCAGACTTTACAGGCATGATGTCAGACCCGCCCTGAACAGATTGATGTGCCCATTGTCGGAAATACGGACAGCGCCACCTAGTGGCAACAGGAAATGTCATGGCTTTAATTTTGTTGTACTGATTTTCACAGGTTCATCGTGGCCACCTCAAAAGCGGTGAATATCACCATCAGTCCCTCGTGATGCTTCAGTGCAAAAATTGTGAGTTTAAACTGAACGGCGCACCCTGGTGGCAACGCTGTTCAACATGAAAGATGAAGTGGCTTTTGAGGGTCTTGGCAAGTTTATAGAGGCTTGAAATTTGGCACACACCTCCAAATGGATGAAGGCTTTGTTGGCATGTGATCATTTTCATTGAATAGCGCGAAATTGCTCCACAGCGCCCCCTACAAAATTTCAAAACCACAGCCCCTGCTCTGTGTTCTATGTATGATTCTGAAACCTGGTAAGCTTATAGGAGATATCAAGATGTACAAAAAAGTCTCTTGGAGCAATATCCCAAATCCAACAGGAAGTCAGCCATTTTAATATTAATGTGTAATTTTGGCAACATTTTCCCCTCTTTCCATGCACCGTTCTTTGACGAACTCCTCCAAGGGATTTCATCATATTGAACCAATCTCCAGTGTGTGGAATCTAAAGACCTTTGTGATGTTAAATTGCGAAGCTTTTTACGTTCAGTGAAACGGGGTGGTTATGGTGGCACTTAGAGTTTGAATCACTCGCCAAAAAGCAGTAATCTGCTGTCACTCAAAAACACAATGTCCAATCTCTCCCAAACGTCTCAGGTGTGATGAGACTCGAGCTAGGAAATGTTTGTTATGCCATTTGTATATAATGGTTAGAGCTCCACCTAGTGGGACAACTATAATCATGATTGAATGAGATGAATTGTTAGCTGGTGGTTAAATGCATGAATTCCATCAATGTGACATCAGATCGGAGGTGCTGGTTTTAGGTGTTGGGCGTGGCTCGACACGCCGGGGGTGCGAGGGCCCTCATAACGCTGCTTGCAGCTTTAATTATTATTATTATTATTAGGGCCCGAGCACTGAGAGTGCGAAGGCCCTATTGTATCTGCTCCGTTTCTTATTAGGGCCCGAGCACCGAGAGTGCGAAGGCCCTATTGTATCTGCTCCGTTTCTTATTATTATTATTATTATTATTATTATTATTAGGGCCCGAGCACCGAGAGTGCGAAGGCCCTATTGTATCTGCTCCGTTTCTTATTATTATTATTATTATTATTATTATTATTATTATTCACCCCAAACAAGGGCCTTTTTGAGGGCCTAAACATGCTCAAAAACTCATGAAATTTTGCACACATGCCAGGTCTGGTGAAAAATTTTGTATTTTAATGGTTTTACATATGAGCACTGGGAAATGGCTCTAGAGCGCCACCTATGCCTTGTTAAATGCAGCCCTACGACCACATGGTTTGAGCTACATGTATGAAATTTGGCACACATGTGTATCATGCCAAGACGAACAAAAAAGTCTGTGGGCCCATTGACGCAAACCCAACAGGAAGTCCGCCATTTGGAAGAGAAGGTGACATTTTGGCTCTAATTTTGCCATTTCCATGCCTCGAACTTTTGCGAACTCCTCCTTGGGGTTTCATTTCATAACCTTCAAATTTGGACAGTGTCAACTACACCCTTGTGCCATGTTAAATTGCGGAGCTTTTGAGTTTTCACAATACTATGAGGCCGTGGCGCCATGGCGAATTTCGATGACTCGCCATGAAAATCTTATTGCCTCTCATTTTGTCATACATTTTCTGACCTTGACCAAAGTGAACACATATGATAAGGCTCCACCCCTAAACATATTTCAACTGCCATATTTGACATGAAGGACAGCGCCACCTAGTGGGAACAGGAAATGTCATGTTTTACACTTTGGGGTACAGTATAGTGATGGGTGACATCTGCAGCCTCAAATTTCTCCAGAAAAGCCTTAAGGAGTTGGTCTTGGGTTACAGTGAAAACTGTGAGTTTTCGCAAAAGGGTGTGACCCCAGCAGCATGGCGAACTTTGATGTCACGCCATGAAGAAACAAATTAGTATAACTCCATGAAATCCAGTCTGATCAGTACCAGACTTTACAGGCATGAAGTCAGACCCGCCCTGAACAGATTGATGTGCCCATTGTCGGGAATACGGACAGCGCCACCTAGTGGGAACAGGAAATGTCATGGCTTTAATTTTGTTGTACTGATTTTCACAGGTTCATCGTGGCCACCTCAAAAGCGGTGAATATCACCATCAGTCCCTTGTGATGCTTCAGTGCAAAAATTGTGACTTTAAACTGAACGCCGCACCCTGGTGGCAACGCAGTTCACCATGAAAGATGAAGTGGCTTTTGAGGGGCTTGGAAAGTTTAAAAAGTCTTGAAATTTGGCGCACACCTCCAATGTGGTTAAGGCTTTGTTGTTATGTGATCATTTTCATTGAATATCCCAAAATGGCTCCACAGCGCCCCCTACAAAATTTCAAAATCACAGCCCCTGCTCTGTGTTTTATGTATGAGTCTGAAACCTGGTAAGCTTATAGGAGATATCAAGATGTACAAAAAAGTCTCTTGGAGCAATATCCCAAATCCAACAGGAAGTCAGCCATTTTAAAATTAATGTGCAATTTTGGCAACATTTTCCCCTCTTTTCAGGCATCGTTCTTTGACGAACTCCTCCAAGGGATTTCATCATATTGCACTATTCTTCAGTGTGTGGAATCCAAAGACCTTTGTGTTGTTAAATTGCGAAGCTTTTTACGTTCAGGGAAACGGGGTGGTTATGGCGGCATGTAGACTCTCAATCACTCGCCAAAACGCAGTAATCTGCTGTTACTCAAAAACACAATGTCCAATCTCACCCAAAGGTCGCAGGCATAATGAGACTCGAGTTCGGAAATGTTTGTTATGCCATTTGTACATAATGGTTAGAGTGCCACCTAGTGGAACGACTAGCTAATCATGAATGAATGAGTTGAAATGTTAGCTGGTGGTTAAATGCATGAATTCCATCAATGTGACATCGATCGGACATGCTGGTTTTAGGTGTTGGGCGTGGCTCGACGCGCCGGGGGTGCGAGGGCCCTCATAACGCTGCTTGCAGCTTTAATTATTATTATTATTATTATTATTCAGGCGAAACAAGGGCCTTTTTGAGGGCCTAAACATGCTCAAAAACTCATGAAATTTTGCACACATGCCAGGTCTGGTGAAAAATTTTGTATTTTAATGGTTTTACATATGAGCACTGGGAAATGGCTCTAGAGCGCCACCTATGCCTTGTTAAATGCAGCCCTACGACCACATCGTTTGAGCTACATGTATGAAATTTGGCACACATATGTATCATGCCAAGACGAACAAAAAAGTCTGTGGGCCCATAGACGCAAACCCAACAGGAAGTCCGCCATTTGGAAGAGAAGGTGACATTTTGGCTCTAATTTTGCCATTTCCATGCCTCGAACTTTTGCGAACTCCTCCTTGGGGTTTGATTTCATAACCTTCATATTTGGTCAGTGTCAACTACACCCTTGTGCCATGTTAAATTGCGGAGCTTTTGAGTTTTCACAATACTATGAGGCCGTGGCGCCATGGCGAATTTCGATGACTCGCCATGAAAATCTTATTGCCTCTCATTTTGTCATACATTTTCTGACCTTGACCAAAGTGAACACATATGATAAGGCTCCACCCCTGAACATATTTCAACTGCCATATTTGACATGAAGGACAGCGCCACCTAGTGGGAACAGGAAATGTCATGTTTTAGACTTTGGGGTACAGTATAGTGATGGGTGACATCTGCAGCCTCAAATTTCTCCAGGAAAGCCTTAAGGAGTTGGTCTTGGGTTACAGTGAAAGCTGTGACTTTTTGCAAAAGGGTGTGACCCCAGCAGCATGGCGAACTTTGATGTCACGCCATGAAGAAACAAATTAGTATAACTCAATGAAATCCAGTCTGATCAGTACCAGACTTTACAGGCATGATGTCAGACCCGCCCTGAACAGATTGATGTGCCCATTGTCGGAAATACGGACAGCGCCACCTAGTGGCAACAGGAAATGTCATGGCTTTAACTTTGTTGTACTGATTTTCACAGGTTCATCGTGGCCACCTCAAAAGCGGTGAATATCACCATCAGTCCCTCGTGATGCTTCAGTGCAAAAATTGTGACTTTAAACTGAACGGCGCACCCTGGTGGCAACGCGGTTCATCATGAAAGATAAAGTGGCTTTTGAGGGGCTTGGAAAGTTTATAGAGGCTTGAAATTTGGCACACACCTCCAAATGGATGAAGGCATTGTTGTTCTGTAACCATTTTCCTTGAATAGCGCAAAATGGCTCCACAGCGCCCCCTACAATATTTCAAAACATCAGCCCCTGCTCTGTGTTTCATCTATGAGTCTGACACTTGGTAAGCTTGTGTAAGATATCAAGATGTACAAAAAAGTCTCTTGGAGCAATATCCCAAATCCAACAGGAAGTCAGCCATTTTAAAATTAATGTGTAATTTTGATGACATTTTCCCCCCTTTTCAGGCCTCATACTTTGACGAACTCCTCCAAGGGATTTCATCATATTGAAGCATTCTTCAGTGTGTAGAATCTAAAGACCTTTGTGATGTTAAATTGCGAAGCTTTTTCCGTTCAGGGAAACGGGGTGGTCATGGCGGCACGTAGAGTTTCAATCACTCGCAAAAAGCAGTAATCTGCTGTCACTAAAAAACACAATGTCCAATCTCTCCCAAAGGTCGCAGGTGTGATGAGACTCGAGCTTGGAAATGTTTGTTATGCTATTTGTCAATAATGGTTAGAGCGCCACCTAGTGGCATGACTATAATCCTGGTTGAATAAGATGAAATGTTAGCTGGTGATTAAAAGCATGAAATCCATCAATGTGACATCACATCGGACGTGCCGGTTTGAGGTGTTGGCAGTGGCTCGACGTGCCGGGGGTGCGAGGGCCCTCATAACGCTGCTTGCAGCTTTAATTAGGGCCCGAGCACTGACAGTGCGAAGGCCCTATTGTAATTGCTCTGTTTATTAGGGCCCGAGCACTGACAGTGCGAAGGCCCTATTGTAATTGCTCTGTTTATTATTATTATTATTATTATTATTATTATTATTCCGGCAAATGAATTGGCCGTTTGAGGGCCTAAACATGCTCGAAAACTCATGAAATTTTGCACACGCGTCAGGTCTGGTGAAAATTTACGTATTTTAATGTTCCCAGACATGGCCAGGGAAAATTAGCTCAGTAGCGCCACCTAGAAAAATGAAAAACGCGAGCCCCCGGTATGGGTATGACCTACACGTTTGAAAGTCGGTACACCTATATAACGTTCAGAGTCAAACAAAAAAGTCTATTATGGCAATGTCCTAAACCCAACAGGAAGTCCGCCATTTTGGATTGAAGGTGACATTTTGGCTCTGATTTTACCGTTTCCATGCCTTGTACTTTAACGAACTCCTCCTTGGGGTTTGATTTCATAACCTTCATATTTGGTCAGTGCCAACTACACCCTTGTGCCATGTTAAATTGCGGAGCTTTTGAGTTTTCACAATACTATGAGGCCGTGGCGCCATGGCGAATTTCGATGACTCGCCATGAAAATCTTATTGCCTCTCATTCTGTCATACATGTTCCGATCTGGACCAAAGAGCACACATATGATAAGGCTCCACCCCTGAACATATTTCAACTGCCATATTTGACATCAAGGACAGCGCCACCTAGTGGGAACAGGAAATGTCATGTTTTACACTTTGGGGTACAGTATAGTGATGGGTGACATCTGCAGCCTCAAATTTCTCCAGGAAAGCCTTAAGGAGTTGTTCTTGGGTTACAGTGAAAACTGTGACTTTTCGCAAAAGGGTGTGACCCCAGCAGCATGGCGAACTTTGATGTCACGCCATGAAGAAACAAATTAGTATAACTCAATGAAATCCAGTCTGATCAGTACCAGACTTTACAGGCATGATGTCAGACCCGCCCTGAACAGATTGATGTGCCCATTGTCGGAAATACGGACAGCGCCACCTAGTGGCCACAGGAAATGTCATGGCTTTAATTTTGTTGTACTGATTTTCACAGGTTCATCGTGGCCACCTCAAAAGCGGTGAATATCAACATCAGTCCCTCGTGATGCTTCAGTGCAAAAATTGTGACTTTAAACTGAACGGCGCACCCTGGTGGCAACGCTGTTCACCATGAAAGATGAAGTGGCTTTTGAGGGGCTTGGAAAGTTTATAGAGGCTTGAAATTTGGCACACACCTCCAAATGGATGTAGGCTTTGTTGTCATGTGATCATTTTCATTGAATAGCGCGAAATTGCTCCACAGCGCCCCCTACAAAATTTCAAAACATCAGCCCCAGCTCTGTGTTTTATCTATGAGTCTGAAACCTGGTAAGCTTATGGAAAATATCAAGATGTACAAAAAAGTCTCTTGGAGCAATATCCCAAATCCAACAGGAAGTCAGCCATTTTAAAATTAATGTGCAATTTTGGCGACATTTTCCCCTCTTTTCAGGCTTCATACTTTGACGAACTCCTCCAAGGGATTTCATCATATTGAACCATTCTCCAGTGTGTGGAATCTAAAGACCTTTGTGATGTTAAATTGCGAAGCTTTTTACGTTCAAGGAAACGGGGTGGTCATGGCGGCACGTGGAGTTTCAATCACTCGCCAAAAAGCAGTAATCTGCTGTCACTCAAAGACACAAAGTCCAATCTCTCCCAAAGGTCGCAGGCGTGATGAGACTCGAGCTCGGAAATGTTTGTTATGCCCTTTGTCTATAATGGTTAGAGCGCCACCTAGTGGGACGACTATACTCATGGTTGAACCAAATGAAATGTTAACTGGTGGTTAAATGCATGAATTCCATCAATGTGACATCAGATCGGACGTGCTGGTTTCAGGTGTTGGGCATGGCTCGACACGCCGGGGGTGCGAGGGCCCTCATAACGCTGCTTGCAGCTTTAATTAGGGCCCGAGCACTGAGAGTGCGAAGGCCCTATTGTATCTGCTCCGTTTCTTATTATTATTATTAGGGCCCGAGCACCGAGAGTGCGAAGGCCCTATTGTATCTGCTCTGTTTCTTCTTATTATTATTATTATTATTATTATTATTATTATTATTATTATTCACCCCAAACAAGGGCCTTTTTGAGGGCCTAAACATGCTCAAAAACTCATGAAATTTTGCACACATGCCAGGTCTGGTGAAAAATTTTGTATTTTAATGGTTTTACATATGAGCACTGGGAAATGGCTCTACAGCGCCACCTATGCCTTGTTAAATGCAGCCCTACGACCACATGGTTTGAGCTACATGTATGAAATTTGGCACACATGTGTATCATGCCAAGACGAACAAAAAAGTCTGTGGGCCCATTGACGCAAACCCAACAGGAAGTCCGCCATTTGGAAGAGAAGGTGACATTTTGGCTCTAATTTTGCCATTTCCATGCCTCGAACTTTTGCGAACTCCTCCTTGGGGTTTCATTTCATAACCTTCAAATTTGGACAGTGTCAACTACACCCTTGTGCCATGTTAAATTGCGGAGCTTTTGAGTTTTCACAATACTATGAGGCCGTGGCGCCATGGCGAATTTCGATGACTCGCCATGAAAATCTTATTGCCTCTCATTTTGTCATACATTTTCTGACCTTGACCAAAGTGAACACATATGATAAGGCTCCACCCCTGAACATATTTCAACTGCCATATTTGACATGAAGGACAGCGCCACCTAGTGGAAACAGGAAATGTCATGTTTTACACTTTGGGGTACAGTATAGTGATGGGTGACATCTGCAGCCTCAAATTTCTCCAGGAAAGCCTTAAGGAGTTGGTCTTGGGTTACAGTGAAAACTGTGAGTTTTCGCGAAAGGGTGTGACCCCAGCAGCATGGCGAACTTTGATGTCACGCCATGAAGAAACAAATTAGTATAACTCAATGAAATCCAGTCTGATCAGTACCAGACTTTACAGGCATGATGTCAGACGCGCCCTGAACAGATTGATGTGCCCATTGTCGGAAATACGGACAGCGCCACCTAGTGGCAACAGGAAATGTCATGGCTTTAATTTTGTTGTACTGATTTTCACAGGTTCATCGTGGCCACCTCAAAAGCGGTGAATATCACCATCAGTCCCTCGTGATGCTTCAGTGCAAAAATTGTGACTTTAAACTGAACGGCGCACCCTGGTGGCAACGCTGTTCACGATGAAAGATGAAGTGGCTTTTGAGGGTCTTGGCAAGTTTATAGAGGCTTGAAATTTGGCACACACCTCCAATGTGACGAAGGCTTTGTTGTTATGTGATCATTTTCATTGAATATCCCAAAATGGCTCCACAGCGCCCCCTACAAAATTTCAAAACCACAGCCCCAGCTCTGTGTTTTATGTATGAATCTGAAACCTGGTAGGCTTATAGGAGATATCAAGATGTACAAAAAAGTCTCTTGGAGCAATATCCCAAATCCAACAGGAAGTCAGCCATTTTAAAATTAATGTGCAATTTTGGCGACATTTTCTCCTCTTTTCAGGCTTCATACTTTGACGTACTCCTCCAAGGGATTTCATCAGATTGATGCAATCTCCTGTGTGTGGAATCTAAAGACCTTTGTGATGTTAAATTGCGAAGCTTTTTACATTCAGGGAAACGGGGTGGTCATGGCGGCACGTAGAGTTTCAGTCACTCGCCAAAAAGCAGTAATCTGCTGTCACTCAAAAACACAATGTCCAATCTCTCCCAAAGCTCATAGGCGTGATGAGACTCGAGCTCGGAAATGTTTGTTATGCCATTTGTACATAATGGTTAGAGCGCCACCTAGTGGAACGACTAACTAATCACGAATAAATGAGTTGAAATGTTAGCTGGTGGTTAAATGCATGAATTCCATCAATATGACATCAGATCGGACGTGCTGGTTTTAGGTGTTGGGCGGGGCTCGACGCGCCGGGGGTGCGAGGGCCCTCATAACGCTGCTTGCAGCTTTAATTATTATTATTATTATTATTATTATTATTATTATTCCGGCAAATGAATCGGCCTTTTGAGGGCCTAAACATGCTCGAAAACTCATGAAATTTTGCACACGCGTCAGGTCTGGTGAAAATTTAAGTATTTTAATGTTCTCAGACATGGCCAGGGAAAATTAGCTCAGTAGCGCCACCTAGAAAAATGAAAAACGCGAGCCCCCGATATGGGTATGACCTACATGTTTGAAAGTCGGTACACCTATAAAATGTTCAGAGTCGAACAAAAAAGTCTATTATGGCAATGTCCTAAACCCAACAGGAAGTCCGCCATTTTGGATTGAAGGTGACATTTTGGCTCTGATTTTACCGTTTCCATGCCTCGAACTTTAACGAACTCCTCCTTGGGGTTTGATTTCATAACCTTCAAATTTGGACAGTGTCAACTACACCCTTGTGCCATGTTAAATTGCGGAGCTTTTGAGTTTTCACAATAGTATGAGGCCGTGGCGCCATGGCGAATTTTGATGACTCGCCATGAAAATCTTATTGCCTCTCATTCTGTCATACATGTTCCGATCTGGACCAAAGAGCACACATATGATAAGGCTCCACCCCTGAACATATTTCAACTGCCATATTTGACATCAAGGACAGCGCCACCTAGTGGGAACAGGAAATGTCATGTTTTACACTTTGGGGTACAGTATAGTGATGGGTGACATCTGCAGCCTCAAATTTCTCCAGGAAAGCCTTAAGGAGTTGGTCTTGGGTTACAGTGAAAACTGTGACTTTTCGCGAAAGGGTGTGACCCCAGCAGCATGGCGAACTTTGATGTCACGCCATGAAGAAACAAATTAGTATAACTCAATGAAATCCAGTCTGATCAGTACCAGACTTTACAGGCATGATGTCAGACGCGCCCTGAACAGATTGATGTGCCCATTGTCGGAAATACGGACAGCGCCACCTAGTGGCAACAGGAAATGTCATGGCTTTAATTTTGTTGTACTGATTTTCACAGGTTGATTGTGGCCACCTCAAAAGCGGTGAATATCCCCATTAGTCCCTCGTGATGCTTCAGTGCAAAAATTGTGACTTTAAACTGAACGGCGCACCCTGGTGGCAACGCTGTTCAACATGAAAGATGAAGTGGCTTTTGAGGGGCTTGGAAAGAATATAGAGGCTTTAAATTTAGCACACACCTCCAAATGGATGAAGGCTTTGTTGTCATGTGATCATTTTCATTAAATAGTGCGAAGTGGCTCCACAGCGCCCCCTACAAACTTTCAAAACCACAGCCCCTGCTCTGTGTTTTATGTATGAGTCTGAAACCTGGTAAGCTTATAGGAGATATCAAGATGTACAAAAAAGTCTCTTGGAGCAATATCCCAAATCCAACAGGAAGTCAGCCATTTTAAAATTAATGTGCAATTTTGGCAACATTTTGCCCTCTTTCCAGGCACCGTTCTTTGACGAACTCCTCCAAGGGATTTCATCAGATTGAACCAATCTCCAGTGTGAGGAATCTAAAGACCTTTGTGATGTTAAATTGCGAAGGTTTTTACGTTCAGGGAAACGGGGTTGTCATGGCGGCACGTGGAGTTTCAATCACTCGCCAAAAAGCAGTAATCTGCTGTCACTCAAAGACACAATGTCCAATCTCTCCAAAAGCTCATAGGAGTGATGAGACTCGAGCTCAGAAATGTTTATTATGTCATTTGTACATAATGGTTAGAGCGCCACCTAGTGGAACGACTAACTAATCATGAATGAATGAGTTGAAATGTTAGCTGGTGGTTAAATGCATGAATTCCATCAATGTGACATCAGATCCGAGGTGCTGGTTGTAGGTGTTGGGCGTAGCTCGACGCGATGGGGTGCGAGGGCCCTCATAACGCTGCTTGCAGCTTTAATTATTATTATTATTATTATTCACCCCAAACAAGGGCCTTTTTGAGGGCCTAAACATGCTCAAAAACTCATGAAATTTTGCACACATGCCAGGTTTGGTGAAAAATTTTGTATTTTAATGGTTTTACATATGAGCACTGGGAAATGGCTCTACAGCGCCACCTATGCCTTGTTAAATGCAGCCCTACAACCACATCGTTTGAGCTACATGTATGAAATTTGGCACACATGTGTATCATGCCAAGACGAACAAAAAAGTCAGTGGGCCCATTGACGCAAACCCAACAGGAAGTCCGCCATTTGGAAGAGAAGGTGACATTTTGGCTCTAATTTTGCCATTTCCATGCCTCGAACTTTAACGAACTCCTCCTTGGGATTTGGTCCTATAAGCTTCAAATTTGGACAGTGTCAACTACACACCTGGGCCATGTTAAATTGCGGAGCTTTTGAGTTTTCACAATACTATGAGGCCGTGGCGCCATGGCGAATTTCGATGACTCGCCATGAAAATCTTATTGCCTCTCATTTTGTCATACATTTTCTGACCTTGACCAAAGTGAACACATATGATAAGGCTCCACCCCTGAACATATTTCAACTGCCATATTTGACACCAGGGACAGCGCCACCTAGTGGGAACAGGAAATGTCATGTTTTACACTTTGGGGTACAGTATAGTGATGGGTGACACCTGCAGCCTCAAATTTCTCCAGGAAAGCCTTAAGGAGTTGGTCTTGGGTTACAGTGAAAACTGTGACTTTTCGCAAAAGGGTGTGACCCCAGCAGCATGGCGAACTTTGATGTCACGCCATGAAGAAACAAATTAGTATAACTCAATGAAATCCAGTCTGTTCAGTACCAGACTTTACAGGCATGATGTCAGACCCGCCCTGAACAGATTGATGTGCCCATTGTCGGGAATACGTACAGCGCCACCTAGTGGCAACAGGAAATGTCATGGCTTTAATTTTGTTGTACTGATTTTCACAGGTTCATCGTGGCCACCTCAAAAGCGGTGAATATCAACATCAGTCCCTCGTGATGCTTTAGTGCAAAAATTGTGACTTTAAACTGAACGGCGCACCCTGGTGGCAACGCTGTTCACCGTGAAAAATGAAGTGGCTTTTGAGGGGCTTGGAAAGTTTATAGAGGCTTGAAATTTGCCGCACACCTCCATTGTACTTAAGGCTTTGTTGTTATGTGATCATTTTCATTGAATAGCGCAAAATGGCTCCACAGCGCCCCCTACAAAATTTCAAAACATCAGCCCCTGTTCTGTGTTTTATCTATGAGTCTGAAACCTGGTAAGCTTATAGGAGATATCAAGATGTACAAAAAAGTCTCTTGGAGCAATATCCCAAATCCAACAGGAAGTCAGCCATTTTAAAATTAATGTGCAATTTTGGCAACATTTTCCCCTCTTTTCAGGCATCGTTCTTTGACGAACTCCTCCAAGGGATTTCATCAGATTGCACTATTCTTCAGTGTGTGGAATCCAAAGACCTTTGTGTTGTTAAATTGCGAAGCTTTTTACGTTCAGGGAAACGGGGTGGTTATGGCGGCACGTAGACTCTCAATCACTCGCCAAAACGCAGTAATCTGCTGTTACTCAAAAACACAATGTCCAATCTCACCCAAAGGTCGCAGGCATAATGAGACTCGAGTTCGGAAATGTTTGTTATGCCATTTGTACATAATGGTTAGAGTGCCACCTAGTGGAACGACTAGCTAATCATGAATGAATGAGTTGAAATGTTAGCTGGTGGTTAAATGCATGAATTCCATCAATGTGACATCACATCGGACGTGCTGGTTTTAGGTGTTGGGCGTGGCTCGACACGCCGGGGTGCGAGGGCCCTCATAACGCTGCTTGCAGCTTTAATTATTATTATTATTATTATTATTATTATTATTCACCCCAAACAAGGGCCTTTTTGAGGGCCTAAACATGCTCAAAAACTCATGAAATTTTGCACACATGCCAGGTCTGGTGAAAAATTTTGTATTTTAATGGTTTTACATATGAGCACTGGGAAATGGCTCTAGAGCGCCACCTATGCCTTGTTAAATGCAGCCCTACGACCACATCGTTTGAGCTACATGTATGAAATTTGGCACCCATGTGTATCATGCCAAGACGAACAAAAAAGTCTGTGGGCCCATTGACGCAAACCCAACAGGAAGTCCGCCATTTGGAAGAGAAGGTGACATTTTGGCTCTAATTTTGCCATTTCCATGCCTCGAACTTTAACGAACTCCTCCTTGGGATTTGGTCCTATAAGCTTCAAATTTGGACAGTGTCAACTACACCCTTGTGCCATGTTAAATTGCGGAGCTTTTGAGTTTTCACAATAGTATGAGGCCGTGGCGCCATGGCGAATTTTGATGACTCGCCATGAAAATCTTATTGCCTCTCATTCTGTCATACATGTTCCGATCTGGACCAAAGAGCACACATATGATAAGGCTCCACCCCTGAACATATTTCAACTGCCATATTTGACATCAAGGACAGCGCCACCTAGTGGGAACAGGAAATGTCATGTTTTACACTTTGGGGTACAGTATTGTGATGGGTGACATCTGCAGCCTCAAATTTCTCCAGGAAAGCCTTAAGGAGTTGGTCTTGGGTTACAGTGAAAACTGTGACTTTTCACGAAAGGGTGTGACCCCAGCAGCATGGCGAACTTTGATGTCACGCCATGAAGAAACAAATTAGTATAACTCAATGAAATCCAGTCTGATCAGTACCAGACTTTACAGGCATGATGTCAGACCCGCCCTGAACAGATTGATATGCCCATTGTCGGAAATACGGACAGCGCCACCTAGTGGCAACAGGAAATGTCATGGCTTTAACTTTGTTGTACTGATTTTCACAGGTTGATCGTGGCCACCTCAAAAGCGGTGAATATCACCATCAGTCCCTCGTGATGCTTCAGTGCAAAAATTGTGACTTTAAACTGAACGGCGCACCCTGGTGGCAACGCGGTTCATCATGAAAGATGAAGTGGCTTTTGAGGGGCTTGGAAAGTTTATAGAGGCTTGAAATTTGGCACACACCTCCAAATGGATGAAGGCATTGTTGTTTTGTAACCATTTTCCTTGAATAGCGCAAAATGGCTCCACAGCGCCCCCTACAATATTTCAAAACATCAGCCCCTGCTCTGTGTTTCATCTATGAGTCTGACACTTGGTAAACTTGTGTAAGATATCAAGATGTACAAAAAAGTCTCTTGGAGCAATATCCCAAATCCAACAGGAAGTCAGCCATTTTAAAATTAATGTGTAATTTTGATGACATTTTCCCCCCTTTTCAGGCCTCATACTTTGACGAACTCCTCCAAGGGATTTCATCATATTGAAGCATTCTTCAGTGTGTAGAATCTAAAGACCTTTGTGATGTTAAATTGCGAAGCTTTTTCCTTTCAGGGAAACGGGGTGGTCATGGCGGCACGTAGAGTTTCAATCACTCGCAAAAAGCAGTAATCTGCTGTCACTAAAAAACACAATGTCCAATCTCTCCCAAAGGTCGCAGGTGTGATGAGACTCGAGCTTGGAAATGTTTGTTATGCTATTTGTCAATAATGGTTAGAGCGCCACCTAGTGGCATGACTATAATCCTGGTTGAATAAGATGAAATGTTAGCTGGTGATTAAAAGCATGAAATCCATCAATGTGACATCACATCGGACGTGCCGGTTTGAGGTGTTGGCAGTGGCTCGACGTGCCGGGGGTGCGAGGGCCCTCATAACGCTGCTTGCAGCTTTAATTATTATTATTATTATTCACCCCAAACAAGGGCCTTTTTGAGGGCCTAAACATGCTCAAAAACTCATGAAATTTTGCACACATGCCAGGTCTGGTGAAAAATTTTGTATTTTAATGGTTTTACATATGAGCACTGGGAAATGGCTCTACAGCGCCACCTATGCCTTGTTAAATGCAGCCCTACGACCACATGGTTTGAGCTACATGTATGAAATTTGGCACACATGTGTATCATGCCAAGACGAACAAAAAAGTCTGTGGGCCCATTGACGCAAACCCAACAGGAAGTCCGCCATTTGGAAGAGAAGGTGACATTTTGGCTCTAATTTTGCCATTTCCATGCCTCGAACTTTTGCGAACTCCTCCTTGGGGTTTCATTTCATAACCTTCAAATTTGGACAGTGTCAACTACACCCTTGTGCCATGTTAAATTGCGGAGCTTTTGAGTTTTCACAATACTATGAGGCCGTGGCGCCATGGCGAATTTCGATGACTCGCCATGAAAATCTTATTGCCTCTCATTTTGTCATACATTTTCTGACCTTGACCAAAGTGAACACATATGATAAGGCTCCACCCCTGAACATATTTCAACTGCCATATTTGACATGAAGGACAGCGCCACCTAGTGGGAACAGGAAATGTCATGTTTTACACTTTGGGGTACAGTATAGTGATGGGTGACATCTGCAGCCTCAAATTTCTCCAGGAAAGCCTTAAGGAGTTGGTCTTGGGTTACAGTGAAAACTGTGAGTTTTCGCGAAAGGGTGTGACCCCAGCAGCATGGCGAACTTTGATGTCACGCCATGAAGAAACAAATTAGTATAACTCAATGAAATCCAGTCTGATCAGTACCAGACTTTACAGGCATGATGTCAGACCCGCCCTGAACAGATTGATGTGCCCATTGTCGGAAATACGGACAGCGCCACCTAGTGGCAACAGGAAATGTCATGGCTTTAACTTTGTTGTACTGATTTTCACAGGTTGATCGTGGCCACCTCAAAAGTGGTGAATATCACCATCAGTCCCTCGTGATGCTTCAGTGCAAAAATTGTGACTTTAAACTGAACGGCGCACCCTGGTGGCAACGCGGTTCATCATGAAAGATGAAGTGGCTTTTGAGGGACTTGGAAAGTTTATAGAGGCTTTAAATTTGGCACACACCTCCAAATGGATGAAGGCATTGTTGTTATGTAACCATTTTCCTTGAATAGCGCAAAATGGCTCCACAGCGCCCCCTACAATATTTCAAAACATCAGCCCCTGCTCTGTGTTTCATCTATGAGTCTGACACTTGGTAAGCTTGTGTAAGATATCAAGATGTACAAAAAAGTCTCTTGGAGCAATATCCCAAATCCAACAGGAAGTCAGCCATTTTAAAATTAATGTGTAATTTTGATGACATTTTCCCCCCTTTTCAGGCCTCATACTTTGACGAACTCCTCCAAGGGATTTCATCATATTGAAGCATTCTTCAGTGTGTAGAATCTAAAGACCTTTGTGATGTTAAATTGCGAAGCTTTTTCCGTTCAAGGAAACGGGGTGGTCATGGCGGCACGTAGAGTTTCAATCACTCGCAAAAAGCAGTAATCTGCTGTCACTAAAAAACACAATGTCCAATCTCTCCCAAAGGTCGCAGGTGTGATGAGACTCGAGCTTGGAAATGTTTGTTATGCTATTTGTCAATAATGGTTAGAGCGCCACCTAGTGGCATGACTATAATCCTGGTTGAATAAGATGAAATGTTAGCTGGTGATTAAAAGCATGAAATCCATCAATGTGACATCACATCGGACGTGCCGGTTTGAGGTGTTGGCAGTGGCTCGACGTGCCGGGGGTGCGAGGGCCCTCATAACGCTGCTTGCAGCTTTAATTAGGGCCCGAGCACTGACTGTGCGAAGGCCCTATTGTATCTGCTCCGTTTCTTATTATTATTATTATTCACCCCAAACAAGGGCCTTTTTGAGGGCCTAAACATGCTCAAAAACTCATGAAATTTTGCAGACATGCCAGGTCTGGTGAAAAATTTTGTATTTTAATGGTTTTACTTATGAGCACTGGGAAATGGCTCTAGAGCGCCACCTATGCCTTGTTAAATGCAGCCCTACGACCACATCGTTTCAGCTACATGTATGAAATTTGGCACACATGTGTATCATGACGAGCCGAACAAAAAAGTCAGTGGGCCCATTGATGCAAACCCAACAGGAAGTCCGCAATTTAGAAGTGAAGGTGACATTTTGGCTCTAATTTTGTCGTTTCCATGCCTCGAACTTTAACGAACTCCTCCTTGGAAATTGGTCGTATAAGCTTCATATTTGGTCAGTGCCAACTACACCCTTGTGCCATGTTAAATTGCGGAGCTTTTGAGTTTTCACAATACCATGAGGCCGTGGCGCCACGGCGAATTTCGATGACTCGCCATGAAAATCTTATTGCCTCTCATTTTGTCATACATTTTCTGACCTTGACCAAAGTGAACACATATGATAAGGCTCCACCCCTGAACATATTTCAACTGCCATATTTGACCTCAAGGACAGCGCCACCTAGTGGGAACAGGAAATGTTATGTTTTACACTTTGGGGTACAGTATAGTGATGGGTGACATCTGCAGCCTCAAATTTCTCCAGGAAAGCCTTAAGGAGTTGGTCTTGGGTTACAGTGAAAACTGTGACTTTTCGCAAAAGGGTGTGACCCCAGCAGCATGGCGAACTTTGATGTCACGCCATGAAGAAACAAATTAGTATAACTCAATGAAATCCAGTCTGATCAGTACCAGACTTTACAGGCATGATGTCAGACCCGCCCTGAACAGATTGATGTGCCCATTGTCGGAAATACGGACAGCGCCACCTAGTGGCAACAGGAAATGTCATGGCTTTAATTTTGTTGTACTGATTTTCACAGGTTCATCGTGGCCACCTCAAAAGCGGTGAATATCACCATCAGTCCCTTGTGATGCTTCAGTGCAAAAATTGTGACTTTAAACTGAACGGCGCACCCTGGTGGCAACGCGGTTCACCATGAAAGATGAAGTGGCTTTTGAGGGGCTTGGAAAGTTTAAAAAGTCTTGAAATTTGGCGCACACCTCCAATGTGGTTAAGGCTTTGTTGTTATGTGATCATTTTCATTGAATATCCCAAAATGGCTCCACAGCGCCCCCTACAAAATTTCAAAATCACAGCCCCTGCTCTGTGTTTTATGTATGAGTCTGAAACCTGGTAAGCTTATAGGAGATATCAAGATGTACAAAAAAGTCTTTTGGAGCAATATCCCAAATCCAACAGGAAGTCAGCCATTTTAAAATTAATGTGCAATTTTGGCAACATTTTCCCCTCTTTCCAGGCATCGTTCTTTGACGAACTCCTCCAAGGGATTTCATCATATTGCACTATTCTTCAGTGTGTGGAATCCAAAGACCTTTGTGTTGTTAAATTGCGAAGCTTTTTACGTTCAGGGAAACGGGGTGGTTATGGCGGCATGTAGACTCTCAATCACTCGCCAAAACGCAGTAATATGCTGTCACTCAAAAACACAATGTCCAATCTCACCCAAAGGTCGCAGGCATAATGAGACTCGAGTTCGGAAATGTTTGTTATGCCATTTGTACATAATGGTTAGAGCGCCACCTAGTGGAACGACTAGCTAATCATGAATGAATGAGTTGAAATGTTAGCTGGTGGTTAAATGCATGAATTCCATCAATGTGACATCGATCGGACGTGCTGGTTTTAGGTGTTGGGCGTGGCTCGACGCGCCGGGGGTGCGAGGGCCCTCATAACGCTGCTTGCAGCTTTAATTATTATTATTATTATTATTATTATTTCGGCAAATGAATTGGCCGTTTGAGGGCCTAAACATGCTCGAAAACTCATGAAATTTTGCACACGCGTCAGGTCTGGTGAAAATTTACGTATTTTAATGTTCTCAGACATGGCCAGGGAAAATTAGCTCAGTAGCGCCACCTAGAAAAATGAAAATCGCGAGCCCCCGATATGGGTATGACCTACATGTTTGAAAGTCGGCACACCTATATAACGTTCAGAGTCGAACAAAAAAGTCTATTATGGCAATGTCCTAAACCCAACAGGAAGTCCGCCATTTTGGATTGAAGGTGACATTTTGGCTCTGATTTTACCGTTTCCATGCCTCGAACTTTAACGAACTCCTCCTTGGGGTTTGATTTCATAACCTTCATATTTGGTCAGTGCCAACTACACCCTTGTGCCATGTTAAATTGCGGAGCTTTTGAGTTTTCACAATACCATGAGGCCGTGGCGCCACGGCGAATTTCGATGACTCGCCATGAAAATCTTATTGCCTCTCATTCTGTCATACATTTTCTGACCTTGACCAAAGTGAACACATATGATAAGGCTCCACCCCTGAACATATTTCAACTGCCATATTTGACATGAAGGACAGCGCCACCTAGTGGGAACAGGAAATGTCATGTTTTACACTTTGGGGTACAGTATAGTGATGGGTGACATCTGCAGCCTCAAATTTCTCCAGGAAAGCCTTAAGGAGTTGGTCTTGGGTTACAGTGAAAACTGTGAGTTTTCGCGAAAGGGTGTGACCCCAGCAGCATGGCGAACTTTGATGTCACGCCATGAAGAAACAAATTAGTATAACTCAATGAAATCCAGTCTGATCAGTACCAGACTTTACAGGCATGATGTCAGACGCGCCCTGAACAGATTGATGTGCCCATTGTCGGAAATACGGACAGCGCCACCTAGTGGCAACAGGAAATGTCATGGCTTTAATTTTGTTGTACTGATTTTCACAGGTTCATCGTGGCCACCTCAAAAGCGGTGAATATCACCATCAGTCCCTCGTGATGCTTCAGTGCAAAAATTGTGACTTTAAACTGAACGGCGCACCCTGGTGGCAACGCTGTTCACGATGAAAGATGAAGTGGCTTTTGAGGGTCTTGGCAAGTTTATAGAGGCTTGAAATTTGGCACACACCTCCAATGTGACGAAGGCTTTGTTGTTATGTGATCATTTTCATTGAATATCCCAAAATGGCTCCACAGCGCCCCCTACAAAATTTCAAAACCACAGCCCCAGCTCTGTGTTTTATGTATGAATCTGAAACCTGGTAGGCTTATAGGAGATATCAAGATGTACAAAAAAGTCTCTTGGAGCAATATCCCAAATCCAACAGGAAGTCAGCCATTTTAAAATTAATGTGCAATTTTGGCAACATTTTCCCCTCTTTTCAGGCTTCATACTTTGACGAACTCCTCCAAGGGATTTCATCATATTGAACCATTCTCCAGTGTGTGGAATCTAAAGACCTTTGTGATGTTAAATTGCGAAGCTTTTTACGTCCAGGGAAACGGGGTGGTTATGGCGGCACTTAGAGTTTGAATCACTCGCCAAAAAGCAGTAATCTGCTGTCACTCAAAAACACAATGTCCAATCTCTCCCAAACGTCTCAGGTGTGATGAGACTCGAGCTTGGAAGTGTTTGTTATGCCATTTGTACATAATGGTTAGAGCGCCACCTAGTGGAACGACTAACTAATCATGAATGAATGAGTTGAAATGTTAGCTGGTGGTTAAATGCATGAATTCCATCAATGTGACATCAGATCGGACGTGCTGGTTTTAGGTGTTGGGCGTGGCTCGACGCGCCGGGGGTGCGAGGGCCCTCATAACGCTGCTTGCAGCTTTAATTAGGGCCCGAGCACTGAGAGTGCGAAGGCCCTATTGTATCTGCTCCGTTTCTTATTATTATTATTATTATTATTATTATTATTATTATTATTATTATTATTATTATTCACCCCAAACAAGGGCCTTTTTGAGGGCCTAAACATGCTCAAAAACTCATGAAATTTTGCACACATGCCAGGTCTGGTGAAAAATTTTGTATTTTAATGGTTTTACTTATGAGCACTGGGAAATGGCTCTAGAGCGCCACCTATGCCTTGTTAAATGCAGCCCTACGACCACATGGTTTGAGCTACATGTATGAAATTTGGCACACATGTGTATCATTCCAAGACGAACAAAAAAGTCTGTGGGCCCATTGACGCAAACCCAACAGGAAGTCCGCCATTTGGAAGAGAAGGTGACATTTTGGCTCTAATTTTGCCATTTCCATGCCTCGAACTTTAACGAACTCCTCCTTGGGATTTGGTCCTATAAACTTCAAATTTGGACAGTGTCAACTACACCCTTGTGCCATGTTAAATTGCGGAGCTTTTGAGTTTTCACAATACTATGAGGCCGTGGCGCCATGGCGAATTTCGATGACTCGCCATGAAAATCTTATTGCCTCTCATTTTGTCATACATCTTCTGACCTTGACCAAAGTGAACACATATGATAAGGCTCCACCCCTGAACATATTTCAACTGCCATATTTGACATCAAGGACAGCGCCACCTAGTGGGAACAGGAAATGTCATGTTTTACACTTTGGGGTACAGTATAGTGATGGGTGACATCTGCAGCCTCAAATTTCTCCAGGAAAGCCTTAAGGAGTTGGTCTTGGGTTACAGTGAAAACTGTGAGTTTTCGCAAAAGGGTGTGACCCCAGCAGCATGGCGAACTTTGATGTCACGCCATGAAGAAACAAATTAGTATAACTCAATGAAATCCAGTCTGATCAGTACCAGACTTTACAGGCATGATGTCAGACCCGCCCTGAACAGATTGACGTGCCCATTGTCGGAAATACGGACAGCGCCACCTAGTGGCAACAGGAAATGTCATGGCTTTAACTTTGTTGTACTGATTTTCACGGGTTGATCGTGGCCACCTCAAAAGCGGTGAATATCACCATCAGTCCCTCGTGATGCTTCAGTGCAAAAATTGTGACTTTAAACTGTACGGCGCACCCTGGTGGCAACGCGGTTCATCATGAAAGATGAAGTGGCTTTTGAGGGGCTTGGAAAGTTTATAGAGGCTTGAAATTTGGCACACACCTCCAAATGGATGAAGGCATTGTTGTTATGTAACCATTTTCCTTGAATAGCGCAAAATGGCTCCACAGCGCCCCCTACAATATTTCAAAACATCAGCCCCTGCTCTGTGTTTCATCTATGAGTCTGACACTTGGTAAGCTTGTGTAAGATATCAAGATGTACAAAAAAGTCTCTTGGAGCAATATCCCAAATCCAACAGGAAGTCAGCCATTTTAAAATTAATGTGTAATTTTGATGACATTTTCCCCCCTTTTCAGGCCTCATACTTTGACGAACTCCTCCAAGGGATTTCATCATATTGAACCATTCTTCAGTGTGTAGAATCTAAAGACCTTTGTGATGTTAAATTGCGAAGCTTTTTCCGTTCAGGGAAACGGGGTGGTCATGGCGGCACGTAGAGTTTCAATCACTCGCAAAAAGCAGTAATCTGCTGTCACTAAAAAACACAATGTCCAATCTCTCCCAAAGGTCGCAGGTGTGATGAGACTCAAGCTCGGAAATGTTTGTTATGCTATTTGTCAATAATGGTTAGAGCGCCACCTAGTGGCATGACTATAATCCTGGTTGAATAAGATGAAATGTTAGCTGGTGATTAAAAGCATGAAATCCATCAATGTGACATCACATCGGACGTGCCGGTTTGAGGTGTTGGCAGTGGCTCGACGTGCCGGGGGTGCGAGGGCCCTCATAACGCTGCTTGCAGCTTTAATTATTATTATTATTATTATTTCGGCAAATGAATTGGCCGTTTGAGGGCCTAAACATGCTCAAAAACTCATGAAATTTTGCACACGCGTCAGGTCTGGTGAAAATTTACGTATTTTAATGTTCTCAGACATGGCCAGGGAAAATTAGCTCAGTAGCGCCACCTAGAAAAATGAAAAACGCGAGCCCCCGGTATGGGTATGACCTACATGTTTGAAAGTTGGTACACCTATATAAAGTTCAGAGTCGAACAAAAAAGTCTATTATGGCAATGTCCTAAACCCAACAGGAAGTCCGCCATTTTGGATTGAAGGTGACATTTTGGGTCTGATTTTACCGTTTCCATGCCTTGTACTTTAACGAACTCCTCCTTGGGATTTGGTCTTATAAACTTCAAATTTGGACAGTGTCAACTACACCCTTGTGCCATGTTAAATTGCGGAGCTTTTGAGTTTTCACAATACTATGAGGCCGTGGCGCCATGGCGAATTTTGATGACTCGCCATGAAAATCTTATTGCCTCTCATTCTGTCATACATGTTCCGATCTGGACCAAAGAGCACACATATGATAAGGCTCCACCCCTGAACATATTTCAACTGCCATATTTGACATCAAGGACAGCGCCACCTAGTGGGAACAGGAAATGTCATGTTTTACACTTTGGGGTACAGTATAGTGATGGGTGACATCTGCAGCCTCAAATTTCTCCAGGAAAGCCTTAAGGAGTTGGTCTTGGGTTACAGTGAAAACTGTGAGTTTTCGCGAAAGGGTGTGACCCCAGCAGCATGGCGAACTTTGATGTCACGCCATGAAGAAACAAATTAGTATAACTCAATGAAATCCAGTCTGATCAGTACCAGACTTTACAGGCATGATGTCAGACCCGCCCTGAACAGATTGATGTGCCCATTGTCGGAAATACGGACAGCGCCACCTAGTGGGAACAGGAAATGTCATGGCTTTCATTTTGTTGTACTGATTTTCACAGGTTCATCGTGGCCACCTCAAAAGCGGTGAATATCACCATCAGTCCCTCGTGATGCTTCAGTGCAAAAATTGTGACTTTAAACTGAACGGCGCACCCTGGTGGCAACGCTGTTCACCATGAAAGATGAAGTGGCTTTTGAGGGTCTTGGCAAGTGTATAGAGGCTTGAAATTTGGCACACACCTCCAATGTGACGAAGGCTTTGTTGTCATGTGATCATTTTCATTGAATATCCCAAAATGGCTCCACAGCGCCCCCTACAAAATTTCAAAACCACAGCCCCAGCTCTGTGTTTTATGTATGAATCTGAAACCTGGTAGGCTTATAGGAGATATCAAGATGTACAAAAAAGTCTCTTGGAGCAATATCCCAAATCCAACAGGAAGTCAGCCATTTTAAAATTAATGTGTAATTTTGGCGACATTTTCCCCTCTTTTCAGGCTTCATACTTTGACGAACTCCTCCAAGGGATTTCATCAGATTGGACCGATCTGAAGTTTGTGGAATCTAAAGACCTTTGTGATGTTAAATTGCGAAGCTTTTTACGTTCAGGGAAACGGGGTGGTCATGGCGGCACTTAGAGTTTCAATCACTCACCAAAAAGCAGTAATCTGCTGTCACTCAAAAACACAATATCCAATCTCTCCCAAACGTCGCAGGTGTGATGAGACTCGAGCTCGGAAGTGTTTGTTATGCCATTTGTCGGTAATAGTTAGAGCGCCACCTAGTGGGACGACTATAATCATGGTTCAATGAGATGAAATGTTAGCTGGTGGTTAAATGCATGAATTCCATCAATGTGACATCAGATCGGAGGTGCTGGTTTTAGGTGTTGGGCGTGGCTCGACACGCCAGGGTGCGAGGGCCCTCATAACGCTGCTTGCAGCTTTAATTATTATTATTATTATTATTATTATTATTATTATTATTATTATTATTATTAGGGCCCGAGCACTGACAGTGCGAAGGCCCTATTGTAATTGCTCTGTTTATTATTATTATTATTATTATTATTATTATTATTATTATTATTATTATTATTCCGGCAAATGAATTGGCCTTTTGAGGGCCTAAACATGCTCGAAAACTCATGAAATTTTGCACACGCGTCAGGTCTGGTGAAAATTTACGTATTTTAATGTTCGCAGACATGGCCGGGGAAAATTAGCTCAGTAGCGCCACCTAGAAAAATGAAAAACGCGAGCCCCCGGTATGGGTATGGCCTACATGTTTGAAAGTCGGAACACCTATATAACGTTCAGAGTCGAACAAAAAAGTCTATTATGGCAATGTCCTAAACCCAACAGGAAGTCCGCCATTTTGGATTGAAGGTGACATTTTGGGTCTGATTTTACCGTTTCCATGCCTTGTACTTTAACGAACTCCTCCTTGGGATTTGGTCCTATAAACTTCAAATTTGGACAGTGTCAACTATACCCTTGTGCCATGTTAAATTGCGGAGCTTTTGAGTTTTCACAATAGTATGAGGCCGTGGCGCCATGGCGAATTTTGATGACTCGCCATGAAAATCTTATTGCCTCTCATTCTGTCATACATGTTCCGATCTGGACCAAAGAGAACACATATGATAAGGCTCCACCCCTGAACATATTTCAACTGCCATATTTAACATCAAGGACAGCGCCACCTAGTGGGAACAGGAAATGTCATGTTTTACACTTTGGGGTACAGTATAGTGATGGGTGACATCTGCAGCCTCAAATTTCTCCAGGAAAGCCTTAAGGAGTTGGTCTTGGGTTACAGTGAAAACTGTGACTTTTCGCAAAAGGGTGTGACCCCAGCGGCGTGGCGAACTTTGATGTCACGCCATGAAGAAACAAATTAGTATAACTCAATGAAATCCAGTCTGATCAGTACCAGACTTTACAGGCATGATGTCAGACCCGCCCTGAACAGATTGATGTGCCCATTGTCGGAAATACGGACAGCGCCACCTAGTGGCAACAGGAAATGTCATGGCTTTCATTTTGTTGTACTGATTTTCACAGGTTGATCGTGGCCACCTCAAAAGCGGTGAATATCACCATCAGTCCCTCGTGATGCTTCAGTGCAAAAATTGTGACTTTAAACTGAACGGCGCACCCTGGTGGCAACGCTGTTCACCATGAAAGATGAAGTGGCTTTTGAGGGGCTTGGAAAGTTTATAGAGGCTTTAAATTTAGCACACACCTCCAAATGGATGAAGGCTTTGTTGTCATGTGATCATTTTCATTGAATAGGGCAAAATGGCTCTGCAGCGCCCCCTACAAAATTTCAAAACCACAGCCCCAGCTCTGTGTTTTATGTATGAGTCTGAATCCTGGTAAGCTTATAGGAGATATCAAGATGTACAAAAAAGTCTCTTGGAGCAATATCCCAAATCCAACAGGAAGTCAGCCATTTTAAAATTAATGTGCAATTTTGGCAACATTTTCCCCTCTTTTCAGGCACCGTTCTTTGACGAACTCCTCCAAGGGATTTCATCATATTGAACCAATCTCCAGTGTGTGGAATCTAAAGACCTTTGTGATGTTAAATTGCGAAGCTTTTTACGTCCAGGGAAACGGGGTGGTTATGGCGGCACTTAGAGTTTGAATCACTCGCCAAAAAGCAGTAATCTGCTGTCACTCAAAAACACAATGTCCAATCTCTCCCAAACGTCTCAGGTGTGATTAGACTCGAGCTCGGAAGTGTTTGTTATGCCATTTGTACATAATGGTTAGAGCGCCACCTAGTGGAACGACTAACTAATCATGAATGAATGAGTTGAAATGTTAGCTGGTGGTTAAATGCATGAATTCCATCAATGTGACATCAGATCGGAGGTGCTGGTTTTAGGTGTTGGGCGTGGCTCGACGCGCCGGGGGTGCGAGGGCCCTCATAACGCTGCTTGCAGCTTTAATTAGGGCCCGAGCACTGAGAGTGCGAAGGCCCTATTGTATCTGCTCCGTTTCTTATTATTAGGGCCCGAGCACCGAGAGTGCGAAGGCCCTATTGTATCTGCTCCGTTTCTTATTATTATTATTATTATTAGGGCCCGAGCACTGACAGTGCGAAGGCCCTATTGTAATTGCTCTGTTTATTATTATTATTATTATTATTATTATTCCGGCAAATGAATTGGCCGTTTGAGGGCCTAAACATGCTCGAAAACTCATGAAATTTTGCACACGCGTCAGGTCTGGTGAAAATTTACGTATTTTAATGTTCTCAGACATGGCCAGGGAAAATTAGCTCAGTAGCGCCATCTAGAAAAATGAAAAACGCGAGCCCCCAATATGGGTATGACCTACATGTTTGAAAGTCGGTACACCTATATAACGTTCAGAGTCGAACAAAAAAGTCTATTATGGCAATGTCCTAAACCCAACAGGAAGTCCGCCATTTTGGATTGAAGGTGACATTTTGGCTCTGATTTTACCGTTTCCATGCCTCGAACTTTAACGAACTCCTCCTTGGGGTTTGATTTCATAACCTTCATATTTGGTCAGTGCCAACTACACCCTTGTGCCATGTTAAATTGCGGAGCTTTTGAGTTTTCACAATACTATGAGGCCGTGGCGCCATGGCGAATTTCGATGACTCGCCATGAAAATCTTATTGCCTCTCATTTTGTCATACATTTTCTGACCTTGACCAAAGAGCACACATATGATAAGGCTCCACCCCTGAACATATTTCAACTGCCATATGTGACATAAGGGACAGCGCCACCTAGTGGGAACAGGAAATGTCATGTTTTACACTTTGGGGTACAGTATTGTTATGGGTGACATCTGCAGCCTCATATTTCTCCAGGAAAGCCTTAAGGAGTTGGTCTTGGGGTACAGTGAAAACTGTGACTTTTCGCGAAAGGGTGTGACCCCAGCAGCATGGCGAACTTTGATGTCACGCCATGAAGAAACAAATTAGTATAACTCAATGAAATCCAGTCTGATCAGTACCAGACTTTACAGGCATGATGTCAGACCCGCCCTGAACAGATTGATGTGCCCATTGTCGGAAATACGGACAGCGCCACCTAGTGGCAACAGGAAATGTCATGGCTTTAACTTTGTTGTACTGATTTTCACAGGTTGATCGTGGCCACCTCAAAAGCGGTGAATATCACCATCAGTCCCTCGTGATGCTTCAGTGCAAAAATTGTGACTTTAAACTGAACGGCGCACCCTGGTGGCAACGCGGTTCATCATGAAAGATGAAGTGGCTTTTGAGGGGCTTGGAAAGTTTATAGAGGCTTGAAATTTGGCACACACCTCCAAATGGATGAAGGCATTGTTGTTATGTAACCATTTTCCTTGAATAGCGCAAAATGGCTCCACAGCGCCCCCTACAATATTTCAAAACATCAGCCCCTGCTCTGTGTTTCATCTATGAGTCTGACACTTGGTAAGCTCATGGAAGATATTAAGATGTACAAAAAAGTCTCTTGGTGCAATATCCCAAATCCAACAGGAAGTCAGCCATTTTAAAATTAATGTGTAATTTTGATGACATTTTCCCCCCTTTTCAGGCCTCATAGTTTGACGAACTCCTCCAAGGGATTTCATCATATTGAAGCATTCTTCAGTGTGTAGAATCTAAAGACCTTTGTGATGTTAAATTGCGAAGCTTTTTCCGTTCAGGGAAACGGGGTGGTCATGGCGGCACGTAGAGTTTGAATCACTCGCCAAAAAGCAGTAATCTGCTGTCACTAAAAAACACAATGTCCAATCTCTCCCAAAGGTCGCAGGTGTGATGAGACTCGAGCTTGGAAATGTTTGTTATGCTATTTGTCAATAATGGTTAGAGTGCCACCTAGTGGCATGACTATAATCCTGGTTGAATAAGATGAAATGTTAGCTGGTGATTAAAAGCATGAAATCCATCAATGTGACATCACATCGGACGTGCCGGTTTGAGGTGTTGGCAGTGGCTCGACGTGCCGGGGGTGCGAGGGCCCTCATAACGCTGCTTGCAGCTTTAATTATTATTATTATTATTATTATTATTATTATTCAGGCGAAACAAGGGCCTTTTTGAGGGCCTAAACATGCTCAAAAACTCATGAAATTTTGCACACATGCCAGGTCTGGTGAAAAATTTTGTATTTTAATGGTTTTACATATGAGCACTGGGAAATGGCTCTAGAGCGCCACCTATGCCTTGTTAAATGCAGCCCTACGACCACATCGTTTGAGCTACATGTATGAAATTTGGCACACATATGTATCATGCCAAGACGAACAAAAAAGTCTGTGGGCCCATTGACGCAAACCCAACAGGAAGTCCGCCATTTGGAAGAGAAGGTGACATTTTGGCTCTAATTTTGCCATTTCCATGCCTCGAACTTTTGCGAACTCCTCCTTGGGGTTTGATTTCATAACCTTCATATTTGGTCAGTGTCAACTACACCCTTGTGCCATGTTAAATTGCGGAGCTTTTGAGTTTTCACAATACTATGAGGCCGTGGCGCCATGGCGAATTTCGATGACTCGCCATGAAAATCTTATTGCCTCTCATTTTGTCATACATTTTCTGACCTTGACCAAAGTGAACACATATGATAAGGCTCCACCCCTGAACATATTTCAACTGCCATATTTGACATCAAGGACAGCGCCACCTAGTGGGAACAGGAAATGTCATGTTTTACACTTTGGGGTACAGTATAGTGATGGGTGACATCTGCAGCCTCAAATTTCTCCAGGAAAGCCTTAAGGAGTTGGTCTTGGGTTACAGTGAAAACTGTGAGTTTTTGCAAAAGGGTGTGACCCCAGCAGCATGGCGAACTTTGATGTCACGCCATGAAGAAACAAATTAGTATAACTCAATGAAATCCAGTCTGATCAGTACCAGACTTTACAGGCATGATGTCAGACCCGCCCTGAACAGATTGATGTGCCCATTGTCGGAAATACGGACAGCGCCACCTAGTGGCAACAGGAAATGTCATGGCTTTAATTTTGTTGTACTGATTTTCACAGGTTCATCGTGGCCACCTCAAAAGCGATGAATATCAACATCAGTCCCTCGTGATGCTGCAGTGCAAAAATTGTGACTTTAAACTGAACGGCGCACCCTGGTGGTAACGCGGTTCACCATGAAAGATGAAGTGGCTTTTGAGGGGCTTGGAAAGTTTATAGAGGCTTGAAATTTGGCACACACCTCCAAATGGATGTAGGCTTTGTTGTCATGTGATCATTTTCATTGAATAGCGCGAAATTGCTCCACAGCGCCCCCTACAAAATTTCAAAACATCAGCCCCAGCTCTGTGTTTCATCTATGAGTCTGAAACCTGGTAAGCTTATGGAAAATATCTGGATGTACAAAAAAGTCTCTTGGAGCAATATCCCAAATCCAACAGGAAGTCAGCCATTTTAAAATTAATGTGTAATTTTGGCGGCATTTTCCCCTCTTTTCAGGCTTCATACTTTGACGAACTCCTCCAAGGGATTTCATCAGATTGGACCGATCTGCAGTTTGTGGAATCTAAAGACCTTTGTGATGTTAAATTGCGAAGCTTTTTACGTCCAGGGAAACGGGGTGGTTATGGCGGCACTTAGAGTTTGAATCACTCGCCAAAAAGCAGTAATCTGCTGTCACTCAAAAACACCATGTCCAATCTCTCCCAAACGTCTCAGGTGTGATGAGACTCGAGCTTGGAAGTGTTTGTTATGCCATTTGTACATAATGGTTAGAGTGCCACCTAGTGGAACGACTAGCTAATCATGAATGAATGAGTTGAAATGTTAGCTGGTGGTTAAATGCATGAATTCCATCAATGTGACATCAGATCGGAGGTGCTGGTTTTAGGTGTTGGGCGTGGCTCGACGCGCCGGGGGTGCGAGGGCCCTCATAACGCTGCTTGCAGCTTTAATTATTATTATTATTATTATTATTATTATTATTCAGGCGAAACAAGGGCCTTTTTGAGGGCCTAAACATGCTCAAAAACTCATGAAATTTTGCACACATGCCAGGTCTGGTGAAAAATTTTGTATTTTAATGGTTTTACATATGAGCACTGGGAAATGGCTCTACAGCGCCACCTATGCCTTGTTAAATGCAGCCCTACGACCACATCGTTTGAGCTACATGTATGAAATTTGGCACACATGTGTATCATGCCAAGACGAACAAAAATGTCTGTGGGCCCATTGACGCAAACCCAACAGGAAGTCCGCCATTTGGAAGAGAAGGTGACATTTTGGCTCTAATTTTGCCGTTTCCATGCCTCGAACTTTTGCGAACTCCTCCTTGGGGTTTCATTTCATAACCTTCAAATTTGGACAGTGTCAACTACACCCTTGTGCCATGTTAAATTGCGGAGCTTTTGAGTTTTCACAATACTATGAGGCCGTGGCGCCATGGCGAATTTCGATGACTCGCCATGAAAATCTTATTGCCTCTCATTCTGTCATACATGTTCCGATCTGGACCAAACAGCACACATATGATAAGGCTCCACCCCTGAACATATTTCAACTGCCATATTTGACATCAAGGACAGCGCCACCTAGTGGGAACAGGAAATGTCATGTTTTACACTTTGGGGTACAGTATAGTGATGGGTGACATCTGCAGCCTCAAATTTCTCCAGGAAAGCCTTAAGGAGTTGGTCTTGGGTTACAGTGAAAACTGTGAGTTTTCGCGAAAGGGTGTGACCCCAGCAGCATGGCGAACTTTGATGTCACGCCATGAACAAACAAATTAGTATAACTCAATGAAATCCAGTCTGATCAGTACCAGACTTTACAGGCATGATGTCAGACCTGCCCTGAACAGATTGATGCGCCCATTGTCGGAAATACGGACAGCGCCACCTAGTGGCAACAGGAAATGTCATGGCTTTAATTTTGTTGTACTGATTTTCACAGGTTCATCGTGGCCACCTCAAAAGCGGTGAATATCACCATCAGTCCCTCGTGATGCTTCAGTGCAAAAATTGTGACTTTAAACTGAACGGCGCACCCTGGTGGCAACGCGGTTCACCATGAAAGATGAAGTGGCTTTTGAGGGGCTTGGAAAGTTTAAAAAGTCTTGAAATTTGGCGCACACCTCCAATGTGGTTAAGGCTTTGTTGTTATGTGATCATTTTCATTGAATATCCCAAAATGGCTCCACAGCGCCCCCTACAAAATTTCAAAATCACAGCCCCTGCTCTGTGTTTTATGTATGAGTCTGAAACCTGGTAAGCTTATAGGAGATATCAAGATGTACAAAAAAGTCTCTTGGAGCAATATCCCAAATCCAACAGGAAGTCAGCCATTTTAAAATTAATGTGCAATTTTGGCAACATTTTCCCCTCTTTTCAGGCATCGTTCTTTGACGAACTCCTCCAAGGGATTTCATCAGATTGCACTATTCTTCAGTGTGTGGAATCCAAAGGCCTTTGTGTTGTTAAATTGCGAAGCTTTTTACGTTCAGGGAAACGGGGTGGTCATGGCGGCATGTGGAGTTTCAATCACTCGCCAAAAAGAAGTAATCTGCTGTCACTCAAAAACACAATGTCCAATCTCACCCAAAGGTCGCAGGCATAATGAGACTCGAGTTCGGAAATGTTTGTTATGCCATTTGTACATAAGGGTTAGAGCGCCACCTAGTGGAACGACTAACAAATCATGAATGAATGAGTTGAAATGTTAGCTGGTGGTTAAATGCATGAATTCCATCAATGTGACATGAGATCGGACGTGCTGGTTTTAGGTGTTGGGCGTGGCTCGACGCGCCGGGGGTGCGAGGGCCCTCATAACGCTGCTTGCAGCTTTAATTATTATTATTATTATTCAGGCGAAACAAGGGCCTTTTTGAGGGCCTAAACATGCTCAAAAACTCATGAAATTTTGCACACATGCCAGGTCTGGTGAAAAATTTTGTATTTTAATGGTTTTACATATGAGCACTGGGAAATGGCTCTAGAGCGCCACCTATGCCTTGTTAAATGCAGCCCTACGACCACATCGTTTGAGCTACATGTATGAAATTTGGCACACATGTGTATCATGCCAAGACGAACAAAAAAGTCTGTGGGCCCATTGACGCAAACCCAACAGGAAGTCCGCCATTTGGAAGAGAAGGTGACATTTTGGCTCTAATTTTGCCATTTCCATGCCTCGAACTTTTGCGAACTCCTCCTTGTGGTTTCATTTCATAACCTTCAAATTTGGACAGTGTCAACTACACCCTTGTGCCATGTTAAATTGCGGAGCTTTTGAGTTTTCACAATACTATGAGGCCGTGGCGCCATGGCGAATTTCGATGACTCGCCATGAAAATCTTATTGCCTCTCATTTTGTCATACATTTTCTGACCTTGACCAAAGTGAACACATATGATAAGGCTCCACCCCTAAACATATTTCAACTGCCATATTTGACATGAAGGACAGCGCCACCTAGTGGGAACAGGAAATGTCATGTTTTACACTTTGGGGTACAGTATAGTGATGGGTGACATCTGCAGCCTCAAATTTCTCCAGAAAACCCTTAAGGAGTTGGTCTTGGGTTACAGTGAAAACTGTGACTTTTCGCAAAAGGGTGTGACCCCAGCAGCATGGCGAACTTTGATGTCACGCCATGAAGAAACAAATTAGTATAACTCCATGAAATCCAGTCTGATCAGTACCAGACTTTACAGGCATGAAGTCAGACCCGCCCTGAACAGATTGATGTGCCCATTGTCGGGAATACGGACAGCGCCACCTAGTGGGAACAGGAAATGTCATGGCTTTAATTTTGTTGTACTGATTTTCACAGGTTCATTGTGGCCACCTCAAAAGCGGTGAATATCACCATCAGTCCCTTGTGATGCTTCAGTGCAAAAATTGTGACTTTAAACTGAACGCCGCACCCTGGTGGCAACGCAGTTCACCATGAAAGATGAAGTGGCTTTTGAGGGGCTTGGAAAGTTTAAAAAGTCTTGAAATTTGGCGCACACCTCCAATGTGGTTAAGGCTTTGTTGTTATGTGATCATTTTCATTGAATATCCCAAAATGGCTCCACAGCGCCCCCTACAAAATTTCAAAATCACAGCCCCTGCTCTGTGTTTTATGTATGAGTCTGAAACCTGGTAAGCTTATAGGAGATATCAAGATGTACAAAAAAGTCTCTTGGAGCAATATCCCAAATCCAACAGGAAGTCAGCCATTTTAAAATTAATGTGCAATTTTGGCAACATTTTCCCCTCTTTTCAGGCATCGTTCTTTGACGAACTCCTCCAAGGGATTTCATCATATTGCACTATTCTTCAGTGTGTGGAATCCAAAGACCTTTGTGTTGTTAAATTGCGAAGCTTTTTACGTTCAGGGAAACGGGGTGGTTATGGCGGCACGTAGACTCTCAATCACTCGCCAAAACGCAGTAATCTGCTATTACTCAAAAACACAATGTCCAATCTCACCCAAAGGTCGCAGGCATAATGAGACTCGAGTTCGGAAATGTTTGTTATGCCATTTGTACATAATGGTTAGAGTGCCACCTAGTGGAACGACTAGCTAATCATGAATGAATGAGTTGAAATGTTAGCTGGTGGTTAAATGCATGAATTCCATCAATGTGACATCGATCGGACGTGCTGGTTTTAGGTGTTGGGCGTGGCTCGACGCGCCGGGGGTGCGAGGGCCCTCATAACGCTGCTTGCAGCTTTAATTATTATTATTATTCACCCCAAACAAGGGCCTTTTTGAGGGCCTAAACATGCTCAAAAACTCATGAAATTTTGCACACATGCCAGGTTTGGTGAAAAATTTTGTATTTTAATGGTTTTACATATGAGCACTGGGAAATGGCTCTACAGCGCCACCTATGCCTTGTTAAATGCAGCCCTACGACCACATCGTTTGAGCTACATGTATGAAATTTGGCACACATGTGTATCATGCCAAGACGAACAAAAAAGTCTGTGGGCCCATTGACGCAAACCCAACAGGAAGTCCGCCATTTGGAAGAGAAGGTGACATTTTGGCTCTAATTTTGCCATTTCCATGCCTCGAACTTTAACGAACTCCTCCTTGGGATTTGGTCCTATAAGCTTCAAATTTGGACAGTGTCAACTACACCCTTGTGCCATGTTAAATTGCGGAGCTTTTGAGTTTTCACAATAGTATGAGGCCGTGGCGCCATGGCGAATTTTGATGACACGCCATGAAAATCTTATTGCCTCTCATTCTGTCATACATGTTCCGATCTGGACCAAAGAGCACACA
Source organism: Maylandia zebra (assembly GCF_041146795.1). Lineage (NCBI taxonomy): Eukaryota > Metazoa > Chordata > Actinopteri > Cichliformes > Cichlidae > Maylandia > Maylandia zebra. The sequence goes on along the minus strand of NC_135176.1, from coordinate 24,577,420 downwards.
TATGATAAGGCTCCACCCCTGAACATATTTCAACTGCCATATTTGACATCAAGGACAGCGCCACCTAGTGGGAACAGGAAATGTCATGTTTTACACTTTGGGGTACAGTATTGTGATGGGTGACATCTGCAGCCTCAAATTTCTCCAGGAAAGCCTTAAGGAGTTGGTCTTGGGTTACAGTGAAAACTGTGACTTTTCACGAAAGGGTGTGACCCCAGCAGCATGGCGAACTTTGATGTCACGCCATGAAGAAACAAATTAGTATAACTCAATGAAATCCAGTCTGATCAGTACCAGACTTTACAGGCATGATGTCAGACCCGCCCTGAACAGATTGATGTGCCCATTGTCAGGAATATGAAGAGCGCCACCTAGTGGGAACAGGAAATGTCATGTCTTACACTTTGTTGTACTGATTTTCACAGGTTCATTGTGGACACCTCAAAAGCGGTGAATATCACCGTCAGTCCTTCATGATGCTGCAGTGCGAATATTGTGACTTTATACTGAACGGCGCACCCTGGTGGCAACGCTGTTCACCATGAAAAATGAAGTGGCTTTTGAGGGGCTTGGAAAGTTTATAGAGGCTTGAAATTTGGCGCACACCTCCATTGTGCTTAAGGCTTTGTTGTTATGTGATCATTTTCATTGAATAGCGCAAAATGGCTCCACAGCGCCCCCTACAAAATTTCAAAACATCAGCCCCAGCTCTGTGTTTTATGTATGAGTCTGAAACCTGGTAAGCTTATAGGAGATATCAAGATGTACAAAAAAGTCTCTTGGAGCAATATCCCAAATCCAACAGGAAGTCAGCCATTTTAAAATTAATGTGTAATTTTTGTGACATTTTCCCCTCTTTCCAGGCACCGTTCTTTGACGAACTCCTCCAAGGGATTTCATCATATTGAACCAATCTCCAGTGTGTGGAATCTAAAGACCTTTGTGATGTTAAATTGCGAAGGTTTTTACGTTCAGGGAAACGGGGTGGTCATGGCGGCATGTGGAGTTTCAGTCACTCGCCAAAAAGCAGTAATCTGCTGTCACTCAAAATCAAAATGTCCAATATGTCCCAAAGGTCGCAGGCGTGATGAGACTCGAGCTCGGAAATGTTTGTTATGCCATTTGTCAGTAATGGTTAGAGCGCCACCTAGTGGGACAACTATAATCATGATTGAATGAGATGAAATGTTAGCTGGTGGTTGAATGCATGAATGTCATTAATGTGACATCAGATCGGAGGTGCTGGTTGTAGGTGTTGGGCGTAGCTCGACGCGATGGGGTGCGAGGGCCCTCATAACGCTGCTTGCAGCTTTAATTATTAGGGCCCGAGCACCGAGAGTGCGAAGGCCCTATTGTATCTGCTCCGTTTCTTATTATTATTATTATTCACCCCAAACAAGGGCCTTTTTGAGGGCCTAAACATGCTCAAAAACTCATGAAATTTTGCACACATGCCAGGTCTGGTGAAAAATTTTGTATTTTAATGGTTTTACATATGAGCACTGGGAAATGGCTCTACAGCGCCACCTATGCCTTGTTAAATGCAGCCCTACGACCACATCGTTTGAGCTACATGTATGAAATTTGGCACACATGTGCATCATGCCAAGACGAACAAAAAAGTCTGTGGGCCCATTGACACAAACCCAACAGGAAGTCCGCCATTTGGAAGAGAAGGTGACATTTTGGCTCTAATTTTGCCATTTCCATGCCTCGAACTTTTGCGAACTCCTCCTTGGGGTTTCATTTCATAACCTTCAAATTTGGACAGTGTCAACTACACCCTTGTGCCATGTTAAATTGCGGAGCTTTTGAGTTTTCACAATACTATGAGGCCGTGGCGCCATGGCGAATTTCGATGACTCGCCATGAAAATCTTATTGCCTCTCATTTTGTCATACATTTTCTGACCTTGACCAAAGTGAACACATATGATAAGGCTCCACCCCTGAACATATTTCAACTGCCATATTTGACATAAGGGCCAGCGCCACCTAGTGGGAACAGGAAATGTCATGTTTTACACTTTGGGGTACAGTATTGTGATGGGTGACATCTGCAGCCTCATATTTCTCCAGGAAAGCCTTAAGGAGTTGGTCTTGGGGTACAGTGAAAACTGTGAGTTTTCGCGAAAGGGTGTGACCCCAGCAGCATGGCGAACTTTGATGTCACGCCATGAAGAAACAAATTAGTATAACTCAATGAAATCCAGTCTGATCAGTACCAGACTTTACAGGCATGATGTCAGACCCGCCCTGAACAGATTGATGTGCCCATTGTCGGAAATACGGACAGCGCCACCTAGTGGCAACAGGAAATGTCATGGCTTTAATTTTGTTGTACTGATTTTCACAGATTCATCGTGGCCACCTCAAAAGCGGTGAATATCACCATCAGTCCCTCGTGATGCTTCAGTGCAAAAATTGTGACTTTAAACTGAACGGCGCACCCTGGTGGCAACGCTGTTCACGATGAAAGATGAAGTGGCTTTTGAGGGTCTTGGCAAGTTTATAGAGGCTTGAAATTTGGCACACACCTCAAATGTGACGAAGGCTTTGTTGTTATGTGATCATTTTCATTGAATATCCCAAAATGGCTCCACAGCGCCCCCTACAAAATTTCAAAACCACAGCCCCAGCTCTGTGTTTTATGTATGAATCTGAAACCTGGTAGGCTTATAGGAGATATCAAGATGTACAAAAAAGTCTCTTGGAGCAATATCCCAAATCCAACAGGAAGTCAGCCATTTTAAAATTAATGTGCAATTTTGGCGACATTTTCTCCTCTTTTCAGGCTTCATACTTTGACGAACTCCTCCAAGGGATTTCATCATATTGAACCATTCTCCAGTGTGTGGAATCTAAAGACCTTTGTGATGTTAAATTGTGAAGCTTTTTACGTCCAAGGAAACGGGGTGGTTATGGCGGCACTTAGAGTTTGAATCACTCGCCAAAAAGCAGTAATCTGCTGTCACTCAAAAACACAATGTCCAATCTCTCCCAAACGTCTCAAGTGTGATGAGACTCGAGCTTGGAAGTGTTTGTTATGCCATTTGTACATAATGGTTGGAGCACCACCTAGTGGGACGACTATAATGATGATTGAATGAGATGAAATGTTAGCTGGTGGTTAAATGCATGAATTCCATCAATGTGACATCAGATCGGAGGTGCTGGTTGTAGGTGTTGGGCGTGGCTCGACGCGATGGGGTGCGAGGGCCCTCATAACGCTGCTTGCAGCTTTAATTATTATTATTATTATTATTATTCACCCCAAACAAGGGCCTTTTTGAGGGCCTAAACATGCTCAAAAACTCATGAAATTTTGCACACATGCCAGGTCTGGTGAAAAATTTTGTATTTTAATGGTTTTACATATGAGCACTGGGAAATGGCTCTACAGCGCCACCTATGCCTTGTTAAATGCAGCCCTACGACCACATCGTTTGAGCTACATGTATGAAATTTGGCACACATGTGTATCATGCCAAGACGAACAAAAAAGTCTGTGGGCCCATTGACGCAAACCCAACAGGAAGTCCGCCATTTGGAAGAGAAGGTGACATTTTGGCTCTAATTTTGCCATTTCCATGCCTCGAACTTTTGCGAACTCCTCCTTGGGGTTTCATTTCTTAACCTTCAAATTTGGACAGTGTCAACTACACCCTTGTGCCATGTTAAATTGCGGAGCTTTTGAGTTTTCACAATACTATGAGGCCGTGGCGCCATGGCGAATTTCGATGACTCGCCATGAAAATCTTATTGCCTCTCATTTTGTCATACATTTTTTGACCTTGACCAAAGTGAACACATATGATAAGGCTCCACCCCTGAACATATTTCAACTGCCATATTTGACATCAAGGACAGCGCCACCTAGTGGGAACAGGAAATGTCATGTTTTACACTTTGGGGTACAGTATAGTGATGGGTGACATCTGCAGCCTCAAATTTCTCCAGGAAAGCCTTAAGGAGTTGGTCTTGGGTTACAGTGAAAACTGTGAGTTTTCGCCAAAGGGTGTGACCCCAGCAGCATGGCGAACTTTGATGTCACGCCATGAAGAAACAAATTAGTATAACTCAATGAAATCCAGTCTGATCAGTACCAGACTTTACAGGCATGATGTCAGACGCGCCCTGAACAGATTGATGTGCCCATTGTCGGAAATACGGACAGCGCCACCTAGTGGCAACAGGAAATGTCATGGCTTTAATTTTGTTGTACTGATTTTCACAGGTTCATCGTGGCCACCTCAAAAGCGGTGAATATCACCATCAGTCCCTCGTGATGCTTCAGTGCAAAAATTGTGACTTTAAACTGAACGGCGCACCCTGGTGGCAACGCTGTTCACGATGAAAGATGAAGTGGCTTTTGAGGGTCTTGGCAAGTTTATAGAGGCTTGAAATTTGGCACACACCTCCAATGTGACAAAGGCTTTGTTGTCATGTGATCATTTTCATTGAATATCCCAAAATGGCTCCACAGCGCCCCCTACAAATTTTCAAAACCACAGCCCCTGCTCTGTGTTTTATGTATGAATCTGAAACCTGGTAGGCTTATAGGAGATATCAAGATGTACAAAAAAGTCTCTTGGAGCAATATCCCAAATCCAACAGGAAGTCAGCCATTTTAAAATTAATGTGCAATTTTGGCGACATTTTCTCCTCTTTTCAGGCTTCATACTTTGACGAACTCCTCCAAGGGATTTCATCATATTGAACCATTCTCCAGTGTGTGGAATCTAAAGACCTTTGTGATGTTAAATTGCGAAGCTTTTTACGTCCAGGGAAACGGGGTGGTTATGGCGGCACTTAGAGTTTGAATCACTCGCCAAAAAGCAGTAATCTGCTGTCACTCAAAAACACAATGTCCAATCTCTCCCAAACGTCTCAGGTGTGATGAGACTCGAGCTTGGAAGTGTTTGTTATGCCATTTGTCAGTAATGGTTAGAGCGCCACCTAGTGGGACGACTATAATGATGATTGAATGAGATGAAATGTTAGCTGGTGGTTAAATGCATGAATTCCATCAATGTGACATCAGATCGGAGGTGCTGGTTGTAGGTGTTGGGCGTGGCTCGACGCGATGGGGTGCGAGGGCCCTCATAACGCTGCTTGCAGCTTTAATTATTATTATTATTATTATTATTATTATTATTATTATTATTAGGGCCCGAGCACCGAGAGTGCGAAGGCCCTATTGTATCTGCTCCGTTTCTTATTATTATTATTATTATTATTATTATTATTATTATTATTAGGGCCCGAGCACCGAGAGTGCGAAGGCCCTATTGTATCTGCTCCGTTTCTTATTATTATTAGGGCCCGAGCACCGAGAGTGCGAAGGCCCTATTGTATCTGCTCCGTTTCTTATTATTATTATTAGGGCCCGAGCACTGACAGTGCGAAGGCCCTATTGTAATTGCTCTGTTTATTATTATTATTATTATTTCGGCAAATGAATTGGCCTTTTGAGGGCCTAAACATGCTCGAAAACTCATGAAATTTTGCACACGCGTCAGGTCTGGTGAAAATTTACGTATTTTAATGTTCTCAGACATGGCCAGGGAAAATTAGCTCAGTAGCGCCACCTAGAAAAATGAAAAACGCGAGCCCCCGGTATGGGTATGATCTACATGTTTGAAAGTCGGTACACCTATATAACTTTCAGAGTCGAACAAAAAAGTCTATTATGGCAATGTCCTAAACCCAACAGGAAGTCCGCCATTTTGGATTGAAGGTGACATTTTGGCTCTGATTTTACCATTTCCATGCCTCGAACTTTAACGAACTCCTCCTTGGGATTTGGTCCTATAAGCTTCAAATTTGGACAGTGTCAACTACACCCTTGTGCCATGTTAAATTGCGGAGCTTTTGAGTTTTCACAATACTATGAGGCCGTGGCGCCATGGCGAATTTCGATGACTCGCCATGAAAATCTTATTGCCTCTCATTTTGTCATACATTTTCTGACCTTGACCAAAGTGAACACATATGATAAGGCTCCACCCCTGAACATATTTCAACTGCCATATTTGACACCAGGGACAGCGCCACCTAGTGGGAACAGGAAATGTCATGTTTTACACTTTGGGGTACAGTATTGTGATGGGTGACATCTGCAGCCTCAAATTTCTCCAGGAAAGCCTTAAGGAGTTGGTCTTGGGTTACAGTGAAAACTGTGACTTTTCACGAAAGGGTGTGACCCCAGCAGCATGGCGAACTTTGATGTCACGCCATGAAGAAACAAATTACTATAACTCAATGAAATCCAGTCTGATCAGTACCAGACTTTACAGGCATGATGTCAGACCCGCCCTGAACAGATTGATATGCCCATTGTCGGAAATACGGACAGCGCCACCTAGTGGCAACAGGAAATGTCATGGCTTTAACTTTGTTGTACTGATTTTCACAGGTTGATCGTGGCCACCTCAAAAGCGGTGAATATCACCATCAGTCCCTCGTGATGCTTCAGTGCAAAAATTGTGACTTTAAACTGAACGCCGCACCCTGGTGGCAACGCGGTTCATCATGAAAGATGAAGTGGCTTTTGAGGGGCTTGGAAAGTTTATAGAGGCTTGAAATTTGGCCCACACCTCCAAATGGATGAAGGCATTGTTGTTATGTAACCATTTTCCTTGAATAGCGCAAAATGGCTCCACAGCGCCCCCTACAATATTTCAAAACATCAGCCCCTGCTCTGTGTTTCATCTATGAGTCTGACACTTGGTAAGCTTGTGTAAGATATCAAGATGTACAAAAAAGTCTCTTGGAGCAATATCCCAAATCCAACAGGAAGTCAGCCATTTTAAAATTAATGTGTAATTTTGATGACATTTTCCCCCCTTTTCAGGCCTCATACTTTGACGAACTCCTCCAAGGGATTTCATCATATTGAAGCATTCTTCAGTGTGTAGAATCTAAAGACCTTTGTGATGTTAAATTGCGAAGCTTTTTCCGTTCAGGGAAACGGGGTGGTCATGGCGGCACGTAGAGTTTCAATCACTCGCAAAAAGCAGTAATCTGCTGTCACTAAAAAACACAATGTCCAATCTCTCCCAAAGGTCGCAGGTGTGATGAGACTCGAGCTTGGAAATGTTTGTTATGCTATTTGTCAATAATGGTTAGAGCGCCACCTAGTGGCATGACTATAATCCTGGTTGAATAAGATGAAATGTTAGCTGGTGATTAAAAGCATGAAATCCATCAATGTGACATCACATTGGACGTGCCGGTTTGAGGTGTTGGCAGTGGCTCGACGTGCCGGGGGTGCGAGGGCCCTCATAACGCTGCTTGCAGCTTTAATTAGGGCCCGAGCACTGAGAGTGCGAAGGCCCTATTGTAATTGCTCTGTTTCTTATTAGGGCCCGAGCACCGAGAGTGCGAAGGCCCTATTGTATCTGCTCCGTTTCTTATTAGGGCCCGAGCACTGACAGTGCGAAGGCCCTATTGTAATTGCTCTGTTTATTATTATTATTATTAGGGCCCGAGCACTGACAGTGCGAAGGCCCTATTGTAATTGCTCTGTTTATTATTATTATTATTATTATTATTATTATTATTATTATTATTTCGGCAAATGAATTGGCCGTTTGAGGGCCTAAACATGCTCGAAAACTCATGAAATTTTGCACACGCGTCAGGTCTGGTGAAAATTTACGTATTTTAATGTTCTCAGACATGGCCAGGGAAAATTAGCTCAGTAGCGCCACCTAGAAAAATGAAAAACGCGAGCCCCCGGTATGGGTATGACCTACATGTTTGAAAGTCGGTACACCTATATAACGTTCAGAGTCGAACAAAAAAGTCTATTATGGCAATGTCCTAAACCCAACAGGAAGTCCGCCATTTTGGATTGAAGGTGACATTTTGGCTCTGATTTTACCATTTCCATGCCTCGAACTTTGACGAACTCCTCCTTGGGGTTTGATTTCATAACCTTCATATTTGGTCAGTGCCAACTACACCCTTATGCCATGTTAAATTGCGGAGCTTTTGAGTTTTCACAATACCATGAGGCCGTGGCGCCATGGCGAATTTCGATGACTCGCCATGAAAATCTTATTGCCTCTCATTCTGTCATAGATTTTCTGACCTTTACCAAAGTGAACACATATGATAAGGCTCCATCCCTGAACATATTTCAACTGCCATATTTTACATCAGGGACAGTGCCACCTAGTGGGAACAGGAAATGTCATGTTTTACACTTTGGGGTACAGTATTGTGATGGGTGACATCTGCAGCCTCAAATTTCTCCAGGAAAGCCTTAAGGAGTTGGTCTTGGGTTACAGTGAAAACTGTGACTTTTCGCCAAAGGGTGTGACACCAGCGGCATGGCGAACTTTGATGTCACGCCATGAAGAAACAAATTAGTATAACTCAATGAAATCCAGTCTGATCAGTACCAGACTTTACAGGCATGATGTCAGACCCGCCCTGAACAGATTGATGTGCCCATTGTCGGGAATACGGACAGCGCCACCTAGTGGCAACAGGAAATGTCATGGCTTTAATTTTGTTGTACTGATTTTCACAGGTTGATCGTGGCCACCTCAAAAGCGGTGAATATCACCATCAGTCCCTCGTGATGCTTCAGTGCAAAAATTGTGACTTTAAACTGAACGGCGCACCCTGGTGGCAACGCGGTTCATCATGAAAGATGAAGTGGCTTTTGAGGGGCTTGGAAAGTTTATAGAGGCTTTAAATTTGGCACACACCTCCAATGTGATGAAGGCTTTGTGGTTATGTGATCATTTTCATTGAATAGCGCGAAATGGCTCCACAGCGCCCCCTACAATATTTCAAAATATCAGCCCCTGCTCTGTGTTTTATGTATGATTCTGAAACCTGGTAAGCTTATAGGAGATATCAAGATGTACAAAAAAGTCTCTTGGTGCAATATCCCAAATCCAACAGGAAGTCAGCCATTTTAAAATTAATGTGCAATTTTGGCAACATTTTCCCCTCTTTTCAGGCACCCTTCTTTGACGAACTCCTCCAAGGGATTTCATCAGATTGGACCGATCTGCAGTTTGTGGAGTCTAAAGACCTTTGTGATGTTAAATTGCGAAGCTTTTTACGTCCAGGGAAACGGGGTGGTTATGGCGGCACTTAGAGTTTGAATCACTCGCCAAGAAGCAGTAATCTGCTGTCACTCAAAAACACAATGTCCAATCTCTCCCAAACGTCTCAGGTGTGATGAGACTCGAGCTTGGAAGTGTTTGTTATGCCATTTGTACATAATGGTTAGAGCGCCACCTAGTGGAACGACTAGCTAATCATGAATGAATGAGTTGAAATGTTAGCTGGTGGTTAAATGCATGAATTCCATCAATGTGACATCAGATCGGACGTGCTGGTTTTAGCTGTTGGGCGTGGCTCGACGCGCCAGGGGTGCGAGGGCCCTCATAACGCTGCTTGCAGCTTTAATTATTATTATTATTATTATTCCGGCAAATGAATCGGCCTTTTGAGGGCCTAAACATGCTCGAAAACTCATGAAATTTTGCACACGCGTCAGGTCTGGTGAAAATTTACGTATTTTAATGTTCTCAGACATGGCCAGGGAAAATTAGCTAAGTAGCGCCACCTAGAAAAATGAAAAACGCGAGCCCCCGATATGGGTATGACCTACATGTTTGAAAGTCGGTACACCTATAAAATGTTCAGAGTCGAACAAAAAAGTCTATTATGGCAATGTCCTAAACCCAACAGGAAGTCCGCCATTTTGGATTGAAGGTGACATTTTGGCTCTGATTTTACCGTTTCCATGCCTCGAACTTTAACGAACTCCTCCTTGGGGTTTGATTTCATAACCTTCAAATTTGGACAGTGTCAACTACACCCTTGTGCCATGTTAAATTGCGGAGCTTTTGAGTTTTCACAATAGTATGAGGCCGTGGCGCCATGGCGAATTTTGATGACTCGCCATGAAAATCTTATTGCCTCTCATTCTGTCATACATGTTCCGATCTGGACCAAAGAGCACACATATGATAAGGCTCCACCCCTGAACATATTTCAACTGCCATATTTGACACCAGGGACAGCGCCACCTAGTGGGAACAGGAAATGTCATGTTTTACACTTTGGGGTACAGTATTGTGATGGGTGACATCTGCAGCCTCAAATTTCTCCAGGAAAGCCTTAAGGAGTTGGTCTTGGGTTACAGTGAAAACTGTGACTTTTCGCGAAAGGGTGTGACCCCAGCAGCATGGCGAACTTTGATGTCACGCCATGAAGAAACAAATTAGTATAACTCAATGAAATCCAGTCTGATCAGTACCAGACTTTACAGGCATGATGTCAGACCCGCCCTGAACAGATTGATGTGCCCATTGTCGGAAATACGGACAGCGCCACCTAGTGGCAACAGGAAATGTCATGGCTTTAATTTTGTTATACTGATTTTCACAGGTTGATCGTGGCCACCTCAAAAGCGGTGAATATCCCCATTAGTCCCTCGTGATGCTTCAGTGCAAAAATTGTGACTTTAAACTGAACGGCGCACCCTGGTGGCAACGCTGTTCAACATGAAAGATGAAGTGGCTTTTGAGGGGCTTGGAAAGTTTATAGAGGCTTTAAATTTAGCACACACCTCCAAATGGATGAAGGCTTTGTTGTCATGTGATCATTTTCATTGAATAGGGCAAAATGGCTCTGCAGCGCCCCCTACAAAATTTCAAAACCACAGCCCCTGCTCTGTGTTTTATGTATGAGTCTGAAACCTGGTAAGCTTATAGGAGATATCAAGATGTACAAAAAAGTCTCTTGGAGCAATATCCCAAATCCAACAGGAAGTCAGCCATTTTAAAATTAATGTGCAATTTTGGTGACATTTTCCCCTCTTTTCAGGCATCGTTCTTTGACGAACTCCTCCAAGGGATTTCATCATATTGCACTATTCTTCAGTGTGTGGAATCCAATGACCTTTGTGTTGTTAAATTGCGAAGCTTTTTACGTTCAGGGAAACGGGGTGGTTATGGCGGCACGTAGACTCTCAATCACTCGCCAAAACGCAGTAATCTGCTGTTACTCAAAAACACAATGTCCAATCTCACCCAAAGGTCGCAGGCATAATGAGACTCGAGTTCGAAAATGTTTGTTATGCCATTTGTACATAATGGTTAGAGTGCCACCTAGTGGAACGACTAGCTAATCATGAATGAATGAGTTGAAATGTTAGCTGGTGGTTAAATGCATGAATTCCATCAATGTGACATCGATCGGACGTGCTGGTTTTAGGTGTTGGGCGTGGCTCGACGCGCCGGGGGTGCTCGGGCCCTCATAACGCTGCTTGCAGCTTTAATTAGGGCCCGAGCACTGACAGTGCGAAGGCCCTATTGTAATTGCTCTGTTTATTATTATTATTATTATTATTATTATTCCGGCAAATGAATTGGCCGTTTGAGGGCCTAAACATGCTCGAAAACTCATGAAATTTTGCACACGCGTCAGGTCTGGTGAAAATTTACGTATTTTAATGTTCTCAGACATGGCCAGGGAAAATTAGCTCAGTAGCGCCATCTAGAAAAATGAAAAACGCGAGCCCCCAATATGGGTATGACCTACATGTTTGAAAGTCGGTACACCTATATAACGTTCAGAGTCGAACAAAAAAGTCTATTATGGCAATGTCCTAAACCCAACAGGAAGTCCGCCATTTTGGATTGAAGGTGACATTTTGGCTCTGATTTTACCGTTTCCATGCCTCGAACTTTAACGAACTCCTCCTTGGGGTTTGATTTCATAACCTTCATATTTGGTCAGTGCCAACTACACCCTTGTGCCATGTTAAATTGCGGAGCTTTTGAGTTTTCACAATACTATGAGGCCGTGGCGCCATGGCGAATTTCGATGACTCGCCATGAAAATCTTATTGCCTCTCATTTTGTCATACATTTTCTGACCTTGACCAAAGAGCACACATATGATAAGGCTCCACCCCTGAACATATTTCAACTGCCATATGTGACATAAGGGACAGCGCCACCTAGTGGGAACAGGAAATGTCATGTTTTACACTTTGGGGTACAGTATTGTTATGGGTGACATCTGCAGCCTCATATTTCTCCAGGAAAGCCTTAAGGAGTTGGTCTTGGGGTACAGTGAAAACTGTGACTTTTCGCGAAAGGGTGTGACCCCAGCAGCATGGCGAACTTTGATGTCACGCCATGAAGAAACAAATTAGTATAACTCAATGAAATCCAGTCTGATCAGTACCAGACTTTACAGGCATGATGTCAGACCCGCCCTGAACAGATTGATGTGCCCATTGTCGGAAATACGGACAGCGCCACCTAGTGGCAACAGGAAATGTCATGGCTTTAACTTTGTTGTACTGATTTTCACAGGTTGATCGTGGCCACCTCAAAAGCGGTGAATATCACCATCAGTCCCTCGTGATGCTTCAGTGCAAAAATTGTGACTTTAAACTGAACGGCGCACCCTGGTGGCAACGCGGTTCATCATGAAAGATGAAGTGGCTTTTGAGGGGCTTGGAAAGTTTATAGAGGCTTGAAATTTGGCACACACCTCCAAATGGATGAAGGCATTGTTGTTATGTAACCATTTTCCTTGAATAGCGCAAAATGGCTCCACAGCGCCCCCTACAATATTTCAAAACATCAGCCCCTGCTCTGTGTTTCATCTATGAGTCTGACACTTGGTAAGCTCATGGAAGATATTAAGATGTACAAAAAAGTCTCTTGGTGCAATATCCCAAATCCAACAGGAAGTCAGCCATTTTAAAATTAATGTGTAATTTTGATGACATTTTCCCCCCTTTTCAGGCCTCATAGTTTGACGAACTCCTCCAAGGGATTTCATCATATTGAAGCATTCTTCAGTGTGTAGAATCTAAAGACCTTTGTGATGTTAAATTGCGAAGCTTTTTCCGTTCAGGGAAACGGGGTGGTCATGGCGGCACGTAGAGTTTGAATCACTCGCCAAAAAGCAGTAATCTGCTGTCACTAAAAAACACAATGTCCAATCTCTCCCAAAGGTCGCAGGTGTGATGAGACTCGAGCTTGGAAATGTTTGTTATGCTATTTGTCAATAATGGTTAGAGTGCCACCTAGTGGCATGACTATAATCCTGGTTGAATAAGATGAAATGTTAGCTGGTGATTAAAAGCATGAAATCCATCAATGTGACATCACATCGGACGTGCCGGTTTGAGGTGTTGGCAGTGGCTCGACGTGCCGGGGGTGCGAGGGCCCTCATAACGCTGCTTGCAGCTTTAATTATTAGGGCCCGAGCACTGACAGTGCGAAGGCCCTATTGTATCTGCTCCGTTTCTTATTATTATTATTATTCACCCCAAACAAGGGCCTTTTTGAGGGCCTAAACATGCTCAAAAACTCATGAAATTTTGCACACATGCCAGGTCTGGTGAAAAATTTTGTATTTTAATGGTTTTACATATGAGCACTGGGAAATGGCTCTACAGCGCCACCTATGCCTTGTTAAATGCAGCCCTACGACCACATCGTTTGAGCTACATGTATGAAATTTGGCACACATGTGTATCATGCCAAGACGAACAAAAAAGTCAGTGGGCCCATTGACCCAAACCCAACAGGAAGTCCGCCATTTGGAAGAGAAGGTGACATTTTGGCTCTAATTTTGCCATTTCCATGCCTCGAACTTTTGCGAACTCCTCCTTGGGGTTTCATTTCTTAACCTTCAAATTTGGACAGTGTCAACTACACCCTTGTGCCATGTTAAATTGCGGAGCTTTTGAGTTTTCACAATACTATGAGGCCGTGGCGCCATGGCGAATTTCGATGACTCGCCATGAAAATCTTATTGCCTCTCATTTTGTCATACATTTTCTGACCTTGACCAAAGTGAACACATATGATAAGGCTCCACCCCTGAACATATTTCAACTGCCATATTTGACATCAAGGACAGCGCCACCTAGTGGGAACAGGAAATGTCATGTTTTACACTTTGGGGTACAGTATAGTGATGGGTGACATCTGCAGCCTCAAATTTCTCCAGGAAAGCCTTAAGGAGTTGGTCTTGGGTTACAGTGAAAACTGTGAGTTTTCGCGAAAGGGTGTGACCCCAGCAGCATGGCGAACTTTGATGTCACGCCATGAAGAAACAAATTAGTATAACTCAATGAAATCCAGTCTGATCAGTACCAGACTTTACAGGCATGATGTCAGACGCGCCCTGAACAGATTGATGTGCCCATTGTCGGAAATACGGACAGCGCCACCTAGTGGCAACAGGAAATGTCATGGCTTTAATTTTGTTGTACTGATTTTCACAGGTTCATCGTGGCCACCTCAAAAGCGGTGAATATCACCATCAGTCCCTCGTGATGCTTCAGTGCAAAAATTGTGACTTTAAACTGAACGGCGCACCCTGGTGGCAACGCTGTTCACGATGAAAGATGAAGTGGCTTTTGAGGGTCTTGGCAAGTTTATAGAGGCTTGAAATTTGGCACACACCTCCAATGTGACGAAGGCTTTGTTGTTATGTGATCATTTTCATTGAATATCCCAAAATGGCTCCACAGCGCCCCCTACAAAATTTCAAAACCACAGCCCCAGCTCTGTGTTTTATGTATGAATCTGAAACCTGGTAGGCTTATAGGAGATATCAAGATGTACAAAAAAGTCTCTTGGAGCAATATCCCAAATCCAACAGGAAGTCAGCCATTTTAAAATTAATGTGCAATTTTGGCGACATTTTCCCCTCTTTTCAGGCTTCATACTTTGACGAACTCCTCCAAGGGATTTCATCATATTGAACCATTCTCCAGTGTGTGGAATCTAAAGACCTTTGTGATGTTAAATTGCGAAGCTTTTTACGTCCAGGGAAACGGGGTGGTTATGGCGGCACTTAGAGTTTGAATCACTCGCCAAAAAGCAGTAATCTGCTGTCACTCAAAAACACAATGTCCAATCTCTCCCAAACGTCTCAGGTGTGATGAGACTCGAGCTTGGAAGTGTTTGTTATGCCATTTGTCAGTAATGGTTAGAGCGCCACCTAGTGGGACGACTATAATGATGATTGAATGAGATGAAATGTTAGCTGGTGGTTAAATGCATGAATTCCATCAATGTGACATCAGATCGGAGGTGCTGGTTGTAGGTGTTGGGCGTGGCTCAACGCGATGGGGTGCGAGGGCCCTCATAACGCTGCTTGCAGCTTTAATTATTAGGGCCCGAGCACTGACAGTGCGAAGGCCCTATTGTATCTGCTCCGTTTCTTATTATTATTATTATTCACCCCAAACAAGGGCCTTTTTGAGGGCCTAAACATGCTCAAAAACTCATGAAATTTTGCAGACATGCCAGGTCTGGTGAAAAATTTTGTATTTTAATGGTTTTACTTATGAGCACTGGGAAATGGCTCTAGAGCGCCACCTATGCCTTGTTAAATGCAGCCCTACGACCACATAGTTTGAGCTACATGTATGAAATTTGGCACACATGTGTATCATGACGAGCCGAACAAAAAAGTCAGTGGGCCCATTGATGCAAACCCAACAGGAAGTCCGCAATTTAGAAGTGAAGGTGACATTTTGGCTCTAATTTTGTCGTTTCCATGCCTCGAACTTTAACGAACTCCTCCTTGGAAATTGGTCGTATAAGCTTCATATTTGGTCAGTGCCAACTACACCCTTGTGCCATGTTAAATTGCGGAGCTTTTGAGTTTTCACAATACCATGAGGCCGTGGCGCCACGGCGAATTTCGATGACTCGCCATGAAAATCTTATTGCCTCTCATTCTGTCATACATTGTCCGATCTGGACCAAAGAGCACACATATGATAAGGCTCCAGCCCTGAACATATTTCAACTGCCATATTTGACGTGAGCGACAGCGCCACCTAGTGGGAACAGGAAATGTCATGTTTTACACTTTGGGGTACAGTATTGTGATGGGTGACATCTGCAGCCTCAAATTTCTCCAGGAAAGGCGTAAGGAGTTGGTCTTGGGGTACAGTGAAAACTGTGACTTTTCACGAAAGGGTGTGACCTCAGCAGCATGGCGAACTTTGATATCTCGCCATGAAGAAACAAATTAGTATAACTCCATGAAATCCAGTCTGATCAGTACCAGACTTTACAGGCATGATATCAGACCCGCCCTGAACAAATTGATGTGCCCATTGTCAGGAATATGAAGAGCGCCACCTAGTGGGAACAGGAAATGTCATGTCTTACACTTTGTTGTACTGATTTTCACAGGTTCATTGTGGATACCTCAAAAGCGGTGAATGTCACCGTCAGTCCTTCATGATGCTGCAGTGCGAAAATTGTGACTTTATACTGAACGGTGCACCCTGGTGGCAACGCTGTTCACCATGAAAAATGAAGTGGTTTTTGAGGGTCTTGGAAAGTTTAAAAAGTCTTGAAATTTGGCCCACACCTCCAATGTGCTTAATGCTTTGTTGTTATGTGATCATTTTCATTGAATATCCCAAAATGGCTCCACAGCGCCCCCTACAAAATTTCAAAACCACAGCCCCAGCTCTGTGTTTCATCTATGAGTCTGACACTTGGTAAGCTTGTGTAAGATATCAAGATGTACAAAAACGTCTCTTGGAGCAATATCCCAAATCCAACAGGAAGTCAGCCATTTTAAAATTAATGTGCAATTTTGATGACATTTTCCCCTCTTTTCAGGCCTCATACTTTGACGAACTCCTCCAAGGGATTTCATCATATTGAAGCATTCTTCAGTGTGTGGAATCCAAAGACCTTTGTGTTGTTAAATTGCGAAGCTTTTTACGTTCAGGGAAACGGGGTGGTTATGGCGGCACTTAGAGTTTGAATCACTCGCCAAAAAGCAGTAATCTGCTGTCACTCAAAAGCACAATGTCCAATCTCTCCCAAACGTCTCAGGTGTGATGAGACTCGAGCTTGGAAGTGTTTGTTATGCCATTTGTACATAATGGTTAGAGCGCCACCTAGTGGAACGACTAACTAATCATGAATGAATGAGTTGAAATGTTAGCTGGTGGTTAAATGCATGAATTCCATCAATGTGACATCAGATCGGACGTGCTGGTTTTAGGTGTTGGGCGTGGCTCGACGCGCCGGGGGTGCGAGGGCCCTCATAACGCTGCTTGCAGCTTTAATTATTATTATTATTCACCCCAAACAAGGGCCTTTTTGAGGGCCTAAACATGCTCAAAAACTCATGAAATTTTGCACACATGCCAGGTCTGGTGAAAAATTTTGTATTTTAATGGTTTTACATATGAGCACTGGGAAATGGCTCTACAGCGCCACCTATGCCTTGTTAAATGCAGCCCTACGACCACATCGTTTGAGCTACATGTATGAAATTTGGCACACATGTGTATCATGCCAAGACGAACAAAAAAGTCTGTGGGCCCATTGACGCAAACCCAACAGGAAGTCCGCCATTTGGAAGAGAAGGTGACATTTTGGCTCTAATTTTGCCATTTCCATGCCTCGAACTTTTGCGAACTCCTCCTTGGGGTTTCATTTCACAACCTTCAAATTTGGACAGTGTCAACTACACCCTTGTGCCATGTTAAATTGCGGAGCTTTTGAGTTTTCACAATACTATGAGGCCGTGGCGCCATGGCGAATTTCGATGACTCGCCATGAAAATCTTATTGCCTCTCATTTTGTCATACATCTTCTGACCTTGACCAAAGTGAACACATATGATAAGGCTCCACCCCTGAACATATTTCAACTGCCATATTTGACCTCAAGGACAGCGCCACCTAGTGGGAACAGGAAATGTCATGTTTTACACTTTGGGGTACAGTATAGTGATGGGTGACATCTGCAGCCTCAAATTTCTCCAGGAAAGCCTTAAGGAGTTGGTCTTGGGTTACAGTGAAAACTGTGAGTTTTCGCGAAAGGGTGTGACCCCAGCAGCATGGCGAACTTTGATGTCACGCCATGAAGAAACAAATTAGTATAACTCAATGAAATCCAGTCTGATCAGTACCAGACTTTACAGGCATGATGTCAGACCCGCCCTGAACAGATTGACGTGCCCATTGTCGGAAATACGGACAGCGCCACCTAGTGGCAACAGGAAATGTCATGGCTTTAACTTTGTTGTACTGATTTTCACAGGTTGATCGTGGCCACCTCAAAAGCGGTGAATATCACCATCAGTCCCTCGTGATGCTTCAGTGCAAAAATTGTGACTTTAAACTGTACGGCGCACCCTGGTGGTAACGCGGTTCATCATGAAAGATGAAATGGCTTTTGAGGGGCTTGGAAAGTTTATAGAGGCTTGAAATTTGGCACACACCTCCAAATGGATGAAGGCATTGTTGTTATGTAACCATTTTCCTTGAATAGCGCAAAATGGCTCCACAGCGCCCCCTACAATATTTCAAAACATCAGCCCCTGCTCTGTGTTTCATCTATGAGTCTGACACTTGGTAAGCTTGTGTAAGATATCAAGATGCACAAAAAAGGTCTCTTGGAGCAATATCCCAAATCCAACAGGAAGTCAGCCATTTTAAAATTAATGTGTAATTTTGATGACATTTTCCCCCCTTTTCAGGCCTCATACTTTGACGAACTCCTCCAAGGGATTTCATCATATTGAAGCATTCTTCAGTGTGTAGAATCTAAAGACCTTTGTGATGTTAAATTGCGAAGCTTTTTCCGTTCAGGGAAACGGGGTGGTCATGGCGGCACGTAGAGTTTCAATCACTCGCAAAAAGCAGTAATCTGCTGTCACTAAAAAACACAATGTCCAATCTCTCCCAAAGGTCGCAGGTGTGATGAGACTCAAGCTCGGAAATGTTTGTTATGCTATTTGTCAATAATGGTTAGAGCGCCACCTAGTGGCATGACTATAATCCTGGTTGAATAAGATGAAATGTTAGCTGGTGATTAAAAGCATGAAATCCATCAATGTGACATCACATCGGACGTGCCGGTTTGAGGTGTTGGCAGTGGCTCGACGTGCCGGGGGTGCGAGGGCCCTCATAACGCTGCTTGCAGCTTTAATTTTTATTGTACTTTGTATGAACTTGGCGTTGGTTGAGAAGATTGTAGCTAAAAAGACTGGGCTGTCAGACACAGCACAACTACATCGGAACAACTGCAATAGGTCATTGTATTTGATTTTCTATTTATACAGAGAAAAACAAAACTAAAATATTATTCGTAGTGCTGTCCGCTCTGCATGCACAATGTGTGCATGCAGAGTGACGAGAGTCTTAAAAAAATAAAAACTCACCTTTGGAAAGTATTTGGACAACCCCATGTAGGCCAGTTCAAGTGTCAAAAATGGAGCAAATATTGACTAAAATAAAACAAGATAAATGTAGCATTAACAAACAAATAAATAAATACATATTTGGTACTGATACTGGCATAAAATGTAAAAATGAACTCCTTACTAGTGCACTAACAAGTCTGTGTTAAAAACCAAAGGCTCACCAGATACTTGCAGACAAAAACCCTGACAAAAACAGCAAGGAGGACGCTGCCGATGAGCCTGAAGACCCTGAAGGGATCAAACTCCTCTGAGTCCGACCTTCCATCCTCGGCCGGCTTTTCATTGGCCAGCTGACCCCGAAGCTTCATGGCATCATCAAAACGAGAAAAGTAGGATGCAGAGAGAAAGCCTGGACGAGGAGAGCCACTGACATCATCTGACGGCCGCTCGCCCCTCGGTCTCCGCCGGACTCCTCCGATATCATCTTCTGAGGATCCTCCGGGTGGCTCACTGGAGAGCTCTGGCAGGGGTGAGCCTCTCCTCTCCGGGGTGGAGCTGTGGGAGTGACTGCCAATCCCTGGAGACGGTCTCGGAGAAGATGAGGCAGTGGACCATGGCTCTAGAGGCAGATGGAACCGGGGTTCTGCAGGACGCCGCGACGCTCCTGACAATGAGAAGACAATAATCAATAATATGACATTAGCTAGTGCTAAAATGATTGGTCACCCCCCCCCCGTCCCAAAAAACCCCAAATCCAGGTGTGATGTAACTGCAGTTTTAGCTTTAATTCAAAAGGATTTAACAAATTAATTAGTTATCTTTATAAACAAATTGCAAGCAGTTTAGATTTTGTACAGGGGACTATGGTTTTACTTCAGTTCAGAGACAGCATAATATGGATAACAGATTGTAGTACCAGTAAGTTTCCATTAAGTTTTTTTTTTTGCTGGGTCTGACGGCGTGAAGACACTGATGAGTTCCAGCTTGTCTGTGTTGTTTAAGTTAAACAGGGAAGTTAATGTCAGCATAATTTTTTGCCTCACAGTGTTCAAGAGCACAGGAGTGAGTGAGAACAGAGAGGTCTGAGCAAAAACAATCAGGACTTGTCAAAACTCATAGTATGTTCCACAGAATTGAGAATTTCAACACATTCAAGTCTGGGAAGATTGATTTTGGATATTTAGAGTAAGATAACTTCAGCGAGGGCACTCATGATGATGGAGGAGGACCTGGGCTTGGTAGATATGGCCACACTGAAGAAGAGGGCTTGAAGAAGTCAATTAAGAAGAGAACAGTGACTGATGATGATGGTCGCTTCGATCACTTTTTGAAACATGATAACTATGATGTGTCGCCAAAGAAAGGGAATGACATCATAGACAGTACTGCTGGTGTTGTGCCATAGAGTGATTGTCTGCCACTTCTGATTTTTCTATGCATTTTCAATGTATAATATCTTTGCTTATTGTACCTACATTATAATAAATACAGTCATTTTTGGCCACTTAAAATATCTCAATAATTATTTGTTGCAATTTCAGCCCCCTTTTGGCCATATCTCTCTATTCTTCATGTCAATGACACTTTTTACCCTGATAAATAAAGGATATATAAAAGTCACAGCCAAAAACCAACTGCAGCTTTTACCTTGTCACTCACTCCTGTGCTTTCTGGTTCCAAATGACTAGATATTTGTTACAAGAGATATGCTTGGCATATATGTACTTTTTGTTTTCTTATGTACTGACTACTGCAGCTTCTCTGCAGGTGTCTTAAAGCCTGTGTGCAATAAGACAGGTTGGCTGAGGTACCTTCTATCTACACTGCTGTATTGTTGTGTATTAATTATTCTGTTTATCAGAGCTGAGCAGCCTGTGAGCCACCCTCTGATCTCCACCTGCTAATGCTAACAACATTTAGCATGATTTGAATCCCAAGCTGCTGCCATTTTCCTCTTCTACTTAATATATCTGTAGTGAGCCCGATTATTTACATAGTAAGTTATGGTCCTAAAAGACAGCACTAACGTCCTAACTGCAGCCGCAGGATGAGGCGGGTCTCTGTCACGACAGCGTGTTTCAATAGGAAAGACACGCCCAGGAGAAATTCAGAGGATCGTTTGTTACCGATTACCGTTATTTTCAGGCTCGTTTTTGGTGATTCCCACGATCCTGTTCATCCTGTCCTCTGAATTCATGAGCAGCCTTTTCCTCCGGATCTCCGCTCTTTTCTGTGCCGCCGACATGGAGCCCGTCTTCTCCTCGCTGGCCTCCCCGGACTCCATGTCGATAATTAAGTAAATGACCCTTTAATGCAAACTCAACCCACAGTACATAAAGCTAGTGCTTCAGTAGCTCACGGTACACGACACAGAAGCCTCAGACCACTGAATTAAACGCTTAACACGAAAGAGCGACGAGCCTTAACTGTGGCGCACAGTGATGATGTCAGCACGGCTTTTTTAGATTACGTCAACGATATGCGATGATTGCGACGGTCAATAGTAATAAAATAATAATAATAGTGAAGGGGCCGGATGGGTATATTCTGCAAAAAGGCAAATTTACAACAAAACGGGTCATATATTTAAAAGAGAAAGGTGATATTTAAAACAAATAAAAACAAATGGCAAGTTTACAAGAAAAAGGTAAAAAAAAAAAAACTATAAATTTATGGTAAATAAATTTATTTGTTCTTAGTTTGTTTAAATCCTCAGCCTCTTTATGCCTTTAATCGGCTCTAATACGCCTTCATAAAACTGTATAACAATATTAGCATTTAACGAGCATATAAAAGTACAAAGAAACACTAAGGAAACAGTGTGTTCTGAGTGGCAAAGCATAAGCATAACAAAGCATAAAGCATAAAAAACGGGATAATTTCATTTTTAGTTTCATTTTTGTTTTTCGAAATGGCACCAAATTTTAGATTTTCTCTAGACCTCAAGAGGCTGGAAGTGACAAGTTCTGCCTTTTAAAAAAAAATCCATTTCTGAATGGTCTGTAGTGTTAATAGGAAAAATAGCTCTAACCTCTAGGTTTGGAGTATTCTTTACTCAAGCTGAAGTAAAAAGTGCATTAACGATGCAAAAAAAATCAGACCTGAAATAACAATTTTTTTCAGTTAATTATATAAAAGCAGGGCATATTGATTTAAATAATTGTAACTGAGCTATGGAAAAACTGAAGAAATGAAACAACTTGATCATTTTATTTGTTTCATCTTTTGGTCATTGGTTATATTAAAGCAATGAAGTGATATAATTAAAGGTCTGAGAAAAATGCTTATTGCAAATGTCAACACAGCACATACTGATGCTGAAAAACAGACAGACAGATATCACTAAAAGCCTGAACTTACCACAACTTTCATACCCTTGATGGGTGTCTGTACATCTCACACTCTATGGGCCTCTGTTAGCATGTTCAAGTTAATGACAGCACAATTTTAAAAAACGACCGAACAAGAGAAATGAACACATCAGCACAGCTTACATTTGCAAAGTTGCATCTGAACAAACCACTTCTTCTTCTAGAAGAATCACCATATCAATATAAATGTCCACTCGTCAATATTCTACGATAGAGTACTAGCACTGTAGAGAAAGGTGGGATTGAAGTCCACTTGGCTAACCTCTCACTACATTGGAGATAGGGTAAAAGGTCTTAACATCCAGCCTTTATGATAACAATGAAACAAAGTTCTAGAAAAGATCTTATCAATGTGTGTTTTTAATTTGTATCAAAGTTATAATTAAAGTATACATCTAAGTAATATGATGAATGAGAAATCTGAGTAATGAAACTGATTTAATATTTAATCTCCTGACCTTTTGCTGTGATTTGGTGTGTGCGTGTGCTTTTGTGCTGAGGTTGATTGTACCAGCAGGGAATCTAAATATGGCACACAGCCTAGAGCTTGTCTGAGGTCTGTAGTGCTTGGTCAGAATGACTAAGCAAATACTCAGAGAAAGTTTGATTTTTAATGTTTATGATTTAATTAATTTAATTGATAAAACAAAATTATATGAAGTAAATTGTGATTGACAAACTGAGTTTTGAAGAGTAAAGATGAGAGAAAGTATTTCTATATAATGAGCTGTTTGGAAGATTGGATCTAAGCAGAGACAGCAGAGGGATCTATTGCTGAGCCGGGGACAGAGGCTGACTGGAATTTATTCTTTATTGACAAAAAACAAACAAAAAAAGTCTGGTGCTAAGAAACAAATATTTTATGGTGATAAGTTAATAAATTTTCACTCAATTGTCACTTTTCTCCCCTTTAATTATCTTATACCAACTATAACGCATGATGGCACAGGCATGATGATTTGGCCTTGCTCTGCAGCCACAGGGCACTGTCATGGCTGCTGTCATTGAGTTGACCATGAACCATGACCCCAGAACAAATTTCCAAATGAGTGCCTCAAAGCCCAGGCCTCCACCTGACTGGAGTGAATATCCACAAACCTCAATAATCTGAAACAACATTGTAAAGAAGAGTGGACCAGAAGTCATATGGAAAATAATTATTTCAAGTTATTTCATGTCACGCTGATGTTCATCTGAGGTTGTATTTAAATCATTTTAGAACCTGTAAGGACAAAATGATTTTTTGTTACATCCTGATTACATGAAGCCTAAGAATTAAAGGAGTGTGTACTTTAGTTTTTACAATGCCTGTACAATTAGGGAACACCGAGTGGGCCAAGAAGAATCAGAGAAGCCTCTCAGATTAGAGAAAAAACCTAAAATGAGTCTACTTTCCTTCAACATGAGTACTGAGACTGAGGTCCTGCGCACAAACACCGATGATACAGAGGTAGAAATTCATCAGTGCTGCTACTGTTTTTGAACAGTGTATAGATGTGGGGCAAAGCCAATATTGATGATCCACTTTATACTCAAGACACAGCTAATAACTAACAGGTAAACCTCCACCCACCCTCCAACCAATTTTAAAGTTTCAAAGACAAGGTCTATTATATCGTATAGCTTTCTTGTTATATGTAAAATTGTATTGTATTTATTTAAATTTTTACTTTTTAATTATTTTACCTGCATTTTTTAATCACTCTTATATTTAAATGTTCATTTGCTATTTTATCTAGGGATTGAGAGTAACGTAGTTTCTATTCTCTGTATGTCCTGTACATGTGGCAGAATTGACAATAAAGGTGACTTTGACTTCATGTTGTCCATGTAAGTCAGAAGAGAAGTCACAGGTCAAGTCAAATTTGTATTATTTTCTACTTTATTTTTTGGGTGTTAAATTAATTCAATTTCTTGTTGAAAGGTGAGGTCATTCTAAAAAGCCAGTGGCATTACATCTGTTGATTTAATCCACTCTGTCCACACTCACGAGTGGTGTTATTTTAGCTGTAGTCATGTGACTGACATCCAGTCCTCAGCAGGTTAACTCTGTACAAAAACAAAGCTGCTTTTTATTTTCATCAGTATTTTTTTATGAAAAACAATTTTCC
Source organism: Maylandia zebra (assembly GCF_041146795.1). Lineage (NCBI taxonomy): Eukaryota > Metazoa > Chordata > Actinopteri > Cichliformes > Cichlidae > Maylandia > Maylandia zebra. Next base: position 24,552,739 of record NC_135176.1, on the reverse strand, counting down.
TTGTGCATGAAGACCAAAACATATTTGTCTGTTCCTAAATACATTTTTGTTGATATGATACATAGATTACAAACTGTATGAAATGAGACCAAACCAAATTAAAAAAAAAAAAAAAAAATTCGATTCAAATGCATTCAAGAGAAATATAGACTGATTTGGTCCATGTTGTCTTTTGTAGTCTTTGTGTTCACAGAATAAACACTGTTCACCCACCAAAACACAAACTACACTTAAAAAGTCCCAACATTTTATTTTCTTAGCGTCATTTCACCTTATTTGTACTAAAATCATCAGCATGTCTTTACCTTTATATAATGCAATCTTTTAATATACAAGTATCAATAAGCATGATTAAAAGATCACAATGGCTTTGTTATGTCTGTGTTAAAGAATTTCCCATATCCTATTATATTAAAATATTTCATATATAGAGTCTGTATTTAAACAGAGGTTTTAATAATAAAAAGTGAGTTCCCATACAAGGCAATTATAGAATTTAATCAGATTGGGAGTCTCATAAATTAAACAATCAGAAAAAGAAACAAACAAACAGAACAGCAATGTCGTCAGAGGTGTTCTGAATATCCAGATAGAAAGAGCGAAAAGATGAGCGACAGACCAGACCGATGAAACCACCTTCCGCTGCCAAATCCAAACATTCGAGGCAGCGACGGCAACGAGGCTGATCTGCCTTCAAACACCTTTAAAATTCAGGCTTTCAAACAACAGAGTCTACAGATTTGTTCAACACACAAGTATAATGACTGTCAAATAAAAAGCACACGCTCTCTCCTTCAGGTACAATATTAGAGTGTTGTTAGAGCTCAGCTGCTGTGTGTACAAATACTCCAGGTGACACCCAAAAAACAAAACAGTCTTTTTGCCGGTTCCTTTCTGTCTTATAAACTAGTCTTAAGCGTATGTATATATGTTTGACTCTTATTAATAAAGACTGTGCTTTTTCCAAACACAAACACTTCACACATCTGTTTTCCTGCACTGTTTCTGAGCACTACCTCAGTTAGACAGCATTGTTCTGTGAGAATAAACACTGATTCATTCGATCATTGACACAATAATCATCCAGGATTTCTTGTTTCTTCAGCAGGGTTCAAAAGTGCCCAATAAGCATCAGAACCAATTATTTGTCACATCCTCGTCACATGACTTGATTGGGCTGATGCCTCGTGTTAAGTTCAGCTCGGGTTTCCCCCCCTCAGAGATATGGTGGACCACAGCTGAAGGAGGACCAAGAAGCGACCTTGAATGTAGTCTCACTCACACGCATACACACTCTCACACCATATACATATATACTCGCACACATACACTGACGCACATGTTCGCTTCAATGTTCCCTCGTCTCCGCAGCCACACTGAAGATTATTTGGAGATTTGCTGTTGGAGGTGAAGGAGGAACTCGTAGTACGACAGGGCCGACTCTGTTCGGTCCTCGATCATGTTTTGCATAAAGCTGGCTTTCAGCTGGCTCTCGTCCCTGAGTCACATGATAATGGGTGGGAAATAAGAACACAATGAGAAGACGTGAGTTGGGATTGCTCCTACATATTCAGGTACTAAAGATGTGCAATTTAAAATACTTTCATTCATTTTAACAGGGAAGAAGAGGAGATGCTAAAGTTTTTCAGAGCATTTCCTTCAACATAGCACAGTTGCAAAGCCTATATTTTACTATTTTGTTAACATGAAGTCTGTACTATAAAGGAGGGTTAGGAGGCCTGTTGACGACCGTCTGGGACTTTCCCATCAATAGTCGTGAAAGAAAAATTGATTTTTACTGACCAGTTAAAAAAGTGTGACGCAAACCAGAAACATAGACCATGGGCTTTCAAAGTAAAAGCTGTGCTTCAGCAGTACAACCAACACGTTTCAAAAGTAGCAACTTTTACACTGGAGGGGAACGGTCTCTGTTTGCGGTCTGCACCACACTTTTCAGTTTCTTAACTGCTCAGTGAGTAGTCAATATCTGCCCTGCAAACTAGAGGTAGCAACTCCATGCCCACCAAAGCTACTGTAAGGTGGTTTTCGATGCTGCTTTGTAATCCTCTTTGCTTGTTACACAGATAGCAAAAAGGTCTATTGGTTTAAGAGATCATCTACAGTTTTTGTCTTTACTTATCAGCCTCAACAGGAAATACAGTCCCTCATAAGCCACTTGCCTTACTTGATTTATACATTACATTATAGTTAGTATCATAAGCGTTAAAGTGCTATAATCCTAAAGGCACAGGGTGGCTTGTATTTTTTAGACCCTTTTGTTTTGCTGGGTTCTGAAAGATCAAGTCTGAAACAGTCTTATATGCCCTGAGAAAACATTAAGTCAACACATCACCCTATAAAAAACAGTTACTATAGTGAAATTTTAGCTGTTATATAGATAAAGCTATAAACTGATCTTGATCTTTTACCTGTGGAAGAGTGTGGGAAAAACTGACAGCACTACAAAAAGTATCGGTAGTTTATAACAGTTCTTAGCTAGACCACCAGGGAGCACACTTTTTACTTTTGCAACTTAATTCATTCTTTTCTAATACCCAGTGAGGCCCCACCTGATGATATGCAGGGAGGGGAAAAATGGCCTCTGATCTCTCAGCCAACCAATGAAAGCTCTGGTTCTCTGAGACTCTGCAGTGTCCAGTTCCGGAAGCAAATACTGTGAGAGGACAGCAACAGTTTTTGTTATCAGCAAGTAGGGGAAGGCGTCAACATATGGAAATGTAGCTGGGCTGCATGTTTTGAGAAGTCTTGTTACAGAGATAGAGCAGTTGACCCAAAGTAAGAAATCCTACCAGATTATCAGGCACAGCAGCGTAGTTTGGAACTCCTAGGACCTGTGTGAGGAAGTTGGAGTGGCAGTTTCGTCCAATCCACAGGTATATCACCTTTGGGAAGAGAATGAGGTTCATTTAAATATCTTTAACTGAAGAGCAAGAAGATTACAGTACTGAGAACTGTGACTGAAGAGCTGAACACCTTTAAGTACAGCTCAGGAAAGCTCATAACTGATGTTTTTAATCTAGAACTGTGCTACATGGTTACATAAAATGTTGAGTGTACAAGTTATTATCAGGCGTGGGGGGAGAATGATTAGTGTCATGGAGAAAGCTGGAGTAAGGCTTCATCACAGAGCTACACATTTGCATAAGTCACACAGAGAAGAGGCACTAGTGATACAAAATGTACAATTCAGTGATTTCTCATTTTCCAGAAAAGGAAATCTCTCAATCTCTCTCACTATGCCAATATTAGCACCTTTTAAAAAGCCAGAAAAAAGGGCCATCTAAAGAATCTTTAGCACTGCTGCAAATAAGTAGGAAAAATGTAGGAAATAAATTAAATGAGACATTCAGGATGGGAAATGCCAAGCTGTAATTTTGCCCGACATTGAAAATTGTTAGCTTGCTCTAAGAGCTCATCTTGAAACGCACAATTCCAGCATCCATGAGGAAAGCTCCCTCCCTGCTGAGCTTCTCCACAGACAGCTGCAGCAGTCTGGGCTGAGGGATGGTCCGCTCGTTGATGTTTAATGCTCCCTGAAGATGGAGAAAAGAAAAGATCACTTAGTAATGAAGAAAAGCTGAAAATAAATAAAATCCTTCCGAAAATGGTTTTAGTCCAGTCATGTAATCTTAAAACTACACATTACGCATAAAAAGAAATAAAACACAGGGCTTTGAAACTTAAATTCATCCTCCTCACCTCGTCAGTCAGGTCGTCGACACGGTACAGAGCAGGATGGATCATCAGCATGGCGTAGGCCAGTGGCTGGTACTTCAGCTGAAGCATGGCAAACACCCGGTCATCCAGCCTGGTGCTGGTGCCTGTCCTGAAGGCTTTCTGCAAAGCGCACATATAAACACACCAAAAACCTTCAATGACGACTCAGTGGTGGCGTATTCAAGAAAGGCCTCTGGAAGTAGAGCCAGTTAGTGTTAATGTTCATAAAAATTAGTGAATTTAGCAAAGAGAGGATATAGTAGATCGATCTTTACACCAAACAAAGGTACGTTTAAGCACAGGGAAAGGTTGAAAATCAGTCAGTGGAAAAGATTAATGGCAGTGTAGCAGTTGTGTAAACCAGCCAACCTGTTTGAGCAGCGCAAGAATGTAGAGCGGGAAGAGTCTGAGGCAGGCCGGAACCAGCAGGCCAGGCTGCTGGATTGTCAACACAGACTGCCGGTAAGACATCAGCGAGTCGATAGCAGCGTTGGTCATTGCGTCTCTTGCATCGCTCAGACTTGCCGTCACCGAACGGTCAACAGCTGTGGAGAGGGACATTAAGAACTTTTAGGCAGATATTTGTGGGATTAAATAGAAGGGCTGTCTCTACAAACAACACCGACTACCAGAGTAGTTTAAAAGAGGCTCCAGTCTCACACCAGTTATGAGACAATCATGCATTTTAGGTCTGATATTGTAATATAAGGGGCGCTGTTCCTAGACCATGTTCAAAACGTAAAAAAAAAAAATCTGTGATCAAGACCTCAATAATTACACTTTTTAAGACAATGTTTTTTTAAAATCAGACTTTTATGAACCTTTCTTAAATAATTTAACTGAAACAGAAATATAATACTTCTCTTTACCAGAATATGGTAAACTAAATATTTGTGTGATTAAAAGATGAACTTTCTAAAAAAAAAAAAGATTCATTAAAATTTTATCTGCTAATCTAATTCACCTAACAGCAAAATTGTTACTGTTAAAATTCACAATATGTGTGACTTTACAAAAACTTATTTTCCTTCATAGTAACGCTCTTCTAATAACATTTCAATGGAGACTATGATGTGAATTCAGTTTGAGGAAATTAAATAAATTTGTGTTTGACAGAATGAATGACCTGCAGGCCTGTGGCTATATTGGTTCTTGTGGGTAAGCGACAGTTGTGTTGGTGGGCCAGTAAAAGTCTGATCTACTTACCCAGAGGGTGGAAAGAAAAACATGCTGAACACTGCTAAGTGATCCAATTTTATGCAGTAGGACATTTAACTACCAAATGAATTTTCTGTGAATTTAAAATGAAAAAATACGTCCGTCTTTGAGATGTTAACATTTGTGACATGACCTGTAAAAAATGCTTATATTTCCCAGCAGAGCTTAGCATTAGGATTAGTGTTTATAAATCTTTTTGAGTATTAGCCTTGTATATATTACAGTTGTGAGTTGATAATCATCATTCACATGGCATGGCTGCGCCTTACTATGCATTTGAAGTCACAGTGCTAAAACAGCCATGCTCCACCTGATTGTTATAAGATTAAAATGAAATAAACTCTTCTGAAACAATATCAGTATCTGTTCTCCAAGTTAACATCAGATGAGCCAGCACAGATTTGAATGCTCGGTTATAGAATGGTCGCTAGGACACCGCAGCTGTCACCACTCATCACCATCTGTCAGTGCTTATAACAGCGAAGATGATGAAAACCCTGTGAGGATTTAGGATCCAGCCAATTAAAAGAGTATTAACTGTGACAATGAAGAATAATCGCCTAGTTATGCTTTCCACAAATCCAAGTTTATCCAGATTTTACAAACACACAATCACGTATCCAGAAATTTACAACTGGTGAAGACAAAGCTCTCACACTGTTACTTCACTTTCACATTTCTGCCTACAATTATTATATACAAGTTTCAAAACAAACATAACTGGTAATAACTCTTAAGTATGCAAAAGAGATGTGCAAACTGACCAAATAAAATTAAGTATGTGTGGTAAAAAAAATAACAAAATAATTGTAAAACTTTATTATCTCATGTGAAATTTTAGAAAACAGTTTAGCACGTACCCATGCAAGCCAACAGCCCAGTGATGGCTTGAACATCAGCCCCAGCAAAGATATCCGACAGAGAATTCACCACAGGGAGACACAACGTGTGCACGCGGATCCTCCTCTCTCCTGTAAGGGACCATTCATGTTATTTAAACATATTTTAGTTCTACCCATTTATTGCATATAAAAATGTGTAAATAATAACATCTGCTTTTCATGCGATAAAATTACACTAAGTAGTTCCATCTTATATAATAATAATATTCATAAGTCACTATTTGCATGGATGTTTTTTTTTCCATTTATCAACACTATTCTGCAAAAAGATAAGGAACCCAACAGGCTCGTCTAAGTGAGCATGTGCGTACCTTTGCTGGAGGTGTAAAGCAGCGCAGCCTGGAAAGAGACAACCTGCATGTCATCAAGGTTTTCCTCGATGGACATCTGAACTGCGAAGCCGGCGTCTGGGTTGACGTTGGGGAGGGACAACAGATCTGTGGAGCGCACAAAGAAGTTTCCGTGGAACGTGTGGATGGACAGACCTGCATAGGAACAGAGAGAAATAAAAATCAATTAAACTGGACTGCATTATCTTAAAAGGTAGCAAAAAACAGAAACCATGAATGAGTCCAAATGTGTTTTCCTCTCTATAATGACTCAGAGTTTAAGCTTTTATGTCCAATTTCCATGATGAGCAAATATAGGGCTACAAAGACCTTGGTGTTAGCAACAGTAAGCATATACTACTAATACTTTTACCAATAAATCAAACATGTAAAGAGAAACTTGAAACCATATTTGGGAATTTATCGCTGTAAGGAAAAGTTTTGAACCAATTACCAGGATTTCTAAAAATGATTTTTGAGTGAAAATCAAAACTATTTGTATTATTATTACTATTACAAGTGTGTTTATCTAATTGTGCCTTGGATGATGATGAATAGACCACATTTTATGCCAAATCAGTGCAGAGTTGCTAATTCCAAAGTTTATAAACAACATCATGCAACGGTAACCTTCACTTCTATTCAACACTCAATCATCTTTAGCTCTTTTGTGCCCACAGACCTTTGGTGCAGCGTATCCTCATGACAGCCTCAAAGCCAATTTTCCTGGTTAAATATCTCTTCAGATCCTTCTGGAAGCGCTCAACCTGAGCTGGGTTATGCTGGTGGTGGTAGGATGGGTAGTAGTAAACGCTCCCTGCTGAATATCTGGATATGCATCCTGCAATAAAGAGAGAACACACAGAAATGGAGAGAAAAAGCTTTAAAGTTTTGAAAAAAACAGACTGGTTAAGAATTTCTATCAATTTCCATCTCGTTAGGGAAGAAATAAAATCTGATAGCATCGATTCTGTAATCAGATTTCCTCCCATTAACAACAAATATTTTTGTGCTTAACGTTTTTACCACTCAAGAGTTTTAAAATCTAGGAATATGAGGGGATTTTTAAGCAAGAGGTTAACATGATAAAAACAATAAAAGATCCACTGCATCCATCTTTTCCCTCCATTGTCCCCCTCCAGTCCATTGAGGTGAGATTTACCAAGAGATGCCAGGTCACAGTACTGAGCACTGAGCAGGAACAGGTCTACAGCCACCTGCTGGCTGGAACAGTCCAGAGCCAGCTTCTTGTAGAAGTCTGTCGCCGGCGCTAAGTGCTGGATATCCTGAAAGGAATGCACATCAGATAGCGCCATGAACATAAAGTGTAAATGTAAAGCAACAACTCAAAAGTCGTCCAAAGTAAAACAAATTTTTACAGTTTGTGGAAAAGCTGACATTTTTTAATCCTGATTTAACCCTCTGGTTTAAGATCACCAAAATCAAATAACTCTAAACATAAAAAGGTAAATCTTCTCTCTCTCTCAGTCTCTGAAAAGTTAGTTTTTCTACAATAAATCTGATCTTATTCCAAAAAAAAATGATTTTATTTTGCATTTACTAGAAAAGTTTAAAACTAGCTGTCAAACATTCGTCATGTCCATTTTTGTTCTATGACTGACTTGAAACACTAGTCATTAAGACTTACTTTGTTTAATATAGTTATGGCAACTGGTGTCTACATATAACACAATGGTTATATTTAAATCCCGCTGTATACCATTCAGCACACTTCTCTCATTACCTTGGCAGATGCCCGCTGGTTGGGGTCCTCTCTCGACTGCAGTGCCCCAACACCGAGGTTAGGCAGCTGCGTTTGAAACACTGACATGCGCCCTCCAGTGGGGGACAACAACTTAAAGGCTGCTTGCAGAGCTGAACCCAGGGCGGACTGCGTCTCCATCGTCTTCTCAAATAAATTTGGCAGGCTCTTCAACAGATCCTGCACAAGCTGAAAGGCAAATGGGTGGACATGAGTCATATTTTTATGACGTGTTATCGCTATTAATCAGAGAAAACGGATATGAATATAAAGCAGCAATCAATTTTACTTCCTACATAATGTAAACACATAGTAAACTGTTACACTGAATCTCAGTTTCAGAATACAGTCATTTATAAATTAAACAACACAGGACTTTAACAAAATGTGCATATCTGACCTCTTTGCTTTCATTGAGGTTTACTAGAAGGCTGTCTGGTGTTGGTAAAAAGATATCTGTAGAGAACAAAACGTATTTATTTAAACAAATATAACAGTAGGTAATGACAACCATAAATCAAACAGGCGAACAACCATAAAGTGGTTTCATTAAGAAATAAGAGTCACTGCATGTATTGCAACAGTTTTTACAAAGTTTCGCTTAAAATAAAGGCGAAAAAACATAAATGTACTAATTTACCAACATGGCATTCATGTTTAGTGAGCCAGTAAGTCTGTGACCTTATATGTTTGCTGGTTCTCGATTCCTGCAGCAAGTGGGCACACAGCTGATGTCAAGTTACTGTGATAATGAAAGTGTGGCCTTTGCCGTCAGCTGCGTCTCACCTTCTATGTCAGACACGATTAGCATCTGAGGCTGGGAAAGTCCTTCCTGGAGGTTGTAGAAGTGGATGGTGCTGTCAAAGGTGATGAAGCCTACCTTAGTCCGTGAGTCTCCAGGAAGTCTAGGACACATAAACACACACTTCAGTAAAGCTTGCCCTTATGTGTCAGGGATAACCTATTTTCATCGAAGTTAGCAAAGACCCAAATTAAGATCCTTCCATTAAGATATTATGTTGGATCGTGTTACTGCACATTACAGAAAATAACCATCTGTTGATCAAATATGTAGACAGGTGGTCAGAGTCAGCCTGCCAGGGGGTCCAGTTTGTCCTATATAAAAGGGATCAACCTTCATGTGCAAATATTAACTGTACATGTTTAATATGAGTATCGTCCACCAGAACAGTGTATGACAGAAAATAAGGTACACTATGTTGCCAAAATTATTCGCTCGTGTACCTTCACATGCATATGAACTTGGGTGACATTTTATTCTAATCTATAGGTTTTCATATGATGTCAACCCACCCTTTGCAGCTATAACAACTCTTAAACTCTTCTGGGAAGGCTTTCTTTACGGTTTAGCAGTGTATTTATGGGAACTTTTGATCATTCTTCCATTCCATTAAGCTCTCTACAAACTGTTCTTGAGCTAATCTAAAGTTCAAATAAAGTTTGGAGATTTGTAGCGAATGACTGGAGAAAGTCGGCGACCTCTGTGCACTATAAGCCTCATTGTTGCACAGGTGGGATCCTATCACAGTACCATGCTGGAATTCATGGAACTCCTGAGAGCGACCCATTTTTTCACAAATGTTTGTAGAAGCAGGCTGCATGCCTAAATGCTTGATGTTATACTAAATACGGAAAATTACTGTTTAAAAGGCTATTTTGTCAAAAGGACTCTAATGAATCAAAATTAAAGGTTGTACATACGAATTGATGTTGTCCAGCAGTGACTGACAGAACACATTTAGGTAGCCTGTCTCCACTGCATTGTGGGAAACGTCCAGAACGAAGAGGTAAACAGCAGGCTGGGGTGGCCTCAGCTGAACAAAATCAGAGCAAACACAAGCTAGTTAAAGCAGGGTTAATAAAAAGAGACAAAATTACTATCATGTACACAGAAGACTGCACAATTTCCAACCCTCAGAATTTAATTTAGCAGGTTAAAATAGCAAGTTAAAAGCTTAAAGTAACCACTAACTGACTTTGCCCTGAGACAGAGTCCTGGAAAGTATTTTCCCTGCAGAAGGCTACACCTCTCCCACCATCTTTGAAATCTCCCTCAGCTTTCAGATCATAATTCTTCAATTTTACATCACTCTGAAAATGCCAGTTTTATAATAGCATGGATTTAACTGGTGACAGATGCAATGTTAAACACCTACCATGTATTCTGAAGGAGCAATGAACTCAATGGTGGCATTCTGGACCTCAGGTCTTTTGTGTGGTTCTCCATATGATCTGCTGACAGGGTTGTACATGAACTCCTCTGGAACTACACACAAACACACAAAACTTCCAGTGAGATTTTAGTACTGAGTCAGATCTTCTACCTGAGGTGAAAACACATATAAACTAACAAAATCTTCTTTCCAAAGTAGGTGACATTATTCTCTCTTTGTACTTAATCTGTGGGTGGAAAAAAAACCCCTCCTGTTACTTACCATCATTAACCCGATAGCAAAGGTTGCACTTCCACCTTCTCTGGTCCAGGAAAGAGACAAAGGGATTGATGTAGGTTCTGCAGAACCGACACCTAACAATCGTGCTGGATGTCACAACAGGAAGCTGCTGTATTTATAAAAGCAGATGAGAAACAACTTCTGTGAGATGAGAGCCTCAAGGCAAACATTATCTGGTATGCAGCTTATTTCAATAAAGACGTTTCTTGTTGCTGTCCAAGCTGTGAAATGTCTCTGGAATTTGTGTCCTCAATTAACAGGGAAACATAAACGTAGTCACTGTGATAGATTTTGCCCAGGGGTGTATTAAGTCAAACCCTACTGGGAAATAAACAGCTGTTAGGAAGACACTGTTTAACCAATACAAATTTGATGCAGCTCATGCATCTTTTTAAAGATAATATAGCTGTTATATGTTGGTGTTATATGAGGATGAAACGTTTAAAAATGGCTCTGGGAATGCCTCATTTTTAAAAGCACCACTAATGAGATTAGACAATTAGCTCCTGTAACATATATATGATTTCTGTGGGGAATTCATTTAATGAACTATAAGTCACAGGCATATGTTTAAGGAAGAAGCCAGAGGAATGAGGCACCTATTCCAGAAAGACACAGAACAAACTCATTCACTCTGAGTTAAGCATGTGTGTGCCACTAAGTAAAGAGGAAAGTCTGTTCCACTGAAGGGAGACATTACCGCACTTTTATCATTCAAACCAGACATGCAGCAGTTAAAGCAGCAGAAAGAGTCAATATCCTAACGCTACATTTTATTCAATGCAATCCTCTTATTTATAATTTAGTCTTTTGTCAATGTGTGATAAGTGCCAATTGCCAGGTTTGACCCAGTGATAATGATGACATAAAACTGCATGGAAGCGTTTAAGATCAAGACAAATTCTTATCCACTTCAAATGAGAGAAAAACAGACAAAAACAGAAGTTAATACATGCAACCTATATTCATAAACAGTCTATAAATATTCTCACCATATGACATAGCTATGACAGCGATATATGGAGAGAAATTTGTCTTAAAGTGTTAGTGCGTGAAATGATTAATACATGTGCAAATGCATAATACTGCAACCCCTGCATTCATGTAAATAACCAAAATAAGTCACTGCTTCGAAAGACATTTGAATGCTGGGAGAAAACGGAGACATCTGAGCTTTGGGTGTAACCCAGTATCGTTTCACATAGAGCAGACCTTTTTTCTAAACAGACAGAAATACCTCGCCACCCTCTGTCTAAAAGCCATTAACCTACACCTCTAATTGTTGATACATGATAATGACTACACACATTTGTGACTAAATTGTCTCCTATGTGTCACCAATATTATGTGTATAACTACTTAAATGTGAGGACAGAAATCAGTGCTGTCTCCTCACACTCAGGATTGATCATAAAAGTGGTAATGATAGTAAACATAGGCCCCGGGTAACAAATCTCCAGCTGGGATTGTGGTGATGTGTATGACATGTAATTAATGTTCTCTGCTTTGAAATAAACGAAAGATAGACTCAGCACTTGTTGCTGAAAACCTGCTGGCTTGCAGCTGAGGTTCACAGTGGAAGCTGTTGGAGTAACTGACCCAGTTAAACTGACTGACAACTTAGAATGAACATTCAATAATAAATTGACACGTTACCGAGAGGTCTTTGAATGGGTGAAGCAGCAAGCCCAGTGGCATCTTGGCTTTATTGAGCAGAGACTGGGTCTGAGGGATGCTGGTCAGTGTAGAGCGAAAAACTCTGGAAGCACACAGAGTGGCAAATTCAGCGTTTAGGCTGTGTGCACTTAACACGAAACAGTGATATGATTGATGTCCCACTTTAAACAAAGCATTTCTTAACCATTTATAATTTTGAGTTTAAAAACATAAAAACTAAACAGAGATCATTTACAGTATTACTAGCTGTATGAGATAAAAACAATCAATTCAATGAAAGACAAATGCAACAACACGGAAAATTAGTTCATTATGACTCACTCTGGGCTGCAGTTGAGTTTCTGCAGGTCCTGGGTGAGGCAGGGAGTCGGGGCAGGGACTGGAGCCGGTGGCAGCAGGTTCCTCTCTTGCAGGAGGTTGACCACTCTCAGGGCCTCTGGGGTGCTGGACTGGAGGCTCATGGCTGCTAATGATGGGCTTAGCTGAGCTGGCCCCGGGCCACCAGGTGGCTGAAACAAAAAAAACAAACAAACAAACAAACAAAAAATACATTAAGCCTGATAGTCTAATAATATTTACTTGACACAATAAATGTGAGAATTTTGAAGTCCACACGTGTTCAAGTGCTTTTTCCTAAATTCGTATCTTGAAATAAAATTAATTTAAAATTGATTTAAATATTGGTTGCAAACTGTTCCCTCACAAGCCCTTTACTATAATTCACCTAAGTTTGTTTAGCCATTCCAGTTCTATAACCAGTTCAACCCTATGCAACAGTGAAAAAAGCAACCCAGTGTTGGTTATTCTCCTTTCCATATAACCAGCACGTGTTTTGCATTCATGTGCAAGTCAATGAAAAATCGAATAAACAAACTGTGTATGCAAAGTCATAACAACCATCTGCCTCTCTTCATTGGCAGTGAGGCGGTGGAGAGGGTGAGCAGTTTTAAATTCTTGGGGGTAACTGTGACCGAGGACCTGTCCTGGGGCAACCATATCACCTTAGTTGCACGGAAGGCCCAACAGCGCCTCTACTACCTGAGGAGACTACGGAGCGCACACATTCCCAGACCTCTGATGTTGAACTTCTATAACTGTGCCATCAGCAGCGTCCTGACGCATGGATTTCTAGTGTGGTTCCCCAGCTGCACCAAGGCCGACCAGCAAGCACTCCAGCGGGTGGTGAAAGAAGCTGGCAGAATTATTGGAACAATTCTGCCAGAGATCAGTAATATCTTCCCCACTCGCTGTCTGAGGAGGGTGCACAGTATCCTGCGGGACCAACATCACCCTGCGCGCCACCTTTTCCACCTGCTGCCCTCAGGGAGAAGGTACAGGTCTATACAGGCCAGAACATCCAGACTGGCCAACAGCCTGTATCCACAGGCTGTGAGGCTCCTGAATTCTGCCCCCCTCCCCTCTCTGCCCCCCTCTCACGGACAATAACCATATCCAACTTCTTAATAGCACTGAACTGGTTTGCATTGGTGCATCATATCTTTATTCTCTCTTCCCCCCCCCCCTTTCTTAAATAGACAACCATCATATCTCACAGTACAATAATATTGAACAGGTTGCATTGTTGCATTTTGTCATGTTTCTCAGGTCTTTGTCTGAATGTCCTATGAACATTACCTGTCTTGTTCTCATGTTGTTGCTAAGGATTGTCTCATTGCACTGAAGTCACACTGGGTTAAATATTTACACTTGGGTTTTAAGGGGTATTTGTTTGTTTTTTTTACGGGTTGTACGGAAGCCCCAAACGCAATTTCATTGTTCTTTGACAATGACAATAAATAAATACTTGACTTGACTTGAAAGTGTTCTAAAATTATGTGGAACTGGGTTGTGACGTTAGGCTCACCTGCTGATATGGCTGAGGTGCTTGAGTGTAAGGCTGCGTGGCGGCTTGCATCGCAGGGTGGATGGGAGGGGTGGCGTGGGGAGCTGAGGTGTTCTGGTACCCAGGAGGGAGCGAAGGGTAGTGGCCCAAGTGCCGACCGGGTGGTCCAGGCTGAGTCGGGCCAGCTATGGAAGAAACAGTAACATTAAAAACATTTACACTTACAAAGGTTTACATGAGAACTCAAATAGCAGACATCACTAAAAATGGGAAGCTCTGTGGCTGACAGGTACACACAGCAGCAAGGCATATTAGTCACCAACTTAAATAAAACCCAGTGGCAATGTTTCGTGGTAATGAGGATTTGAATGTGTTTTTATAGGCTTAAGCTACTTAATGTTTGTCTACACAAACAATGGCTGTTAGCAGAAGTTGTTTATTGTGGATTTTGTTCTTTTCATGGGATTTGCTGATGATATGAAAAGTATATTACAAATTCCGAGACGCCTGCTGGTATGGAACCAAAGGGAAAAACAGAAAATAAAAGACTGTTCACCAGAGCTGACAGTCGCAGTGGGATTTGTGACAGTTAATATTTAGATATTTGTACTGAAAAGGGAATCCAGTTGGGATTCAAGACGTACATCACACAATTAAAGATTGTACAATAAAATGTAGAAATGCTTCATATTCGTCAAAAAATGCAAGGGCAGGCATTTGCAAAGGCTGCAAATGTGACTGGTGTGTGCACAGAAAACCGCCTTACCCATTTTGTTGTCAAGATGATTATAGCTGTTTGTTGCTTGCGGGCCATTGCCAGCCACAGCTCCTGTTTCAAAGCAAACACAGACATGATATGAATAATTTAAGCGGCACTTTGCCAACCACAAATAACAGGGATGGAACAAAATGAACTACAAAAAGGGTCAAAACAATGACAATACTAATGATGACGCAAATTAAAGAGACACTAAACATGTTTATGGGAAGTATTATTACATTGGTGATTTTAATATTTAGAAGTTGAGCCACATGGAAGACATGGTGAGTCTAGATGACTGAAAAGGTAAAACACACCACCAAGAAATAATTGTTTCCATGGATGCTCAGTTTAGCACTAAAAAGATACAGAGGTACTATGAATGCCATTACAATATCTCTAGATTAGTTTTCATTTTATATCCATTATTCTTTAAGACTATGAGATGAAACCTCTGTATATGCTCAATAGTGCATCCAGAGATACAAGCAAGAACTGTACAGATGAGACAGGACTGGCAGCACAGCACTGACACAACATCTAAGAGCTGAAAACTGATTTTGCCACACCTGGACATTCAATATCTCCCTCCTGGCTGTCGGGCTTAGTGGGGGAAAGAGTGCTGTTAACAACACCCCCACACTGAGCTGGCATGTAGTGGAAGGAGCGGAGGGAGGGAAACAATGGAAGGTGATCAGGAAAAAAAATATATAGAGAGATAATAACACGTTGGCTTATACAAAGGATATGCAGTCATTAAATATCACGATTATCACATCTGTGGGAGTAAAATGTTTAATGATTATTCTAATGTTTCCAAATGTGCTGAAATCTGGGCTCTGTGTTTTAAAAAAAACTTATAAAAAGATTACACATACCATCTGCTTTAGGTGGTGGTGGTGTGGCATTTGCCACTGGAGGACCAGTGGGAAACGATGTGGGTTTCATTGTTGGTGGTGGGCCTGCAGGTGTTGGACCTGTAGGTGGAGGCCCATAAGCAGGCCTGTTTGACTGGCCTTGGTATGTATGGGGCGCCATGGGATTCATTGGTGGAGGTGCCACACCTGTAGAGAAACAAAGACTGTAATTTGTCATGATTTCCTCTATTCAGTGTATAATGAGCTAATTACTTTGCATACAAAATGTGAAAAATTAGAGAGGTTTCTTTGACACGAGAACTGGAAAACTTTAAAATTAAAAGGCTTGAATCAATGACTATGTTTATCTTTTCTTCTCTTTAATAAATGACTAATTAATCAGAAACCAGTGTAGCTTGTTTCTCTGGCACACAGCCGGGACTTTAGCAACATCTTCTATCATCCCTGTGAATCTGCTGACATCATGTTACAGCTTTCAGCTGGTCAGTTATCACTTCTAAAATTATGTCAAGGTTGCAGTCTATGTAAAACAACTCCAACATGCTATCATGTACAAGACATCAGAGTGTACCGCACTAAGCTCCAGGCTGTGGTGACAGCAGCTGGTGGCGCTACTAACCTACAGCAAGTTAACCTCAGAGCACAAATGAATTCATCTGCACTAACACACCAGCTAGTTCAGGACTGTCTGTGCCCAAACAAACACTTCTTGATGAACTTAGTGATGACTGAAGACAGCAAGTATGTTTACTCTTTTACTATGTTAATTATGCAATTTCCTAAGCTTGTATGCCAAGGGTGGGCAACATTTGCTTTCTGTCTTGAAGAAAGAGTCCCGTTTTACCTACTTAAGTTAAACTTAAAAGTTAAAGTTAAACCATCAATTTGCTAGACAGCATTACCTCCTTTACAACAGGTCTGGCCAAGACGAAACAATTTTTGTTTGTTTTGTTGTTTTTTTGCATTAATATGAGACACTCCAAACTAAAACAATCCACCTAAACACTTATTATTTAATTTTTGTAATATTTACTGTTGTAGAGCAGGTGTTTGCAGCAATGAACTAAGAAAATATAAAGGTTCACAGACACAAATTAGGAGCAAATATTTAGTCAGAAGAATGACTAGTGAGAATTTAATCATTTTGTCTATGACTTGGACAGGTATCTGAAACTTTAAAACCGCTGCAGTAGAGACCTGTATCACCAAATTAGAGTGAATTAAGACATCGACAAAGATTACTAAATACATTAAGTTATTAGTAATTATGATGTGTGTCAGAAATGTGTAATTTAGTTTAATGAGAATAACTGCACCATCAAATCATGCCATCGGATGTTAAAAGGATAGATGTTTCAAGATCAGCTAAGAGCTCTAACATGATGTCTTTGTCGCCTCACAGAAAAAGTGGCACACCTTCTGTTAGAACTGGGCTTAGAAGCACTGCAGACCAATTACAGTCTAGTGATTCAGTCACATTCAGTGCTCTTTAATGATTTGGGGGGATTTGTTTAGACTTCTTTTTTAGGGATGCCTGGGGAGGATTTAGACTGTCTGTCAGGCGGATGTATTTGTGTGTGCATGTGCTGTATAGGTTGCACACACAATCAGTGGCTGTATAGGTTTCCATTGATAGCTAGGACCAAATCCAATCCACTGGAATTTTATGCCTGATCATCTCAATTCCTTTTATTAACACTGCAGTGGTTTTCTAACAGTTCACACTGCAAAGCAAAGATTTTGTTCCACACTGTGGGAGATAACACAATAGTTGCACTGATGCTGGAAACCTATGTCCTCCTACTTTTCTTCCCAAAAAAACAACAACAAAAACACAAAAACAAAAAAGGACCTGACCTATATGAAGAAAATCTTAATAACATCCATCCTTAATGAAGTTTTAAAATGTAGTTTGGCAGGTTCATTATGTATATAGACATAAAATGGCTTCAAGTATGCTTTTGCAGACTGGAGCAACTCAACAGAACAAAACCCAATTTCATGATCACAAGCATTTTTTTTTACCACTTAAACTAAATGCCCTTTGTGCCCATACAAAGTTTATTCAAAAACTGATTTATGTAGTAAAAGCATAAATAGACAAAGAACTTTAAAAAAAAAAAACAAAAAAAAAACTTTCCTTTACAGTTTTCAATGTTACAGAAAATGTTTCACTAATAATAATAATAATAATAATAATAATAATAATAATAACAAGAAGAAGAAGATATCAACACATAGTTCTGATGGGGCAAGTTTAAATCAAAGTTGACTGAAAAATTAAAGACTCAAAGCAACCGTTTGACCTCTGCAAGTACTGCACTAAAACAAACAAAAATCTAGGTTAAATTACAGAAATGCTTTGTGAAATCACTTTGCCTCTGTGGTCACATATTACACAACCAATTTATGTCAAGCTAAATCATGTAACAAAGCCACTTCCTGTTACTAAGACTCTTTATGAGTGTTTTTTGTTACCGCTGTGAGCTAACTGAAGGCTACCCTTAACCCTCACAGGAAATTAAAATGTAACCAATAACCTTGAGATACAAATGAGTGCAACTGGTTAATATCAACAGCATTAATTTGTGCATTTTTCATTTTTCATCATTATCACCAGAGGCTGTGCCAAAAAGTAAAAGTGGTCCCAAAAGCTAAATTATATTCAGTATAAGAAACAATATGGTTTGTATTTGAACTTTGTATTCAGACTAAATGAGTTTCTGTGCTTGGGAGGGAGCCAGAGGCCACAGCAGGCCAACATGTTCAGTGTAGGAACAGAGGGCAATGTCCAGCTCCAACATATCAGCATTCTAGATATGCATATCTCCAACACATATCAATGAAAGAAGACAATGACAGGGAGAAATTAAAGCAATCACACCACAGAAAAGATACCAGAAAGGAACAGTGCCAAATTAACACACATTACAGTATACATTTTCAAGTAATTAAATAGGCAATAATTGCATGATAATAATTGGTTAAAGTTCAGTGCTTTCAGTGAAACCCGACAGGATGATTCATCTATTTACTGATTTGACCCCAGGACAGGGGGCATCATTATGGTTTCATTTGCAACAACTAAGAATTGTTGCCTCACCACTGTGTAATTACATCTTTTTTTAAAATGAAATTGCATTGGGTTAGTGCAGTGGCCTCTGGAAGTTCAGTGTTGTACACAGAATTCAACTGAACAGTGCATACAGTGGTGTGAAAAAATGTTTGCCCTCTTCCTGATTTCCGAGTGTTTTGCACATTTGTCACACTTGTTTCAGATCATCAAACAAATTTTAATATTGGACGAAGATAACCCGAGTAAATACAAAAAGCATTTTTTTAAATGACGATTTCACTGATGATGGGAGAAAAGTTATCCAAACCTACCCGGTCGTATGTGAAAAAGTAATCTCTCCTCTTGTTAAACATAAATTAACTGTCACTAAACACATTTTTTGGAAAGCTGAATTCAGTTTCACTAAACTCAGGCCTGATTACTGACAGACCTGTTGAAACAAGAAATCACTTAAATAGAACCTGTCTGACAAAGTGAAGCAGGCTAAAATACCTCAAAAACAACACATCATGCCAAGGTCTGAACCTGAGAAAAAGTCACTGACAGTTACCAATCTGAAAAGGTTTACAAAGCCATTTCTAAGGCTTTGGGACTCTATTGAAGCCATTATATACAAATGGAGAAAACTTGGAAGATTGGTGAAGCTTCACAGGAGCAGCCGGCCTACCAAAATTATCCAAGAAAGCATAGAGAACACATCTAGGAGGTCACAAAAGAACCCAGAAGAACATTAAAGAATCACAGGCTTCATGTGTCTCTGTTGAGGCCAGAGATCATGATTCAACAATAATGAAGAGACTGGGCAAAAATTGTCATACCACTGGTAAAATATGGTGGTGGTAGTGGGATGGTCTGGGGCTGTTTTACTGCCTCAGAACCTGGAAGACTTGCTGTGGTATATGGAACCATGATTTCTGCTGTCTACTAAAGCATCCTGAAGGAGAATGTCCAGCCATCTGTTCGTGATCTCAAACTAAAGTGCACTCGGGTTCTGCAGCAGAATAATGATCCAAAACACACCAGCAAGTCCACTTCTGAATGACTTAAGAAAAACAAAATGAAGACTTTAGAGTGGCCTAGTCAAAGTCCTGACCTAAATCTGACTGAGATGCTGTGACATTAGGGCTGGGGGAAAAAATAGATACTGTGTAGTATCGTGATATTTTGTTTGCTAATAATGTATCGATACAGGGACAGCAAAAATCGATATTTTGTTACAAAAAAGGTTTTTTTGCTCAGAGCATGTTGATCCTTTTTCTGAGCAAGAATCCTGACATTCCTTCACTGTCCAAATGTGTTTAACTTTTTTTTTGGCAGCAATAAACATGACAGTTTACTTATTTTAATTTAAGACATGTTTTATTTTAATTAAGTTTGAAACTTTTTTATTTAATGTAAATTTATATTTTGTTTTAATTTACTTTCAAATTCTTCAGTTGCTGAAGGGGCTGCATAGTTTTCATAAATTGCTTAGTTCAGAATAGCTATAATTGTACCAGATGGTTGCATTCAGTTAAGTTGGACTAGACTGTAATACAAACCGTTCAGTTTGTCAACAATAAAACTGACTGAAATGAGAGAAAGACTGAGTGCGAGACTTTGATATTAGATAAAATGAATATTGATAAAGTTTAACTTTATGTACAGAATCTGAATATTGCAAAATTTTTTTTTTTTTTTAAATCGCAATATCATATCGTGCGTTAAGTATTGTGATAATATCGTATCGTGGGATGTATGGTGATTCCCACCTCTATGTGACATGACCTTAAAAAGATGGTTCACGCTTGAAAACCCTCCAATGTGGCTGAATTATGGTAAATGGCCTGTATTTGTATAGCGCTTTTCTAGTCCCTAAGGACCCCAAAGCGCTTTACACAACCAGTTATTCACAGAGGCACACTGACAGAGGCGAGGCTGCCGGACACTGGCGCCGGGCCCTCTGACCACCACCAGTAGGTAACGGGTGAAGTGTCTTGCCAAAGGACACAACAACCGAGACTGTTGTGGGATTATAATATTATTTTATGCCATGTTAGACCCCTAATTAAAGATTGTGAATTATTATGTAGTTTTAGTTTGCATTATTCTCCTGAATTAGAAGAAGGTGATAACTATTGCATTTGTTAAACTGATTTGCATTACATTAGACCGCTGATTTATTGTGAATGAATGATATTGTTATATGATGCATTATACTGCTGAGTTATAAGAAATACTGTTCGCAGAAAGTCATCGCCTTATTTGTCTGATTAGAAGAGAACAGAATATACTGGAGTTTTCTGCCCCATCTCAGCAGGAGCAGATAAACAGGGAGCCAAGGTCGTAGCTTAGGCGCTGTGTGAGAGAAAGAATGTGAATGTTTAGGCTTTTATGATTAGGTGGGGGCCACTAGAGGCTATAAGAGTTTGATCAATGCTCCACCATTTTGAGATCTGATGCTGTCTGCGTACGGTGTCCATCTCCCACGCATGTGATCATTAAAATCATCGTTTGACTCAACCCGGCCGGACCAGTGTTGTTATTGTGGTTTTTCCTCTTGTATCCATCCCCAATATTTGAATCCGTAACAGTTTGGGGGCTCGTCCTGTGGTATTGGGGTGGAAGTTGGAGGTTTGGACGGTCCGAGGTTGTCGAACGGACAGGCACAAGCCAGTGGTCTGACGTGAGTGGGCATAAGCCGGCTTATACAAAGGTAAGGCACTACCTGTTGAATCTATTTCCAAAGTGTGCCAAATTGGACATGATAAAATTAAAGTCTACTCACTGAAATTACTGGTAGAAGGCCTGTTTTGATTTTGATGAAAAAAATCTCATGAGAACTGAAGCTGAAGTAATGATAATGAAACGTTGAAAGTGACAGTACTGAGTATTTAAAGCAGTTGGACTGCTGATTGAAGTTAAAGCAGTTGGACTGCTGAGTGAATTTAGTTTGATAGGGAATTGGTCATTTTGTGGGTTAGAGTCCCATTGGTCAGACAGGTTGGACCTGGGTCAGTCATACACTTGTTTTGGGGTATTGACTGTTGTTTCAAAGTATTATAAATTATTATAGAACGGCGGTTGGACCGCTAAGAAACGCAGTGCTCAGAGGTAACGCTTGCCAAGGCCGGGGACGCCTAGGCCTTGTACTCTTTGAGGGATAGTCAGTTGGTCACTGTCACATTCAAAATGGAGATATGTAATAATAAACACTGGTCCCCATCTTTTGGGTGCTCTCTTGAAATAGTCAGCAATTTAAAAGTAGGGGCATGTGCTGAGAGGTGGTGCTGCACAAGAACAAGAGCAAAATAAAGAAAAATTATTGTGTTTAGCTTTGATAAATTCAAATTAAAATGTACCATTACACTCAGAGGATCAATATGAAATCAAATATATGCTAATTTTGTATGAAGTACATGGCTGATAACTGTTCTGTCCTGAGCATTTGTTTTTACAGCACCCACTTGACCACACCAACAGTTTCTCGCCACCAACAGGGGGTACTTGCAAAGAATAGGGAGGAATATCATCAAAACTGGGAAAGGTAAGCCCCGAAGGGGGGTGATAACACCATAACTTTCACTTATGGTCAAATTCTCAAAATTTGACCCCAAACTAGAAAATTCTTCAAACATTTAGAGACAGAGTGGATAAACATAATGTCGCAAACCACATAAGGATGGAGCATTTGAATCGATAAGATGGTGAAATAACACGCAGTAAAATGTTGATCATGTTGATTCTGTTTATTCCAGTGTGCAGAGCAAGGCTATTATTATTAACGAAAACAAATGAAATAACGAAAACTAGAAGTGAAAAAACATTTTCGTTAACGGAAATAAAATAAAAACAAAAAAAGGAAAACTAACTAAAACTGTAATGAGTGTTCACAAAACTAACTAAAATTAACTGAATTTATAGCAAAATGTGTTTAGTTTCATTGATGTGTGCGTGTCCTACAATAGTCAAGGGTGAAAATGAAGTTTAGCTTCCAGATTTTTTCTTGCTGTCTCATTATGCCAGCAGGTGGCAAGTACGTTAGTCGAGTCGTCTGTGTTGCTGCTCCGTCCACGCGCAGAATCATGTCAGGAAAAGTCGGGAGAAAGCGTCAGAGTCCAATTTGGGATTACTTTGAATACGACTGTGTTTTGGATAAAGCAAGTGTCTTGTAGTGGAAAGAGACAAATTGAGGGGCAAATAAGGGACATTTCTAAAGGGAAAAAATCCCACAAACCTTAAAGTGCACTTGAAAAGTTCACACCAGAAAGCTAACCTAGCTTACCTTGAGAAGGTACGGGAGCACACTCAACCGTCATCCCCAGAAAACAGAAGCTAACCCCAGACAAGGCGGCGTGATGCATCCCGAGACAACAGGACTGGGATATCTACATGACTGTGTGAGTCAATTGCCTTCAAAAAGTTTATCAATTCATTTGAACCAAAATTACGAACACCCGGTGCTGCAAGAGTTAATAGTCTCAATACCCAAGGATAAGCATAAGAGCATGACTGATATGATGAAACTGGGATTTTGTTACACTTAATTATTGCAGACACAACTAAAACTATAACTGACACTAATCAAAACTAAACTGAAACTAAGGATTTTCAGAAAACAAAAACTAGACTAAACTAGCAAACAATTGGTAAAAACTAATTACAACTGATATAAAATTGAAAATCTGAAGTCGAAGCTAAATAAAAATAAAAACTAATGAAAACTGCAAAGCTATTAAAACCCTGGTGCAGAGATTGGCAAATCTGACCAGCAAATGTTATCAAATGGATTGTCGGAACAGTCAGCGTTAAAGTCACCTTTGACAGTCCAGACTAAGATGGCGTTGAACATCTTCAGGGCGGAAAAGGGTTGGTGTGACCAAGGTGTGGTTTGGCTTGTTGTATGTATATTTCAAGATCATATGGCTCTGGATGGACCAGTTACCAGGGCATGGAAGGAGGACAGACTCATTAAATGAGGAGAAGGAATTTCCTGCGATTGAAGATCCTCTGGGTGAGTGGTTGACTAAAAGCATGCATAAAATAAAAGCTATTTTTTGTTATTGATTGATAATTGGCCACATTTACAGCTGTATTGACTTGTTGTGGACGCAGTCTACTTCATGTTTAAGCACTCTAATTAACAGATTGAACATAGAGACATTAAAGGAAGAGTATGCAGCGCCACCCTGTCAGATGCCAGTCACGGTGGGGCTCAGTGATGAATCAGGTTAGCCGGATTCATAGCATGAATCAAGACAAAGATTCCCCTGCTGTGGTCAGTGAGGGAAAAGCAGGGGGAAATAAAATTTAAAAGAGGCATTCATAAACGTTTATGTGTCAAGTTTATTAATGGGATAAAAGGGGGTGTTTTACTGTTATTTTAGCATCAGCATTATTGTTACATCAGAATCATATAACAAACATTGCATTGATCATTTATTGAAGCTTTTGACATTATACTAACATTTGTGTTCCAGTGATTGTTATAACCTCAGGTTAATCTTCTATTTACAGGTGTCAGGATCAGTGTTGGTCAAGTTACTTGAAAAAAGTAATCAGTAACTAATTACTGATTACTCCCCCCAAAAAGTAATCCCGTTACTTTACTGATTACTTATTTTCAAAAGTAATTAATTACTTAGTTACTTAGTTACTTAGTTACTTTTTAAAAACACGATTTACAACCTGAAGAGGTGATAAAGTGATAGATCTTTCAGCCCAATTCTACTTTTTCTACATAATCCATCATACAAAATGTAATCAAATGGAAAAGTCTCTTTTTTTAACTTGTTTTATCAGTTTTAATCTTTTAACTTTATGCATCAAGCAAAACATTTAATTATATGCAACATTCTCTGACTTGAATAAATTAGTTTAACATTTAAACCTATTTTCTACACATTCCAGCACATAAAATAAAATATTTTTTGTGTTTTCACTCACTCTTTCAAACAGATGCAAGTAAAACACAGCAGAAAATAAATAAAGTCAAAGACTCAGCGGTCCTTTTGCTCTATTTTCACCTGTAAAGCAGGAGCAGGGTAGGCGGAGGGTTACCCTGGTGTAGGTGTGCTGCGGTCAGTTGAAGAATCCGCGCGAGTGTCTCTGTGAGTTTCCCATCACGTCGTAGCTACTCGGTGCTTGCTCGGAAGTTTAGGGGTTTTTTTCGCTGTAAAAAGAAGTTTTCTTCCCACGCACGATGGACGCTAATGTTTTTGTCACTTTTTATGGAATCAAACTCAAAGTAAGGTCAGTACTTCCACACTTTAAACGCTGCACGCTCATACTCTCTCCCGCACTCGATATATTATCCATTGTTGATCTGCACACAGCTGTTGTCACCAATGTCGCACTTGCTTACGTCACTGTCATGAGACATTCTGGCAAAAAAAATCACGGTTTTAGTAACGCAGTAACGCAGCGTTCCTACGGGAAAGTAACGGTAATCTAATTACCGATTTTGCAATAGTAATCCCTTACTTTACTCGTTACTTGAAAAAAGTAATCAGATTACAGTAACGCGTTACAAGTAACGCGTTACTGCCCATCTCTGGTCAGGATAATCATATGATCTTTCATTGCAGGTGTAACCATGATCATTTTTATACATATTGCAGTTTGTTGCTCATTATAGAGTTGTGCTCAAGTTAATAAGGGTTAAAAGCTACAGTCAACGCGATGTTTGGCTGATCTATGGACTGGAGTGACTTCGAGCATAGAAGGCCTCACGCGCTTACATAACACTGATATCATGTTTTTCTTGGCGATCTTTTATTCAGTTATATCTTTTGCTAAGTTTTAAGTAGTGGCAGTTAATTAAACGACATTCATTTAATATTACATACCTGATTCAGAGCATTACACACAGATCAACTTAACAATCTGCGAAACCTTGTAGCTGCAATATTGTGTCTCCATAAGGGACAGTTGGCTCCAGGAGATAAGTGGGAGTCAGTGCCTGTCCTCGAGAAGGAGAGAATGTTCCTTTGCTGTGTCAAAAGTAGTCAACAAGTTCATATTCCAGTGAAGTTCATATTAATGCAGGTTTTGTTTCTTGGAAATTCTGCAGACGCAGGCTCTGGGCGGAGCCAGGAGTTGAACAGATCTAACATGACAATTAAATTGGTTTCATTCCCTGGTACAGGCTGACAGGACTGGAGCAACGACACTGGATAGGAGAAGGTCTCATACTTTCTAAGATATGAGGTCACTAACCTTTTCTTTTAATTTTCTAGCTCCGTTGATTTGACACATGGGAACGTGTCAAAGAAGGGGGGAAGTTGAGTTTTAACATCAAACAAGGGTTATATGAACATCTTTATGACTTCATTTGTGTTTTAATAACTTAGGTATGGTAAAGCTTAAGCTAATAGTGACCCAAGAGGTTTCCGGACTTTTTTTAGAGATCCAGTGAGAAGCATAAATCATTATTTCTATGTTTAAGCGTTAATCATTGAAATGAACTGAATAGCGTTTAGATGATAAAATGCTTGTGTTCATGAGAAGCTGAGTACCACACTGGAGAGGAAACCATGGGACAGTAGGCGGAAGCAAACACATGATTTTTGGGGGGGGCAAATGTTAGGATTAAAAATGGCTAATTTGTTTTTGATGTCTTTTGTTAAAATGAGTGGTTTTAATAATTTTCAGACACACCTTGCAAATGTGCTTATAATGAGTTGGCACTCGGTCTTTTGAAGGTCATAAGCTTCGTTCGGCGTGATGGTCCAGACTGATAAAGTGTAGGAAATGCCTTGAGTGCAGAGGGCTAACAGCATTAACCCTTTAAGACCTACCATAGAACCAAGTCCGCCAGAGCTTATATCATATTTTTACATGCTGTGGAGCCATTTTTGGGAGCATTTCAAGTTGCTATACATCAATACAACCATTATAGCCCAGATTTTAATAATATGTATTCATTAAGTGCATAGTAATTACATAAATTGCAAAAAAGTGCAATAAACTACAAAAAAATTGAAAATCGTTTTTGCTTTTTTAACATATATTTGTAGTTAGAGAAATTTAAGAGGCTTATCCCTCAAAACTGTAAATACAAAAAAGTTGCACAAAATAGTTTCCCACCACAGGAAATTTATTTTGAGTGTCTTCATAGTTTTATTTTTGAAATACACCAATTTTTATACACTGCAGGAAAAACGAAAATAAATATTATACTGCAAATTTGCAAAAAAGCAGCATATGCATCAAAATAAACTATTTCCAGCAGTGCAATATGAGTCCTAAGCATCCCAGAAACGACACAGAAAGTCATAAAGTCAAAGATAACTTTTAAAAAGACGAGTATAGGCCCTGAGGCCCTGATAGTAAAAAAGACTACATTTCCGCGAAAATGACGTCACTTCCGGTTTCGGGCATGTAATGGCGGAAATGCAAAAGTTCGCGCTGACATCTATTCCAACGTAGGAAGTGTTATGACCAGCTGATTGGATCGGTAAAGCGTGTTTCTGGAATATTATGTTTTTGTTCCTGCAAGCGCTTTTTATTCAGTTTTTGCAAAGCTTTATGTGCTGATGGCATAAGATGTAAGTACAACTCCTCCGGTTTCATATGCAAAAAAAATTTTTGCGCTAGCTTACGTGGTTGCAGTGCTACCGGGATTTAAAAATAGTTACGCAAAACAGAGCGTGCCCACTCCGATCGGCTGTAAAGGGTTAACCATGAAGGGGTTGGCGGAAATCCAGGAACACCAGACCAACGAGGTTCGAGAGGCTCTTGGGCAAAAGGGGGACACGTTCCTGTTCCTTTTTCTGGGGAATACACAGGACACACAGGACCCGAGGATACACAGATCGTTGTTTGAAATCGGGGCAGAATAATCCCCTGATCTGTGCAACGACTGAAGGGTTGTCTAACCCCTGAGGTTGAAGAAAGAAGAGCAGAGGATCACCCAACTGGAAGACACTGGTGGCTGCAGCAATAAAATAAAGGCTAAAAGCTCCTCGGACAGAGGTTCTAGTCTGAGTACGTCTGAAGGGTATAAGGTAGCACCAAAATAAAGCTGTGGAAGAACTGGGGAGTGTCATCTGTACCTGCTACTGTTGTAATAATAGTTTTTCTTGCATCTGAACTGCGCAAACACAGAGGTCATCTCACATATGGTTCGCCCAACAGGGGGACAAAGGGCCTCAGGGGGAAGAAGAAATGAACCCGGCCACACTGGATTACAGGGTGTAGGTGAGCTCTTTATTCTAAAGAGCTCAACAGGGGGAGTGTGAGATTATAATATTATTTTATGCCATGTTAGACACCTAATTAAAGATTGTGAATTATTACGTAGTTTTAGTTTGAATTATTCTCCTGAATTAGAAGAAGGTGATAACTGATGCATTATACTGCTGAGTTATAAGAAATACTGTTCGCAGAAAGTCATCGCCTTATTTGTCTGATTAGAAGAGAACAGAACATACTGGAGTTTTCTGCCCCATCTCAGCAGGAGCAGTTAAACAGGGAGCCAAGGTCGTAGCTTAGGCGCCGTGTGAGAGAAAGCATGTGAATGTTTAGGCTTTTATGACTAGGTGGGGGCCACTAGAGGCTATAAGAGTTTGATCAATGCTCCACCATTTTGAGATCTGATGCTGTCTGCGTACGGTGTCCATCTCCCACGCGTGTGATCATTAAAATCATCGTTTGACTCAACCCGGCCGGACCAGTGTTGTTATTGTGGTTTTTCCTCTTGTATCCATCCCCAATATTTGAATCCGTAACACTGTCCAAGCCGGGGCTCGAACCGGCAACCTTCTGATTACAAGGCGAACTCCAAACTCTTGAGCCACGATCGCCCCGAATTACAACAATTCTGTAAGAACAAGCGGCCAAAATTATTTCACAGCACTTTAAAGGACTAACTGCCAGTTATTGCAAACACTTGATTGCAGTTTTTGCTACTAAGGGTGGCCCAACCAGTTATTAGGTTTAGGGGGGTAATCGCTTTAACTTTTTTTTTTTTTTTTTTTTTTACTCTTTTTAATAACAAACACCTTCATTTAATAAGTGCATTTTATGTTTACTTGTGTTACCTTTACATGAAAGTGTGACAAACATACAAAAGAACAGGAAATCAGGAAGAGTGCAAACACTTTTTCACACCACTGTATATGCCCTTTCCAATAACATAACAAATAATACCATATGTATTTGGTTACATGAAATAACAGTAACAATTAGTTCCATCGTAAGGACAGACTCCAGCTATAGGTGGAGAAAGGCCTTGTTATGCTCTTTATCCTCATGAGTTTAGCTTTCCACTTGTGGCAGCTGGTTAGAGTGGCACTCTACCAGCAGATTTCCACACCAGAGCAAGGACTATAGGGCAAGAGGCTCAAGACGGCTCAAGTATAAAAGGCACAAGAGACAAGAGCAAGTTAACCAACTCACTTGTAGGAAAACATGGAAAAACTGGACGCAAAGGACTATAGGTCAATAGCACCTGAACATTCGAAATAAGACTGATGGGATTGTCAATTTATATATTAATCTTAATGTTGTTTTGGATGAAAACAACACTGTGAAATAATTTGCAAGAAAAAATTATGTCTTTGTCAGTTTGTCCAGGTTTCCCAGCCACGTAAAGTCTATGTGTGGGGAAACACTGAGTATCTCTTTGTTATATGCCTTGATGTACTTACCTGGCTGTGTATAGCCGTGCAGAGAGGTGGGAGGCATTCCTGGGCCCGGGGGTTGGGTAGTGCTGTAAGACATGTTGGGAGGTGGTGGTAGTGGTGCTGCTGAGCTGTAAGATGCTGATGATGGCAGTGATGGCCCTGCTAAGGTTGCAGCTGGATTCACATGATTTGCCACAGGGCCCATTGGAGGCGCACTAATGGAGGTTGCTGGCCCCAGTGGTGGTGTAGGTGTGTTGTACTGCCATGCTGGAGTCATGGGCTGCTGAGGGTTGGGGTAGTAGCTACTAGAAGACACAGAAGGAGGAGGTGGTGTTGCCTGTGCAGGAGGCATTGGCATCCTAGGACCAGGACTGGGGCTGGCAGACTGAGGAGGGGTATGTGATGGATGACCTCCCATTGGAGGCCTGGGCAACAGTGGCTGGCCTGCAGAAGATGGGTAGGAGGTGGGTGGTGGGCCTGGCTGATATGAGCTAACTGGGGGAATAGGCTGGTATAGCCCAGCTGGGTAAAGTCCAGGGCCAGGGGGTGCAGGAGCTTTGGCCTGCACTGGATTGTATGGTGGTTGATTAGTCATCCCATAACTAACCCCTGGTAGCTGCTGGAGGGCAACAGGATTCTGTGATGGACCTGGAGACCAGAGGAGGATAAATACAGACATGTTAATACATTTTTCTCACAGTTTCCTCTTTGAGTAATTAAAATCAGACATGAAAATCATTTAATTCTCTGGTTAATTTTATGTCAATTTTATTTTTTTATAAAAACTCTTATTTCAATCCCTTTGTTTAGGGGAAAAGATCTGCCTGACTACTCGCCAACATTTCACAATGGCTGCAGCTCTTTAAATAACAGTATTGTCATGTAGGATAAGAGTTATATCTGAAATTTAGCCTTCGGTTCAAAAGCAGTAAAGCCTTTAGCGTTACAGAGAGATGTAACCAGCAATGTTATAGATTTCAAGCTAGGGGCTATTTTTTGTGATTCAAGTGCATTTTAATTAAGGCAATCCACTTGCTTTAAATGTTTTTATATGAAAAACAGATGGCACAGTGCTGGCAGTGAAAACTACACGGATGCATCAAATGACCAATGAGCCGACAGCCCAGAGGAGTAATCTCTTTACTTGGATTTAATTTGTTGTGATTTTCCCTCAGTGACAGTGGGTTTCAGGCTTACTTACTGAACACAGCAGTGATAAAAGCTGACACCTGTGCACCATTAAAATGCTGTGTTTACTGTGCAGATACTAGGCTAAAAATGTAACACAAACATCTCAGTTTCAAGAGTGTCAAACATTAATAACAATAGGCGATGTAAGATCTTGTTATGAACAGGAAACAGTTGTCAAATTCTAAATAGTTATAAGGAAGAAGGAAGGAAAGCAGGACAAAAACTACCAAGAATGATCTAATCAGCACACTTTAATTTGCAGCATCAATGTGATGCCATTTGTGGCCAAAACGATTATGTAATGCAAGCAGTTTCACTACTATGCATTTATTCCTTTACTTTATAACTGACAGCAGAGCTAAGTCAGCAGAGTGAAAAGGGATTAGAAAACTTTTCTCAACATGCAAAGATAGATGACGGAACATAATCCAGTCATCTATGCCCTTTCTAAGAGCAGGGAAATTCTAAGAAAATCAGAAATCATAAAGTGCCGAGTGTGATATCAGACCTTTCACTCCAGTAAAAAAACAAAAAGCATCTAATGGTAAAACAAGAAAAACTTCACTTACAGAGTAGGAAAATACAACCCATGTGAATCTAGACTTGAGGGTGTAAATATGCATTACAATGATTAAGATAATGAAAGCAGCTCTAAAGACCACTTTATGACAGCAAGTTCAAATAGTGAGG
This sequence comes from Maylandia zebra, assembly GCF_041146795.1. Classification (NCBI taxonomy): domain Eukaryota; kingdom Metazoa; phylum Chordata; class Actinopteri; order Cichliformes; family Cichlidae; genus Maylandia; species Maylandia zebra. Next base: position 24,521,594 of record NC_135176.1, on the reverse strand, counting down.
CTGTTAATGTACTGGCGCTGTTTAACTCCAAACACAAAACTAATAATTTCAGTTTAAATGGGAGAATGCCCATGGGTAAGTGCTGTAATGAAATTATTACTAAATTGTCTTCAGAAGTTCAACCCTGTGCTGCCAGAAATACTAATACTCAAGACAAGAAAATGAACCAAAGATACAGAGACAGCGCAGACTGTCAGCTTTAACTTGAATACTAGTAAGGCAGTCAGGAAAGCCTTTTGAGTCTAGTCCACTGCAACTTCTGGCTTTAACAAAAACTGGGTATATGATAATGATACCGAATAAAATATAAATCAGTCAAGAAAAAAACCCAACAACAACAAAACACACACACACACAAAAACCACACCCTCACCTATGAGCATATGCAGGGGCTTGTAATGGACAGTTTCCTTATAACTGCCTTTAGTCTTTATACACGAAGCTTAGCATTATAATATGACATTTCTGTCCATTCATAAGTGATGGGAATTACACCTGATATATGGAAACATTTTTTAAACAAAGATCCATATTCACACATTAACATTTCATTTGCATAAAGATAACCCAGGATAACAAATATTATTCAAGTCATGCCACCCAGCTTTATTGATGTGCTTGATGGGTTTTTTTCTTGTTGGTAATTGGCATTGTTTATTTTCCACTGCTGTATTTTTAACTGAACTGCAATTAGAAAAAAGAAAAAGAAAGGAAAAAAACAATGCTATATTAAAATGACCAAAATCACGTGTACTCATTTACAACTTTTGAATTGGAGCTGAGGTATTATGACCTAGGGATGCTGTTGTCTGCACAGAACAAGAAAGTTATTTCAAGTGCAGACTAATTTGATTGTGAAATATCAGTACTCCACTGGAAAACCATAAAAAGATATGAATAACCTGAAATTAAGACATTTATCTGTTTCAGGCTGCTTTGCTTTAACATATTTGGATGGTCCCCAACGTGCCACATGTACAGAAAAACGCAGGACGCAGACAAGCCAGAGCTTTTAAGCCAGCTGAAAATCCGTATTGCACAACAGTGAAAGAACTAGTAAACAAGCAAATGTATTTATTCACTGCCACTAAAACTACATCGGGAGTTTAAAAAAAAAAAAAAAAAGGAAGGGAAAAAAGGTTCAGACAAATCCAGCAGCATGAAAGGAAAAAAACAATTACTTTTCAAGTTATCAACGAGCTCGCATTATATCTACGTATATTATATTATGTTGTGTGGAGAAAGGTCGGACAATTGAACACCTGTCTCTATAATTGTATGGTGCCTGATGAGTCCTATAATCAACCTGTTGGGCTGCCACCTCGACAAGGGAAAAGTAGCAAACATTCAAACACTAACTAAATGTGTATGTATAGCGTAACTTAAAGAAAGAAACTATTTTGGTCACGTTAAGTCATCATGGTAGCATAGATCAAGATTAACCTCAGCTCTACACCTGACAGGTCGCCCCTACTTAGCCACCTATCGTTACAGTGTTACTAAGCAAGTCAGTTAGCTAACAACTAGCATCAGACACAAGATCCAAGAAGTGCCGCTAGTGCTCGTTTGTGACTACCGAAAAGCCAGTTAGCGGTTAGCTACTTCGCGTTGAAGTAAATATATTTAATAAAAGTTACTCACCATTTGCGTATGTTTGCCCTGTCCCAGTCCCATTCTGAGAATTGAACCCCGCAGTTGACATCTTGAAACAGACACCAGGATCTAATTTAGAGGTGCTTGGTTGGCGAAAAGCTAGCTACGACTTTAGCTGGCTAACTAGCTGGCTAACTAGCTGGCTGACAGTCGCGGGTAACGTTTAAACCTGTAGCTCTGACGGCGCGTAGCCTGCTCAAAGCGTCGTCCGCGGCGACGTCTCCTATTATCTCAAAAAAAAAGTTGATTAGGTGACTTGTTGACGATTACAAGCCCATCGCCATTATCAAAAAACCCGTTCGGCTATCTACGGGTGAGTAACGATGGGCCTGGTCAGAGTAATCGTGTCAGACACTTCTCCCCTTTCACCGGAAGCTGGGATCACCCAGCAGGATCAACGTAGAAACTGTCGGGCATGCGCAGTATTTACACGTGGCATTTCCTCCGGTGCACAGGATTTTCCAGTGTACTAGAAACATCATCGAGTTCATGGACAATCACTGTGCATTTTTTGAGAAGCTGCTCATTTAATTGCACGTGAAATACAACCTGCGATACTTTTTCCAACGTATGGTGGAATCCTCTAATCTAAGTTAAAGCACTAAAAGAATATGCTATAGTTTGTCCCCAGGTGAATTCTTTTGGACATAACTGTATGGAAAAAACAACCTTGGTTAGTTGGGAATAAGCTTCATCTTTATAATAGGATTAATGTAGTTTAATTCACCTTTTTTGCATTTGATTAAACAGTCAAGCACTGGAAACATTTAGACTTGACATTGAGTTTCCTTACAACTTCTATGAATTCCGAGCTATTTGTTTTGTCCTTGCATGCAACTGGGAAAAATCCAGCATCATTGTTTTTAAAGTGATAAGAAAGTCAAAGGGAATACATTTGTACATTATTTTTTTTAATCACTGGGGAAATTCCATATGAATAAGAACTGGTGGACAAACTCCAAATCAGATGTTTGACCATTTTTGTCAAGAAATGCAGAAATGTGACAACAAAACTTTAAGAATAATAAGTCAGTTAACTATAATTTGTTAATTTTCTTTTTTCGTTTTTGCCAGGACTTTATCCTTCTAGTCATATGCACATAATATGATGTAGCCTATACATTTTGTGCTTATAATATAAAATGAAATAAGAATTGCTGAATGTAAAAATGGTCTACAAGTCCTATACATTTCAAATAATCTGCAAAATAATTACATCCTACATGACCTGTGTCTATCTTGGGATATGATGTTAGTGTTGTGGGTGTCTGACCTGAAAGACCAACACAAAAACTGTATAAAAAAATGAAATGAGCAGACTCTGTTTCATAAGAAAAATTAGATCCTTCAGTGTGTGCAGATACATGATGGAGATTCTCTATTACTCAGTTGTGCAAGCACAATTACTTCGCAGTGGTCTGCTGGAGGGTGGCACTGTGACTGGCTACAAATTTAACACTTTTGAAGCTGGAGAGCAGATCACTGAACAAACTGTTCCCATCATGGATTAATCCGGACCACCCTCCGCACCGGTTACTGTAGAGAGACCGCGAGAGAAAGCACCTTCTCTAACAGAGTGATTAAGCTCTGCTGACATAAGTACAGCTACATACCACATCACCCTCTATAATAAATAATATAATAAAATACACCTGCCTCGTAGAGAAAGTATTTGACGGGTATTTTTATTAATATTAATATTTTATCATCCTTAAAATCCTGTTCTGTTCACTCGTGATATTGAGTTTATTCCTTCAACTTAGAACTACTATGAGATATCATGTGATGATTCACTTGATGGATAAAGTCCTCCTCAGAATGTGACCAGTTCCCAGGAGGACTATCTTCTGCACCTCCTGAATGGAGTGCAAGATTTTATTAGTATAGTTTTCCATTTCTTTCTTTCTTATTATTATTTTACTATTAATTTGAACTGCTTTAAACAAATGATTTTCTAAATATGAGATAAACAAAGTACATCTCGTCATATCAGAGCTGACATGGACTTGCCTAACGAGATTATTTGACTATAACAATATGAAAACTTGGAGCAAACCATCACACACGCGTTAATACACCGATAAAATTATTTAATTAAAAAAATGAGCAAAATATGTCCATGTTGGCTCTGAAACAAAAAGAAATCCAGAGCGGAGCTAGATTTTAGTTCCCCTGCCGGAAAGATGACTGTGAAACATAAACAGGAAGCGGCAGGGCAGAGTTTTCGGGGAGTTGCTGGACAGCCATTGCAGTGTCGTGGCTCAGTAACAAAACACGAAGGAGGAGAGAAGGACCTGGCATTTTGCAGGCTCTCTGGTTTTTTTGAGCAAGTGACCAATTTACATGAGTATTAGAGCGAACATACTTGTTATATTAATCTACACCTAGATAACGGGTAAGTTTTTTTTTTGTTTAATGTACTTGATATCTGAAGAGTCCCGTAAACGTTCGACATCTAGGCTAGCAATTTCTCCCGGCTGCTAATGTTGCTACGTTAGCATTTCTTACACCAAGTTTACTGTTACGGTGCTGGGAGTGAGGTGTACATTTAACTTGACCCGTTGTCATATTTATTTAAACATTGGTGCTTATTTCAGAGTTGAAAAACAGTCGGAGTATTGCACAAATTTCATGGTTTTAGCACGTCGAAGAGCCGCTTTTGTAGCTAACTGCTAGTTAGCTAACGTAGCCATCGATGCAACGTCGCCTAAGTGATAGAGAATATGACACGTAGCTAGAAGCTTCCTGCTAGCCGGTTAGCCGGCCTCGCCTTCTCTTTTCAAACTATACCTAACCAATATATATATATATATATATATAAGCGTGGCATGGTTTGTTGGCATTCTTAAATACAGTCCTCGTTGTAGTTTTTTGGCTGAAGTGTAACCTGGCAGAGACCATCAATTGCTGTAACATTAGCCGTCATATTGAAGGTTAGCTCACTTCACTGCTACGTCTATACTGGCTGTTATAACCCGGGGATTTTGACAGCCGAGTCAAACCGCATTCGTTGTCTTCGCAGTGTTATGTTAGTTGACAGGTACTGCCTGAAACCTAAATGTGATAATAATTCATATCTTCTCAGAGGAGAAAATGTGCCCCATCTTAGTTTGGTAACACACTGCTCTGATAGGCTTTATCTAAGACATGAGCACTTTGCTACTAACACGCTGAACTAGGAATTCAAGAGGTAGATCACGTTAGTGTTTGAGGTAAGCGGTCCACATGGGTGACGATTTTTGATAAGACACCCCTGTTACCCATTTAATGTTGACTCAGCGTTATTGCAGTGTATTTAAATGTCAGATTTAATTATATTAGACATCTTAGTTATAACGAGTTTTTCTTTGAGGGCACATTTGAGTTCCCGAAGTCATCTTTTTTGTTGTCACAAGTTAAAGGTTCAAGGCAAAGGAGACAAATAAATATAGAGAAAATATAGTGGCCAATGAAATTAATTGCCTTGTTGCCAGTGTGTGAATGTGTGTGTGAATGGGTGGATGACTGGATATGTAAAGCGCTTTGGGGTCCTTAGGGACTAGTAAAAGCGCTATATAAATACAGGCCATTTACCATTTGTTGTTTCACATAACTTTGCAAAAGCGAACATTTGTAGCATAACTATTTTAATATATGTAACAACTAATTTCAAAACATAATTTCTCAAAGTACTGAGCAATTGAGCACAAAATTTTACTGAGCATATTTAAAAGTAAAAAAATAAATCAAACTAACAAAAAAAACTTAATGTATGTGAAAAGTTTGGGGCCCACCTAGGGCTGTACGATATAAGGATATATATCGGATGACGACATAAAAACGTCTATCGTTTCATTTTACGCTATCATTTGTTTCGTGGTGTTGCAAAATAAACTGTTTATGGCAATATTTTTTCATCGTTTTGATGGTCACTGTAGTGGCTATATTCATTTCTTAAAGTTCTCTCTTTCTCTTATATTTAATATAACCACACTATGGACGGACAAGCGCCTGTTTTTATGCATTGTCATCAGCAACAATGATGGTAAAACCATCGCGTCTGCTTGTTTATTTTCCACATAAACCTTTCTCAATAAAGCTCAAGATCCTGTTGAGACTTTTCAAAATAAACTGAATCACGTAAAATAGTATGCAGAGTATTTACCAATGAGAAGCAAAAAAGAGCCGTCAGGTGCTAAAAAATAAACCTTAGACTCAAACGTTAGAACAGGCTTTTCCCTGCAGCACGCTGCAAAGAAAACGGCGGCTGTTACAACCTATGTCTAAAAATGTGTAGTTTCATGCATCGGTAAAACACTCGACTCCAGATATATGACGCCCAGCTAGAAACACTTCAGCTACCCGAGATTCACAGAATTTACAGAAAATGTTACATTTTTGTGATTTATATCGTTATCGGATGATAGATGTTTTATATCGGGATATGAGATTTTGGTCATATCGCACAGCCCTAGGCCCACCTAATAGTTTTTGCCTTTTCCTCAATCGTATGACATGAGAATGGATTTTTAAGAAGTTGTTTCTTAGGGGGTGTTCTTTTAAGGAATCTTGTTGTCTATTAGATGGCCAGGAAAATTCATAAACTTCTGTTAAGATAACACAGGTAACGTTGACATCTTAAGTGGGGACCATTCGTCCTAGAGGCCCTTTATGAGGAAAAAAGAAGGCTGTAATGGTTCGGAAACCTTCTTCATGGATAATCAATTTGATCAGAGTAATTCACCTTCATGTTTGCATTACATTTTTATTTGTTTACTCTAAAGACCCATTCCTATTTTCCCTTTATTTTGATAGTGTCTGTGTCTTTCTTAGGGCTACCGTTTGGTTTGGGTGAGCTCTTGTTCTCTTGTTAGAATATTGTCATTGTTCATTGGACTCTGAGACAGACGGCAAATGACAGAGCAAGTCAACAACAGCAAAATGTAGTAGAGCGTCAGCATAGTCTTTTAAAGTTGTTCATGTGTATTTTTTAGGGCATATATTTACCCGTCAGTGTGTCAGAAAGTCTTCTGAGATTTACCGACCAAACAGAAGATCTGTTGGCATTTGGCTTTTCATTTCAGACCCTAGTAGTAGCAGTTGGTCATGCTTGATGATCAGTTTGCACATCTTGTAAACGACACCGCCAAATGCAGTTGAAACAGAGTAAGGCAGCAGACTTCAGGCAAGCTTTTTATGGCCACATGCATCTTTTGCTTGCCGAATATTTTACAGTCACTGAGGCAGGCATGGGAGCATATCGGTCCACAGTGTGGCACCAGCTGACGTGTAGTTCAGCTGTATTTGCATGATCTTGACCTTTGTCAGCCTTATACTTTAGCCCTGGAGTTGTTTTCATGTTACGTAATTGGGGCCAGAGGTCTGTACCAGCTTACCTTGCTGTGATCAGTGTGCAGAGGATTGAAAAATGAGATGAAGTTGGAAATGGAGTGCAAAAACTTCTTATTGGAGAGGGGATGTTTGCTTTTTCTGTCCTCCCTTTTATTGAATGTCATAAGCATAGCTCTCACATATTTGATTGGGTCACTTAAATGGGAGGCAAAGAAGCTTATATGAAGTAGAAATAAAAAATGAAGACTGTAAAAATGTGTCTTACCCAGAAAAAAAGAAGAAAAAAAAACATCTGTTACACAACAGAAACTGCTATTGATTTCATACTTGTAGTAGTTATCTGAGTCTGTTTATTTTGGATTTTTTTTTTAATTGGACAAACAATTAGGCTACCCCCATTTAAACGTCTTAGACGGCATAATTTTCAGATTAAAGCTCATGTTGTCTGTCAAGAAACTGTCAGATGGTATGTGATCAGGGTTCTGAATCTCCTGTCCTTCTGGAACAAGATAATCATTGGCTGTAGAAAGGCACTCACTGTTCTTATCAGCAGTTGCTAGTATCTGTGTGATAGGTTGATGCAACTGGCATATTTAGTTCTTAAGTTATGTGTTACCCTTTAATTGTGTTTATCACTTAATATTTTCAGATACTTTGGCAAGTTGGTTTTTGCCCTATTTTAAAAAAAAAAAAAAAAATCACAATTTTACAACTTATAAAATTTGAAAAGTACTGTTGAATCAGATAAGATATTTTCTTTAAATATTTAAAAATTTTGCTTCACTTTACAGCACTTATCAGTCCAAAGGGGGAAAAATACCCTTCTCTGTGAATTAATTTGTTCTTTCCTTTGTTTTGAATCCTCTTTTTTTGGGGGGTGGGGTTGTTTTTCAGGATTCAACAGCTCCGGATATGTCATTCCTATTGGAGTGGATTTCTAGCGGTTTCAATAGCGTACTACAGTTTTTAGGTGAGTACCAACTAGGGATGGGAATCAAGAACCGGTTCCCAGTTGTCCATTTCCTTGGACTACTGGGAACTGTTAGTCTTGTTGGTCTGCTTGTCTATCGATCCAGTTATCGGTTCTTGCACTTGCCAATAGTGACACAGTCTATATTGTGGATATGACATTACTTTTATTGTTATTGCACAATAGGATGAGAATGCAATGGTAAACTGGAAACTCCATCTAGGACATAAACACCTGCATTATGTTGCTAACACAGCTTCGACTCTTTGCAAGCATCTAGTCAGACAGCATGCTAACGCTAAGCTAGCCAAGAACGCAGGGTGATGTTAAAGCTGAGTGACTGCTGACCCCAACCCACCCAGCCAGACAGACCCTAAACTTCAAAGGTAACAAACTGATGAGCAGACAGGCTGCAGCCTCCGTTTCAACAATAGAATTACTGTGTTGATCACTTTGAAGTGTCTTTGTGCTGGTGTTCATCATTGCTTTGTGTTGTCAGTTTTGTGTTCATACCTAAACACTGAGAGAAAGATCATATTATTATCATTATCTTATTCCAGTGTTTTTCTAATTTTTCTATGTAACTTTGCACTGTCCACTTTCTGCTGTAACAAAACAAATTCCCCACGTGTGGGACTAATTTATCTTATCTTATCTTATCTTTTATCTTTGTGACCTTATTAGGATAGCGATTTGTTTTGGTGTGTGAAACTGTAGCCTCTGTTTGTATTGTTAAATGGTAATTATGAGTCAATGCATTTCAGCTATGTTACAGTCAGTGTTGGGAAGGTTACTTTTAAAATGTATTCCATTACAGAATACAGAATACATGCCCCAAAATGTATTCTGTAACGTATTCCGTTACGTTACTCAATGACAGTAACGTATTCTGAATACTTTGGATTACTTAATATATTATCATGCTTTTTACAACAACGTGAATGTACTATTGCTGTGTGATTTATTACTATTACTGAAGGTCCGCGACTCTGAACTGTAGTAAAGGGACCTCTGACTAAAACGGCGGGGTCCCTGTCGGCTCGTAGCCGAAAACTAGCTTTACTTTGTTGTGTGGGTCAACTTTTCTTGCGACAGACAGAGAGAGGCGTTGAAAGACTGCTCCAACGGAACTTATTGTTTTCGGAGGAAAACACGAACACGGTGTACAGTCGAGTCTTAATAGCTTACTTACAACTGGGCTCGTCAGGCACTCTTCTTGGCTGAAGTGGTTATTATTATATTTACATGCTTCCAGCTCCCGTTTTTCCTCGATGACAACTCGTACCTTTCCACTCCCCTTTTTCTCTCTCCCTCCTCGAGCTCACAGACCCATAACGTGTATGGCAGTCCATTCTCCCTGCAGCACGGACTACACTGCCCATGATGCTACATTCTTTAGAGCTATGCTTGTAGCATTCTGCCTGTTAGCTTAGCACAACAACAACAACAACAACGAAAAGGCGCTCTCTCACCCAGGAAACACACAGTCGCAGAGAGAGAGAGCGTCGCCCTGTAACCATGGCAACCGTAACGCTGCCACCTGGATCAACAGAACGTAGCTGTCAAACAAAACCCAAACAGTCCTGACCCGCGACAAAATGAAACAGGAAAGTACCGCAGTGTAATCCATTTATTTCAACAAAGTAACTGTATTCTGAATACCACCCTTTTAAACGGTAACTGTAACGTAGAGCTGGGCGATAGAACGATAACGATATGTATCGCGATATAACTTTTACTCGATAGAGAAATTAAGCTATCGCGATAGACCTCGCCGCTCTTGTCCTCAAAAAAAAAAAAAAAAAAGGTCAGCCAATCCAAATTAAGTAGCGCAGAGCCGAACCAATCACAGCCGCAGCGTCACGTCACGTGACTTGTTACGTACAGCACAAGTGCCAAGCCGCACGTGTGTTTGTTTGGGAAGCAGCCAGCGCGTAATGGAGGAAATGAGTGTGCCGACTAGAAAAATCAACTGCGCGTGACCGAAGAGAAAACAGATGATGGTTCCAATGCCGGAGAGATTGTCGAACAGAAGAGCCATAGAAGTTCCGTAGTGTGAAGGTATTTCGGCTATTTCAAGTCTGACAAAAAATAGAGTAGCGTGCACTGTAAATTGTGCCGAAAGCAAGTCTGGAAATACAATAAACTGGTGCATGCGTCACACTGTGCGCCACGTTATTGTTTCGGTGAAATGAATTTCTACAATACTGTTACTGTTAATTCTACTCTCTGCAGTGTTTAAATGCTTACATATACACACAGTTACTGTCCCTCCACACATACGACTCGGGTCTGCTTCTATGCCCCAGCTTTGTTTACTTTTTCCCACCGAGGCTTCTAGACTTCTGATTGGCCAACATTTCTGCACGGTTAGGAATCTAGCGCCACCTGCTGCTTTGGCATGTTCATAGCAGCGTTTTCCTTCATTTCTGCCTTTATGTGTGGACGGGATTATTTTTTTAAAACGAAAACGGAAAATCTCCGTTTTCAAAAATACCCGTGTACGTGTGGACGTAGCCTCAGTCTCTGACTGGAAGCGCTAATTCGTCATTCGGCTTTTGTCAGACTAAAGTAACTGTTAAAACTGTTTGAAAAGCTAAGCTATACAACAAGGAGAGATTGAGAATTTCCTTTTAGTTCTCAGTTTATTTGATATTGACAAAAGTTAGTCAGTTTTGTCTGTTCTTCTGTAAAACAAACTAAGATTTATTTTTAGAATTAATATTTTGTTTCTAAGTGGAATTGACAATTTAATCTGTTTCGTTTGTTCTGTTTTGAAACTTAAACGCTTTAGCGGCTGCCTTTTGTGTAGTTTGCAATATTTGCCTTTATTTATCTGAAAAAGTCTCATGTTCCTTAAGTACATCTACCCTGTTGAACTTATTATGGGAAATAAATATTTAAATAAAAACAAGCTGCTGATTATTTCACATTTTACTTGTGAGCAACGGCACATTTAAATCTTACAAATATAGTTATTTGGCTTATATCGTGATAGATATCGTTATCGCCTGAAATGAAAAAAACATATCGTGATATGAAAAAATCTCATATCGCCCAGCTCTACTGTAACGGAATACAGTTACTCATATTTTGTATTTTAAATACGCAACGGCGGTACATGTATTCCGTTACTCCCCAACACTGGTTACAGTAAGATGAAAATAATGTTACGAGTAAAATTAATTACTTTCTCCTTGGAGTGATAATTACTTTTTTGAGTATTGACTAACGCTGATCTGCTTGCCGCTTGGCAGATCAGTGTTACGAGAGTCCATCTGTTAGTCGAACCTTGGATACAGGAGAAACAATGCGTTTTTCATCCTGGTCATGGAACACTGGACCAGCTCTTGGTCTGCATAACTGGCAATAAGTTGGACTCATTCCTGGTGGGTGATGGGATCCACCAGGGCTGCCCTTTGTCCCTGATTCTGTTCATAATTTTCATGGACAGAATTTCTAGGTGTAGCCAAATAGCGAAAGGCTTTCACCTGGGTGGTTTCAGAATCTCATCACTGCTTATTACTTTCTAGTATCAGCTGATATTTGCTGGAGCCACAGCTGTAAAAGCTACTGGTCATGATATCGGTTTGGATATCTGGTGAGAGGGAAACATGAAGATGAAACCAGGAGATGTCCTTACTGAATCATCAGAGCTGAACAGGTGAAGGAGAGACAGGTTTACCTTTTTAGGTGACATGAATGAGTTGAAGGGAAGTTATAAACTGTTTCTGAGAGACAAATAACATCAGGATCCTTTTCTAAGTAGCTGACAGCTGGTAACTGTGCAGGGGCGGGTCAGGGGGCCAGGTAGGGCATTAACAGGGAAAGGGGGGCACAAAGAAATACTTTTCTTTCTTATTCTCATTTAAAATGTCTCGCTTTTAAAAAATAATTATCTGAATCTTACAACCAAAGTTTTTATCTGACGTAAAATGTATAGAAATCATACATATACCAACAGGACAGTGTACATCACTGTCACAACAGCGTTTATTTTCATTCAAAGGCTTTATGGCTTTAATACCTGGTGGGCCGGTCTCTAGTCAAAATGCCCAGGCCGATTTTTTTTTTTTTTTTTTTTTTTTTGTCCCAGTCCAGCCCTGAAGTCAGCTGTGACGTGAGGACTATATATACTGGCTGAGAGTGCTTGAAACTCGCTGCAATATCCACCTAAACAAATAGGTGTTGTCCCTCAGGCAAAACCTTTCCAAAGTTTCACACAGAAAGTCTGATCTTTCCAGGCTGTTGCAGCATCTCCCTCTGTGTAATATGGATATCTCTGAGCGGTGAACCATGGTGGTTAAAAACTGACAGGATTGCACATGCATGTCTTCAACCTGTCTGCACCTCCATGCAAGGTAACAAAAATTGAGAGATGCATGATCAGGAAAAATGCACCAAAGCATGTTTTAAGCGTCACCTCTGGCGTCTGCCGCCATTTGCTAGGGAGACATCAGGTATAATGGGCCATTTATTCAATCCTGACCCTGTTGACATAAGAGGGACACAGTGGGTAGTACAGCTTTAGTTGAGATCTGATATCAAATATAACTGAAGGTAAGGTATCAAATTAGAAATGGAATAAGTTGGATTGGTACATCCTCACTCATTATCTCCTAATCCACGCTGCAAAGTTTTATTGTTGTTCATAAAATATTTTTCAGCTGCACCCCTTGTCAGGAAAATGCTTTGTTTTGTTTCACATTCTAACACATCCATTTTTACACTCTTACACTTTTGATTGTATCACCATTTTTTGGAGTGGTCATCATTTTTCAAATTCTTTCTATTGCTTCAGTGTATGTCTTTAGTTCCTGGTTAGAGCTCTAACACACGGTAGCCTATGGGTTATGGCATTGCCATTTTGCTCCCTGAAAGTCGCTCAGCTTAAAGCTTTCAGTGATGTCCACATGCTGCGTAAACATGAAAGCCTCATAAAGGATACATCTCTCAGAAACATGACAGAATTTTCCACCCTTCTTTTTTTTCCCCCTCTTTTCTTTCTCTCTCTCTGAGTGTCCATTTGAAATGTGTACCAGCAGCTCTTTTCCCCAGGGTGTGCTGTTCTAGTTTCTGTGTTCGAACTGCTTATATGAAACGGGCGTTCCTGTTCTCCCAGTTAGACAGGTCGCATAGTGCTGCTGTAAGTAATGATGTCATCCAGTTGACTGACTCAGAAATGTTATAAATCCACCAGGTATCACTATGCTGACTCAGAGTTGTAAACACAAAGGCTTGTAATCTTGTTAGGAAAGTTGATCAAGGAGTGGCATAACTTTGCACCTTTTATGTTTTGAGAAAGGTTTTTTTTTTTTTTTTTATATATATATATATTTTTAATAAATGTAAAAGAAAAAAGAAGAAGAAAGAAAAATAGTCAAATCAGTCCATCAAATTGGAAACTAACTACTTCTTTTTAAATAATCATTATGTGAATTTGAGAAAACCAAAATGGTGTTCTGATTTATATAAACTTATGTGGATTAAATGTCCCCTGTAGTTCTAAGAACAGGTCTGAGCTTGACAGCCTTTGTTTAGTGTCACTGATTTGCTTTAAAGGTTAAAAAAATATATAATGTGATTCAGCAACTTAAAAAAAAAAAAAAGAGTAGTAGCGTACAGGTTTGTGTTCTGAAATACTTTTGGCTTTCTTTCAGGACTGTATAAGAAATCCGGCAAGTTAGTATTTCTTGGCCTGGACAATGCTGGCAAAACGACGCTACTGCACATGCTCAAAGATGACAGATTGGGACAGCATGTGCCAACTTTACACCCAAGTGAGTTGGTGCTTACTCTGTCACATGCATGCACGTTCACACATGCTCATTCGGTTATGTGTCAAAAGACTATCAATACAAAGAAATGGAGGCAGCTTTTACAGACATTTATATCTGTTTTCTTGTTAACAGACACTTTTAAAGCAGATGCTGTTGATTGGATGTAATATCATAAATGTAACGTACCTATGTGTAACATGCGCTTGGATATTCCATATGGAATTGCATTAAACTGATGTTTTTTCAGTATCTTTGCTTGACTAATTCATTTCCTCCCCTCCAGCCTCAGAAGAGCTGACGATTGCTGGTATGACTTTCACCACCTTTGACCTTGGAGGCCACGCACAAGGTGTGTCTGTGTTCTGATAGTTTTTGTATTTTACTGATTGCATTTTGTTTTTAAGGAAACAACAATATTCATTTGTATGGCTAATGTACTTCAGTTTTCAGTCTGGTTAGCCCAAGGTTAAAACAGAAGAGAAGTTGACAAATAAGATTTTTTTTTTTTTTTTAAATTTTGTTTGTTCACTCAGCCCGCAGGGTGTGGAAAAACTACCTCCCTGCCATCAATGGCATTGTCTTCCTTGTGGATTGTGCAGACCTCGGGAGATTGGGTGAATCAAAAGCAGAACTTGATGTAAGTACCCGCAACACACGTGGTCCCCATCACATCGCTAAGCGTCGTTTTTGACAGCTTGTAGTATAATAACAAAGAGAGAAATAAGTGTAGTTTTGGTTATTCATTGTGCATGTTACCTTTTACCACATGTATTTGATAATTGCAATTTGAGAAAAAAATGAGAGGAGATAATAGTTTTTGTTTTTCCCCAGTAAGTCCATATAAAGATACAAAGGGACCATTAAATAACTACTCATAAAGGGATTATTTCTTTCAGAAAACAAGTAATCATGTAGAAAAAGAACACAATATAATTAATAATTATTTTAAAAATAAGAGAAAAAGGAAACATGTTGAAAAAAGCGTGTTTGTATGAAAGCGGCACCACAATATTATTGATCACAATTGTTTGCCCAATGGGTACCAATATTATGGGAATTATGATAGATTATACAAAACAGTATGGCAGTTTTTCTTTATTCAAATGTTTTTTTTTAAGGGTTTCAGTTTGTGGTGCATTAATCTAATGTCTTGGATGTTTCTGAAAAATCTGCTTCTAGCCCCGCTTCTTAAAAGAGAGGGGTTCATTTCTCTTCCCTACATGTTCTAATCTACTTTTCAACCAGCCGACCAAAGGGATATTTCTGGTAACTAATTTACCAGTTTTAGAATAGTCTGAAAGGCAAAAGCTGCTCACAGAACATCCAAAACTGAGCAAATTCTAAAAGTGTAACATTGGCCAGTCAAATGTTTTGTTTGTATTTTAGGAGTTACAGGAAAATGTTAATCACACTCTTTATTTTCTAATTGTGTTTCACAAAAGCATGTTTTTTGCTGGCTTTTTTAAATTTAATTTTTAAATGGACAAATCTGGGTGAATGATTAATGACCTGGCATGGCTATAAGAATCACTCCTCCTCCTTGTATTGGAAAGAATTTAACCAAACTTGTGTGCAAGTTTGTTTAAATTCACACCAGCTGTGTTCAAGGTCACATTTTAGTTTTACAGGCAGTAACCTATGAACAGTGATGGTTCATAAGCCAAATGAGCTACAACGTCATTGTTACTGTGGTCTCCTGTCTGACTTCAAGTCACTAAAAACTCATGCTATTCAAAGGCTACTACTGTCTACTAGTTACATATAACTTAGTCAGTTAGAGGACAATCAAAGCAATAACTGTGAGAACTTACTAGAAAAAATTATAATAGCCATAAACGCTTCATTCAAACACCGCATTTTTAATTATTATTATTTTTTTTTTAAATAAATCTGCTCGTGAATTAATTTTTTCCCTTTAATTTAGAAGGGACGATGCATATTATTGAAGATATCAATGTAAATATACCAGAGTTAGCTAAAAGGCTGCTCCTCATCTGTGGTCTCTGACAGGTCAGACAAAAATAGTGAAGAAGAAATTTACCCCACACTGTCAGACAATGTACAACAATTTATTAGCCATTGTTTGAGATGAATTTTAAATGTGTTGAAGCATTGTCTTACTTTTTGGAATATGATTCCAAATCTACCTTTACCTACCAATACGAATGTTGTCACTCTCATTGACCCACCCAGGCATTAATGACAGATGAGACCATCGGAAATGTGCCTATTCTGATCCTGGGCAACAAGATTGACAGGCCAGAAGCCATCAGCGAGGAGAAGCTGAGGGAAATCTTCGGATTGTACGGACAGACGACAGGAAAGGTGAGACACCGTCCAAGTGAACCAAGGCTTTAAAGCTCTAAATGCTGAAGAACAGAAAAAAATATATATAAGTTCATATATCAAAATGTGAAAGGACCAACAGTCCTAGATAAATCCCTGCCTGGTTCTTTTGCATAACATGTCAGATATTTTATCAATGTAAAAGACATAGGGGATCATGTGCAGTAAATGAGCCTTGTACCAATGTGTTGTGGTCCCAAAGTGGGTTTGGTTTAATTTTTCTTTCTGCTTTTTTTTTTTTTCTTCCATCCTCAGGGCAACGTTCCCTTGAAGGAGCTGAACACAAGACCACTGGAGGTGTTCATGTGCAGTGTGTTGAAGAGGCAGGGCTACGGTGAGGGCTTCCGCTGGCTCTCCCAGTACATCGACTAAAGAAGCCAAGCCCCGTGACACGCTGACACCACCACCACCACGATTATCAGGGCGAGCGCTAAATCCAACCATTCGAGTCGCCCACCGTTGCCACCAGTACCATCATGCTCAGCCCCACGTTCGGTTAATCAAGTCTACATCCACCTTCAGAGAAACCAGTACAACTTGATCCCAATAGACTTTTATTGGTCGAACATTTGGTTCTGCACTTACAGCATTCATACCTGTACATGAACACAGTTGTTTCCATCTCTCGCTTTTTTTTTTCTCTTCCCCTCTTTGAAAGAGTAACATAGCATTGGTTCCACAGCAAAGGGTGTTCAAATTCAAGTGGATGAATCTTTTCTATGTTGTCTGTCCTCTGCTGCCCCTTTCTCCCTCGCTCCCTGCGATCTGTTGATAATGATGATAGATGCATTATAAGTGTAAAACTGTACATGATTCCATTTATATAATCAACAATCCAATGCCTCTCCCCCACCCCCTCTTCAACAACATGTTAAACAATGAGAGAGAGCAACATAGTTGTATACATTGCAGTACACTTTTTTAACAGTAAAGACATTCAACATCGTATTTAATCGCAGTGTTTTTGTTTTTGTTTTTTTGCTTTCCCCCACATGGTTTCAATAACTAAATGAAGTGGCCACATGCACACCCCCCACTCTATACATGTGGCTGTTTTACCCATTTATTAAAATGGAACAGTGCATTGATCTTGGTGTATCAGAAATGTGATCAGTTTCTTTAGGTTATTTGAAAGTTAAAATACTCTCATCCCAGGCTCTGTGGGCACAGTCACATTATATTGAGTCAAAATAGTCAATAACACCCCCCCCCCCTCTTTCTTTTTCTCTTTTTTTTTTTCCTTTCTTAAATTTACATAAGAGAAGCATGGGGTGGTAACATAACTAACAAGAGGAACGTCTTAATAGAAGTAATACTGGCTGTAACTCTGATAAGGTTTGAAATTGTGTAGGTAGCACAATGGTCAGTTGATGCAAGGAAGACTATTTAAATAAATTAAATGAACTTTGCAATAAATATCTTTATAATAACATGCAGTAAGAAATGAAGCGAGGAATAAAATAAACAGCCAGATGTAACGTCTAGTAGTCATCACTGTTAGAAGTTCATACTACAGATGTACGTTCCTGCTCAGACCTTTTCACAGGGTTAATCTAGTGACCAAGCAGAAGACACGTCCCACAGTGGGAACAGGTAGATAGGCTTAAGACACCTAAGAAAGGGACCATATATATGAAATGTACACAAACATCGTACATGGATTTTGTATTTCTAAGTGGTATCCTTTGATCTATGTGCATTACCAGATACTATTATGCATGCCTTGTTCTTTTGAGTTTTTTTGTTTTATTTACATTTACTCCACAATACAACAGGAGAGAAGGAGATGCCAAAATTCACTATGAGATGATTGTTATGTTTTTGTTTTTATTTTGTAAGGAAACAATGGAATTGCGCATAATACATACTTTTTTCTGTCCCTGTCCCTTTGTGTCTCTTTAATTCCCTCATGACAAGATGATGAGCTATTCCAGCAAGGGTGGGACTTACTGTTGTTTGCATCATATGAAATGTAATAAATGTTTGCAATGAATAACAGGCTAAACCTTGATCCCCAATGTAGACTCCTTTTTTCCCCCCCACTTTTCTTTAATATTAATGTTTTTTCCATCAGCAATCAATTGGTGCTTCACACCCAAGCGCCTTATAAATCAATGGAATTTTTTTTCTTCAACATTTTCCAGATGTGGTTCTTTTGAAATCACATTATATTTTTGTGAGTTAATAACATCCGAGAGCCTTCATAACTTTAGTTCAGGGGAGACAAGGGGCTGAAAAACACATTGAGGCCCTGCAACCTAGTCAGTCAAATCTCTCCAAGTGTCATGTTCTAAATAATAAATCTAGTCTTGTTTTTGTTCATTGTTTATTTCTGTAACCAGTATTGGTGTCGTGGGATTTGCCAGTCTTAACGGCACCAAATTAATGTCTGGTGTAGAATAATAGAAACTAACATTGGTACCCTGGATGTTTTATCCCTTTTCTGATAATTCACTGGCTAAAATCTTAATTTGAGGTCAACTTTCAAGGGCCAATATCACTTTGTGAGACGAGTAGTAGTCAAAATGAGTTATAGTCCATAAAAGGCCTACATTTTTATACCTCACTTATCTCTCAGGTAAATTAAGACATTGCACAAAAATCACTTGATTCTGAGAGGGTCAGGTGCAAAGTTTTTTCCTTTCCTTTTTTTATGTAACGGTCCAATTTTGTCTCTTTTATTCAAGTAAAAGTGTCAATCCACCAATATTAACTGATCTAAGAATATGAAATAAAAATCTTAATTTTAAAAGTAACAGTATCAAAAATTAATTTAGGGTACAAATTCAAAAATAATGTTGATGAATTACTGTTTGCCAGTTTAATAGTCAAGTTCAATGATCTCTAAGATAGTGATCCCTTCAGGAAAACACAAAATGGTCCCATCTCTGGGATCATGAGATGACAAATGGGGCAGGGGGGAAAAATCATATATTGAGATTACAGTTTAAAAATGCTTAACAAGCAAGAAGGTTAAGAACATTCAACAACTCAAAGAAATTCTGAATGTGATGAAGGGTATGAAATGAAAATGACTTTTTATTAATAGGTCACAAGACAGGTTGGTTGGCAATGACTGTCACAATAAGCTTTTGGCTGATGACTCCACATATGCGCATACAATGTTCTCAACAAATTTATATTATTATGATTCATGACCATCTGATAAAATAAAATGAGCATTAAACATGAAAAAAAAAAACCTAAACAAAACTGCAATTTATAAACATTGTTAAAAAAAAAAAAAAAAAAAAAGATGTTGCAGTGCTGGTGCTTTTGCTCTGACTAAAATACCCCTGGGTAGGATGTGACAAATATGACAAATATGTAGGCTGCTTACAATGTAATGTGCCCTGAGATAGCCATTGATGCTACCTAAAAATGCAATGATTTGATTTTGTAACTACAGTCCAGAATTCCCTGATAAAGTAACAAGTAAAAGTAGATGAAAAATAACATCAAAAAAGAAAACAAAACAACATATTCACCTAAATTTTATCCTCCACATCACCTTTATGGGTGGAAGAAGTATCTCATCGCAATATTAAACAGCATACATCAACATGTTGTGCTACTTGAGTTATTAAGCTGTCGTGATTTACATTATGAAGTTTGTGGAAGCATTACGTAACTGTGGACATTAAAAAACCCATTTTGCCTTTATGTGTATTATTTAGTTTCAGCACAAGCGTCGTACTGTGTAATGCCACTAGATGGCGCAGTCGAGATGGGAGAGTATATTTGAAGGATCTCAGTAAATACTAGAAATAACAACAAAATAATAGAACAATGGGGGGTACAATAGAGTCTTTGAAGTGCACTCATTGCCTCATAAGCGCTTTATTACTAATAAAGTTCTTTTAAATCATTTAAGAAAAATAAATATAAAATTTTGTCAAAAGAGATTTAAAAGGTACATTGAAGAGAAGGAACATAACTGTACAGATCTTTTAAAAAAATTTTGTGTTTCTAAATAGCACATCCAATGCAAATTCAATGGTTTTAAATTCTTTTCTTAAATAGTTGTGATGACTGTCATTATTATATAATACATGTTTTAATTTTGTTTGCTTTTTAGAATCTAAATATAGAGCTTTTGTTGTCTTTGGTTATTTTTTCTTGCACTTTGTAAACAGTACCTCTTAGCCTAAACAATCTTCCTTTCAATTTTTAAACAAAACACAGGTACATTTTCTAAATGCATTATAATTTATAACTGTTTTTTCCCCATCCTGTCATCAGGCTTAGTGTAAAGACATAAGTTACACAAAATTACAATCTTCTCACAGTTCAGCTCTTTTTGTCACTGTCTTTGAGCTTAGCTTTTCCAACTAGAGAAGCAGTACTTGAATGCTGGAGGTTTCTTGAATGAACCACAGTAGTTGAGGGTGGGACACTGCTGTTCCCAACCTCAACTACTGTATGATATAAGATCACATAAACCTAACTAAACATAAAGTATGTAAGATTCTCAATGCAATAGAGTGTTTTAGTCTATTTATTATGCAATGAAAATATGGTAAACCAGTCTAAAAACAGAAAGAAAATAGCTATAAACAATAAATAATTTGTACCTGTAAAAGGTTAAGAAAAATGTTGGTTTTCTCTGTTAGGGTCACAATTTGTGATAAATACAAATCCCTATACAGTAGATTATGTAGGGACTGTATTTATAAGCAGTCTATGGGTCATCCATTTCTTTCCCATTTACATTACAACACTCTCCAGAATAAATATCAGCGATACAGACTCCCACAGCAAAAAGAGGGGAGAATACAAACAGGACTACGGCAAATATCAGGTGTCCACACACCCCACGGTAATGCTTAATTCAATGCTTACTTCCCTTCAGTATCCCTTCACCTTTCCCTCAGTTTCCTCGTTCCAGGTTTGCACTCTCACTGATTGGAGCTGACGTTCCAAGTTTGGGCTGAGATCTGACACAGGTTTGTACACCTGGTAATGGTCCCGGTTGAAGTACAGTCGGGGTAAAATGCACGTCTGTTTTTTTGTGTGGTTGACTTGATGTATCTGAGGGGGTTATTGAACAATGGGCACCCAAAGAAAGAACTTCCTGGCCTGAATGCGATGCCTCGGATAATCCTGGGCAAGCTGCCTCAGCGCAGGACAAGTTGTCTGTTCCTGATTCAAGTGGCATCTGACGTGGCCTGGAGCAGGAATGTGTGGGGAGGATTATTAGCTTGTGAGATTGTTGAGAAGGAAGAGGAAAAAAAAATCAAACAATGCTTTTATGATGATAAAAAACCCTTAAATACAGAATGACAACAACAAAACCGAGTTTGTGCATGTGATTATACTGTTCACAGAACCCATGGTATATTTATATAATATACCATACCATACTAAAATAAAGCACTGGTTCTGACACAGTTATCATCCTAAATAATATATTATTAAGGAGAACAGAAATAATACAATCACTAACACTATTTAACTTACTTTAAATAATATACTGTATATAGACAGGCAGTTAGCTGTCTGTTGTCTTAACTCAGTCTGGGTCAGTACAGGATGTTACACGTTGTTCTGCCTAAGAAACTGATGCCAACAGTCTTCCTTTACCATGATTTAAGGATACAAGACAATAGGGGAGGCGATTCGGTATTACTGGGAACTTTTACCCTGTCTTATCTCCTTTTACACCTCAACCCAGTCACAACAAAACATCAGCAGTTAACAAGATGTGTAGGCTATTCCAGTCATGGGGAAATGCTTTTTGATATTCTATAAAAGAGATCATTCCTGTTAAAGAGCTGGACAGCTCATGAATTCAACAGTGAGGTGTGTCTTTTGATTGTACAAAAACACAACTTTATGTACAATCAGGAGCACAATCGAGAGTGACAGGGTGTCTGTGAGCAGGTTAATGAAATAATATACAGGGCTTTGTTAGATCATTAAGGAAATGCAATACCTGATATTCATAGTACAAAGAAAAATGTAAAGGCAGGGCATGTAAGTGCATACACATGTTTGTGAAATAGTAGCGCAGCCACATGAAGGTAAGAGGAAATATTCTGTGTCAGCTTGATTTGTGAGCTCATGATGAGATGTTGCAGATGAAATGGGGAAATTTTCTTCTTTCACTGGAAACTTTGATGTAATCTTTGATACCATTTTTGAAGCTCACATCAAACACCGACGAACTTCTTCACAAAGAAACCTTTGTTTTTGCTCGACCCAGAGGGATTTTCTTACTCTCTGTCTTTAACCCTCAAATCCACACCATTAAATCTATTGAAGAGTTTACTTTAAGACAGACACTATCTACAGCTAAAAAGGAAGATAGAGCAAATACACACATACAAAATGTGTATGTGATGAAACCGATAAAGGGCAGAAGCCTTGACTTATAATGATGGTTCATATGACTGGTCACCTGACATATTCTTCAGTTTTTGGGATATAGTTTTTTCTCCTGATGCTGTCATGTGTGCCAGAGAGGAGAAAAGCACGTTTCTTATTTGTTTCTCTGCTTGCAATGTCACCTGTTTTGAGTTTAACCCTCAAGAGACAGACTGGGATAATTTATGACCCCAGCAAGTAACAATGGATGAACCAAAACACCCTGACTATTATTACTGATGTCTACACTGTAATTTTCTGTTAATCAAAGTCTTGCAGAGTCACCAGTCCGTCTGTGCTTTAGTGTTAAATAACAATGTGCTGTAATATAGATAAAAACCTATATTACTGAAGAACATCTGCTGTGTGAGAGCAATAAGAAATTAGTAACAGGTACATTTCTACCTCTATTTCTCTCCCTACTTTCTTCTCTCTCTCTCTGACACACTGCTGAAATCCAATAAAGGCAAAATGCAATATGTACATACACTGTGGTAATATATTGAAATGTAGGAGGGAATAGTTCCTGGAAACCTGAGTAAGCAGAAATCTGAATCACTTTCTGTATTCGCAGAGCTTAAAGCTTAAGAATTTTCCCCCTCACAGAGCTGAAATGTGCACACTCCTGAAGCACTTCCAATTTGATTTAAAATGTTCAGAGCACAGCTACGGTATGTTCAACCTGAAGCCCTTCTTATCAATCGACCAAATGTATGAATTTGAAAAATGATCTTGAAATGAAGTATCAAATTCAATCACAGGACATTTTAGCACATAAAGCCCATGGGTTTTCTCAGAGCACGAGCACTGATTTAAGAATATTCGCCACAGCCGACTCTCACCCGTACAAGATGGAAAGATGGAGAGTTACAAGATTCTAAAAGTAATTAGTTACTTGAAAAGTAACTATTGTGTGAAGTGTTTAACCCTCTGGGGTCCAGGTTATAATTGGCCATTTTTCACTACTTTTGATGTTTCCTTTACATTTAACCTTTAAAATCGATTTACTTTGCCTTGTTTGGTATCATCCTGTTCAGCACAACCTCACGTGCCTGAATTTGCAGTTATGTTTTCATTTTGACATATTGTATTAAAACAATTCATCTAAAATCAGACAAAAAACATAAAATCCAAGTAGAAAAAGTTATTTCTGTAACAACCACAAACATGTTTATTGAATCATATTTCATATTTCATAACTTTCATAACTTTAAATGCAGTTAAATGCAATTGTCAATTTTAAAATCCAATGCACAAGTTTTGCAAACAACAAAGTTATTTGCAGCCATTTACCTTTTACCCTTTTTTAAATAACCATTTCAAACTATTTACACAACAATCAAATTATTTGTGTCACTCCAAAAAAATAATTTCTGTCCACTATAAAGGAGAACATCACAGCCTGGTACCTGCAGGTCTGACAGCATCAGGTGTATCACTCCTGTTTCTACCTGGAGACAACAGTAGCCTCATTGTTCTGACACACAACACAAAACTATCCACAACACTACACACTAACAACACAAGACAACACATATACCGCGAAAGCCTAATTACACAATGGTTGCCTGAACCTATTCTTGTTAAATGATGAAAAACTCAAAGGCACGTTTCAGCAGTGGATGAAAATATGGGCTATTGATTCTAAAAACAGAAATCGCAAAAAGGTTCAACATTTACTAAAACCGCAATTCAATCATCTGAGAATCTTTACTCATTAAATTATAACAGTTAGATGAATTTATATGCAGTGATTTACTGATCAATGATCAAAGGGGAGATTTATGCCACAAAGAAGATTGGCATGAAAAGTAGGTGGCATTGGATCTCCTATAACCTGTTGAGCTAAGCTGTCTTTCCAGCTCCAAAGTTATTTGATTGCAAATGTATTTTGAAAATCTCGCCATACATTTTTCAATGTCAGCAGTGCGAAAACCTGCACTGATCTGACCTAATTTCTTCCTCATCCTGATTCCTGACCTTGGAAGGGAGAGAAAAATATTTTTGTTTTGTTTTTGTTTGTCTTCTTGTTTTATTTAATTCCTTGTAGGATATGGATCCAACAAGTAAAGTATGCATATTATGCACACACACAAACACACATGCAGCTATTACCCATTACTTGTATTCTTGAATAAAGCCATTGATCTGACACATTTAAAATGCAGCCAATTCTACATGTGTGTGATGTCATAATTCTGTAAGGCAATGAGGTTGTCACATAACATTTGTGGAGGAGGGCATTTTTCAACTTGGACAAATTATCAGTAAAGTTTCAATCTCTTTTATTTTCCCCCAAAAACGTGTTGTCACAATAATGTTTTCTACAGTCATTGGTGTCAACAGATCAGTTTAAAGTTGGGTGTTACTCTGCCCAGGGTGCTACCATAGAAGAAAAATGTGGACCAATAGTACTTTAATGATTTCCGCGGATCATTTCCGTGTAAATCTTAGCATTGCGCTAGCTGTCAAGCGAAAAGTTTAGCGCCGTACAGCCATATTAAAAAGGTTTAAACTGACTCAGATCATAGTGAGTATTTGAAAAAACATTTATTTACTTTGAAACCTATGATGTGGAAAAGTTAGCAAGTGTAATTTTTCCCATTTTGTTATACACGTGTGCTTAAATCCGGGAAATGTTAATCTTTTCTAAGATCCATGGGTTTATCCAACAAGCAGCTAAGTCACCATTATATCTCGGATTCTGTGCGCAACATCTTAATGCAAGAAAACCTAAAACAAAGCAAAGGAAACAAAAACAAAACAAAAAACACAGATGCACTTTTAAGCTCTCTCTGCGTTCACTGCCTCTCAAGTGTCAGACTTCCTAACTTTAGCTGATGCTAACCAACATTAGCGCTTACGGTTGGTATGTAAACACAACTGTCAGCCCTTCACTTTTGGTGCCGACAACATTTTGAGCATTTTCGACAGTGTGTGAAATGGTCGTCATTGGCATTACATGCCAGTAGTGTTCGCTAACTGACTTTACCAGGGATTATATTTATTACAACGTGTGGAAGTGATCGACAAGTATGCTTATGAAAGTGAGTGGTAGGTGTTAGTGGGACTTTACCCTGCACCCATGTGCAGAAGCTTGGCACATAATCTCTAAAGGCATTGAAGCTAATCACAGTGGCATCGGCGTAACTTAGTGCTGAACATCCAGTTCATGGCAAGTCTGCCGTGAACTGGAAACTGGAACACCACTGTCACTTTTCACAGTGAAGCCAGTTTTACATCAACATGTACTGAGAGTGGGTGACCAAAATTAACACCTTCAAACTCAACTGAACTTTGCAGCTGCCCACATGGTCAGATGAGATAAAGAACTATTTGGCCACAATGATAAGAGGTATGTTTGTAGGAGTAAATGTGAGGCTTTCAAACCTAGCATCATTCTCTGAGGTTGTTTTGCTGCCAGTGCACAAAGTGGATGGAATAATGAAGAAGGAGGTCTACCTCAAAATTCTTCAACTTCACATCAAATCAGTAGTTAGATGGGTAAGTGTTGAGTGTTCCAACAGAACAGCAACCACAAACAGAAAACCAAAAACTAGTTTTGGAATGGCTAAAGCAGGCTAAAATTAAGCTCCTGGAAGAGTCTTCCCTAAGCTTTGACCTTAATCCTGCCTCGAATTTGTGGACTATGCCAGGAAACCAACCAGTTTAAATGAACTTTACGAATTCTGCTAAGAAGAGTGTTCAGAAATCTGGCAGACAGAAGCTTGTTGATGAGGTGCAACTTGCACATTTAACCAAATATTCGCAGAGGTGTATATTTATATTTATAACTTTGACCCTGTGCACATTAGTTTCTTAGTTTCTCAGTTTCTTAGTGCATTTCTTGTGGCATTACCAATAAGTTTGATGTGTCTCATGGCCCTCTTCCTACTGAAAAAACAAAAGTTGTATCCAAGATGGCCGACTTCTAAATGGCCACCATGGTCGCCACCCATCTTGAGAAGTATGCCCCCTCACATATACTAATGTGCCACAAACAGGACCAACCATTCCCCTTTTATTACGATGTATCCATATAAATGGCCCACCCTGTACAATATAGAAATGTAGTTGAATGACAAGAAATAAAACACCACCAGTGTCAGTGATCATTTACACCTTTCCCCAGATTGAAGGCAATCAAATATTTGTCCAACCAACAGTTCAAACCTCCCAAAATGGTTACTTAAAAATTAAAATTAAAATGTTTTTAAATATTTAAAAAATTTTTGAATACAATGAGACCACTTACATCTATTCATCAAACAGAACACTGAGTTGCACATCAGACTCAGTTTGCAATTTTCTTTTAGACATCTTTGTTTCCAAGAATAAAGCAAATGTAAGAATTACTTACAAGCTTAAAGCTACAGATTTACCTTTAATTTAATGTATAAGTAATAAAAAAGTGCAGATAAAAAACTGTTGCAAAGGAACTTTCTACTGTAAAAAAAAAAAAGAGGGCATCATTCCATTGAAACAGAGATTACAAAGACATTTTAAGTTCTATTCTAAGAACATTTCTAAGAAACTTCTACAAAAGTTTTGTCCTCACATAGAGACACAGTTTCCTTGTTGTGAAAGAAAGAAAAAAAATCTGATCAACAAGAAGTGACTCAAAACATAAGAAAACACTATAAGAAGAAGACTTACGGTGTGTTCACACCGGTGTGAACACACCGTTACAGAGGGATTCCAGGAGCGCTGGAACTTCCCCCTCTGTTGTGGAGCTCTGGATGGGAAGCACGTCCAGACGGAAGCACGTCCAGACGAAGGCACCCCCCAACTCAGGATCCATGTTCCACAACTACAAGGGAACTTTCTCCATTGTTCTCCTTGCGGTTGTGGATGCAGAGCATCGCTTCCGTGTCATTGATGTTTCCAAATTTAGCACAGCTGTGCTGTTGTCAAAAACTAATTTATGAATTTGGAATTTCACGAATTCTCGTGTCTGAGGCGGCATGCTCTCCAGAGCAGGAACAAGGCCGAGGAGGAAATGCTCTGTTGCAGACGGGCGTGGCTTCTTTAGGGACTCCAGGATAGCCAGCTCCACCGCCGATGGACCATCCTGGGACCCTTCCCTCGACCGCCTTCGAGCTCTCCTCCTCTGTGGGCCTGTAAAAAACAGAACAAAACACCACAAAGAAATGAGAAGGCTGCTACTAGATTGTCATTTTCAAAATTGAAAAAAACCAGGATATGAACAGATTGGTTGTAGATATTTAGTAAAGGTGATCACAAGGGAATCCAAGCAAGTAAAAAGCTATCAGTGCTTGATGTTCATACCTGTGGGTGCAGCAGCAGGAGCTGAGGGACCAGGGACTGGGGAGTCAGGAGAAGCAACAGGGGATGACTCTGCTGCATGATAACTTGACTCTATCAAGACAATATTAAATGTTAACAGGTTGAAGACAATAGTCATAGAGAATATTATATTATTATATACTTATTATTATATACAGTGGTCTCCCATTTATTGCAGCACATGAACAGTAGTCACAGTTCTCACAAGTTGATTCTCAAAGTGCAAACCTTTGTCGATTTTAAAACGTAAAAGTATTATGCCGCGCTTTTTCTCCGTCTGCGACGCCACTTTTGTGCGCCTCTTTTGCTCCCGGTGCAGGTGTCTATTTCCGAATGAGGGTCATAGTTATGAGTGTTTTTGTGCTGTTTTTTTCTATTTGAAGTGATGGTTATCAAAACCAAACATGATAAGTTTGGCAAGCGCAGGAGACACGACACGGAGGAGATTTGTCATTTGGGCTGCAGAATGCAATGCGCATTGTTGAAAGCTGTACGGTGCAATAAAAAAAATCAGCGAAAAGACGAGGCAGTGACGGATGAACAGCGGGACTACTTTATACTGTTTATTAATAAACAAAATATATTCCTGTATGACAACACGCATAAATTAACTGCCTACATTAATTAATTGTAAACATACCTTCTGACTGACACTCCCCTGCTGCCTCTTCGGGCTGTCCCTGGTCCTCGGGCGAGAAGTTCTCCACGGTCCGCACCATATTACCGCTGGTCTCCCGCGGGGTGAGGAAGGGGTCCAGAAACCCCATGACCGCGAAGAACTTCCATCTCCTCCCCGATCCTGCTGCAGACCCACTCCTCTTCTCCTTCTCTGACCTCTTCTCCTTATTATAGGTGTCCCTGAGGCTCTTCCACTTTCTCCTGCAGATGTCCTCTGAATAAATGCATTATCTGGTTAGCGGAAAGGTATTTGTACAACAGTGGGAAAATCGCGGGACAGTAGGCGCGCTTGCTAGCTTTTGCACGGCTTCATCGGGTCAGTCTGAAAATTAAAAAGAAGAAGGAATGAACTTACCAGGTTGCCCGATCTCCTCACTTATGTGTCTCCAAGCTAGGTCCTTTTTATTCCTGTCTCGGTAGAAATAGGAGCTGGCATCGTATAGCTCGGGGTGGTTAGCCACGGCGCTGATCAGCTTTTCCTCCATACTGAATGAAGAATGAAGGGCTTTGGCTGGATCTGCCCCTTTGACCTAGGTCAGAGCCACGTCACCAGGCTCCTGATTGGTTGTCGCGGCGCGATTTGACGCTGGAGTTCAGATTTTTCCAACTCGAGCGGTAGACGCGAAACGCGCGTATGCACAAAGTGCAACACAAAAACTCACGCGCGTGGTTTTATTCGCGCGTCAAACGCGCCAGACGCGCTACACTGACGCGCGTTTCACGCGTTTTGGCGTTTTCGCGACGCAAATCTGCTTCCGAATTTTCGCGGGACCCGCAATCGCGCGTCATCGCGCCTTTCCATTGACTTTACATGTAAACCTGACGCTCTATTCGCGTCCATCGCGTTCGGTGTGAACACACCGTAAGACAGGGCCTGTAGCTGTTAAACCATGCTGCACTTTCTTGACTAAAAAAGCACAAACGTTGGTTTAATAATGGACACTGGACTGGTCCACACTGGACATTCTGGACTTTGTTTACACTAATTCGATTAGATGCGTGGTCATCAAATCGAATCACTTCATCACTAAATCACTTTAAGCATATTTGCACTGCACAAGACACTTACAAATGTGGATTGCACAACACTGGACATTATATTTCTTAATTTCCACTTAATACTGTACAGCTGCTGTTATTGTATGTATATATATATATATTTATATTTCTTCATACATTCTTATATATTTCTATACTGTGTATTTGTGTATTTTGTTGTACAGTTATTTTATTTTCAACTTTAATTTATATATTTTATCTTATTCTTTCCCAGTTAAATTTACCCTTCATTCTAATTTGTTGTTGTACAGTTATTTCATTTTTAACTTTAATCTTTATATTTTATTTTATTCCTTCCTAGTTAAATTGACCCTTTTTAATTTTCATATTTATTTCCTATTTTATTCATAGTCTTTATTTTCTTTAGGTCACGAGCAGTTGTGTAAGCATTTCACTGCATATCATACTGTGTATGACTGTGTATGTGACAAATAAAATTTGAATTTGAATTTAAATTTGATTTAATGCAAGAAAATTACAATAGAATCACACAACTGTCTTATTGAAGTTACAAGACAAAACTGAACATTTTCTATTTATGGATCAGCTGCATATCTGGCCTAAGTCTTAAAATCACAAAAGTAATCAAGCATGGCTGTAACTTTTGAGTGGTATCATTCATACTGAAGTATGTATTCTGAAGGGTTTTCAAATGAGATACTGATCTCCTGAGATCCAACCCAACCATAGAAATGGGCAGTGCATAAGAAAAGTCAAGAAGAGGGTAAAGGAAGGGTGGGGCAGATGGAGATGAGTGTCAGGTGGAAAAGAGGAAGACCAGTGAGAAGATTCATAGATGTAGTGTAGAAGCATGCTGGATAGGGTGAGATAGAAGCAGATGATCCACTGTGGTGACCCATAAAGGCACCTGCTAGAAGAAGAAGAAATCGTTGGTATAATTTTGGCAAACATATTAAAAATGGACTAAAATGCATGGTAGTTGTTCAAAATTATCTACTTTAAAGTATTTGAGGTGATACAGCTCATAGCACATTTTGGACTTTGGCAGCTGAACATTTTATCCATTTTGCTCCGACATTGTTCTTCCGCTTTTGCGTCACCTTTTTCTAGCCAACAGTCTTGTTAATGTTTCTGAAAGTGAAGGCTATTTATAGTAGGTGTCTGTGAGTGTGGGGGTGTATACAAGCCATGGGGATGTGTCCTTCACCACTGCTGTGAACAATGCTCTGTGCCAGACTCACAAACACTTATTTGCAAGAGGGAACTCAGTTAGTGTGGAGAACAGTATACATGCATATAGACTAACACATAAGCACACGGCACATGTGCATGAAAACACACAGGGAAACAAAATCACACTGCAAAGTCAAAGAGAAGAAGGAGCTTTGCAATTGCAGCCTCTATTTTTTTTGTAACTTCAAAGGAAACTCACATCATTGGATGTTATTTGGAAACTAAAAGACTTGTAAAATAAAGTAAGTACACTAAAACTGGGCTACTGTTAACAGATATGAATTTTTAATTGTGTACCTGAAACAGTGGCTTTGACTTCTTGGTTGATTTTAAATATGGAAAATGTAAAAATGTAGCAGTATCACAAGTTAGCTAACAGCCAGTGATAAAGAGGTAAGACAAGCTGCAAGTGATGTCGAGGGTTCATGGATAAGTGGTATACAGTGTGGGAAATTTTTTTTTGATTGCCTGCTGAATTTGTAAGTTTGCTCATGTACAAAGAAATGAACAGTCTTAGTTTTACCGTACTTTCATTTTAATGGAGAGAGACAGAATATCTACCCAAAATCCTGAAAACACGTTACATGAAAGTTATTAATTGAGGTGCACGTCACTGAGTGTTTCATTGAAACAACCCAGAAACAATACGTGTGGATCCTACGAGGTAGAGAGGCGGAGTAATTAGTAAGGTTGTGTGAAGTGATGCAGAAGTATCCACATGGCAGCCATGAAAAAAACTGGTCAAATTCTCCAAAAAATGCATTTCAGTGCTTTCTTTATTACCTTACCAATACATAGGATACACTGGACCATCTTTTATGGAAGCAGAGATGTCTTTGCACAACAGACCATTCAGAAAAATGTCAAAGGTAATTTTTACATAACCAGTTAATAGAATCAGCGTCTTCTGAAGTTGTCACCTTGTAATAAGAGCATTTTTTTTAAAACTCTAGAAATAAAGATTAAGATTTAAGTTTAAAATGATGAAGTTCATTACACTATATATAATTTATGTCCTCAGTTTGAAAGCTGCTGTATAGCAGACTTTGGGATTATCATTCATAAATTTTATCTCTGTCACAGAAAGCCTTAAGAAAGGCAAAACTCCAATTCCACCCAGTTCCATCAGTAATGAAGTAATATTTTTCACCAGTGGTTCTTTTGTATAAGAGCTCCATGAAACATTCTCTCCACCCCAGGGAAGAGGGTAACACTACCTGGGTCTGGGTGCAGTTTCCCCCTCCAGGGGCAAGGGTACCTAGACCTGGGGCTTAGAGTACGCTTGGGGAGTGTGATTGTGTGTACAGTGTCTATTTATGTCTGTCTCCAGGTTGGGTGAGTGTTGAGTATTTGCATATGAGAGCACGAGGGTGGGAATGGATGTTTGTATCTGTGTGTGCCTGTTTGTCTGTGTCTATATGTCAGGTCGGGTATCAGACACCACATCTCAGGCCCTCCAAGGTATGGAGGCTATCTCCCCCCACCATTCCCCTGCCAGTGGCAGATGCCCTCAGACATCGGTGCATTGGTGGTTCTTTGTGTCTGGGCATGGGCGTCCAGGTACCTACCGGCTCACTCCTGGTGGCTGCTTGTCGGGGCCTGGAGCCTGGGGCTCGCTCGGGCCCCTTCGGGGGGTGGGGTGCCCTCGGACTCTCGGCCTGGGGCTCGGTCACTCTGGCACAGCTCACGGGCACGTCACTGCAACCCCCCACCCCCTGGCTTCTGCTTCGCGGCTGCTGAGTGATCCCTCATCTGTGGCTCTCCTCAGCTCTTTCTGGGACAGTGGCGTGGCTGCCCCTCTGTTGGTCTTCCTTGGTCTCTTGTGCTCTGGGGGCCTCGGGATGTCTGGAGTCTTGATCTCCTCCATACCTGCTTCATGCTCTG
This sequence comes from Maylandia zebra, assembly GCF_041146795.1. Taxonomy (NCBI): domain Eukaryota; kingdom Metazoa; phylum Chordata; class Actinopteri; order Cichliformes; family Cichlidae; genus Maylandia; species Maylandia zebra. Next base: position 24,489,026 of record NC_135176.1, on the reverse strand, counting down.
GTGGACGGGGCTGTGGACCCCCACACCCTCTAGCAGATCATTACATGAAGGAACCTTTTAAAAACAAGTGCATTCATGCTCACAGGTGTACACACGGGTGCTCACACACACAAACTACACCCTTTTTGGCTCCTACCTCAAAGCACACTGTGTGCTGTCGATCTTACGTGCTGCACAATAATGTTTAATATTTAGTATTTACTGTTATATTCCCATAGATCATCGTAATGGTGTTGTTTATTATATTGCTCTTTTTTCTGCTTGTTTTCTCTTTTTTCTTTCTCAACAGGTGATCCAGATGATCGATATACGGTATGTATTTTTTCTCTGCTTATTTTGTTGGTTTTTTGCCCTTTATCACCATTCCTCTTCCCCGCTGTTTTTCTTTCCCTCTTTCTTTCTCCCCTTTTCGTTTCCCCAGTTAAGTCTGTCCCGTATTTAGCAGGTTAAAATAAAATAAATAATAAAAGGCGAATCAAATAGACCAATACGGCAAGGCTGGGTTGGTCGATGTGGTAAAGTAAATCCGTTGGGCATCTTTCTTTGCCTTTAGACAATAATTCTGATGGCAAAAGAGCCAAACGGGACAGTCAAAAAAAAAAAAAAGGATCTCCATGAAACAAAATTTTTGGAACACCTTAGGTAAAATACTTAAAGTACAGTATGTCTATAGGCTTTGAGTTTTCCAGATCGTGGTCGTTTTAAATGCTTAAGTTTAAGGCAACTGGACTTTTTTTTAAACAATATTTGTTTAAACAGCACTTACAAAATTATAGCAATCACAAAACTGCACAATTACTTTAATGTGAACAGAGCAGCACAAGAATCAAAGACAAAGTTTACACTGAACAAAGCACTGAAATCCCAAAATAAACAGATATCTTAATATTTCACTTCAGGATCATCTGAGGATCATCTTCAGTTCAGAGCAGAGGGGATACAGCTTCAAGAACCAAAAAAAGAAGTCCAAAAGCCTTCAGCTCCAGCGTTACAGACCGTGTAAGGTATGCTTTTTGTTGTCTCTTCTCAGGACATTTCACACCCATGTCAACAAATTACACATTATTAAAGGAGCCTCATGTAAGTGCAGTTGAATTCTCTGAACACAGTTCTCTTTTTCTGACTTGTTATTATTTCCCCTTAATATCTTTATTTAACTACATGGTGTTTTCTATTAGCTTCAATGAAAAATTTATTACAAAAGAGATCTTTCTTTCTTTCTTTCTTTCTTTCCCAGATAACCTTAAACTAAATCAACAAATCCAAATCAACCTTATAGCCCCTGACCCCCGAGAAAAATGTACTATAAAGCATAATTAATCTGGAGAAATAATGAATCTTTGTAAATATCCAATAAGCATGATTTACTAAAGAGCCATATGTAGATATAGATGTGTTCACAGGTCAAACATAAGTACAAATAATAGGTTGGACTGCAAGTACAGTGCAAGTAAATATAAGTTTTTGGTAAGTTCTGCTTTGAAGATGACAGATATTTGTAGTTGTGAAAATATGAAAAAAAATTTTTTTTGGAGGAGGTGTATGTATACACTGTCATGGGGCTTGATGTATTATTATAAGTCAAGTTGTTTTATCAACTTACAGTGTCTTAATATGACAGTTTCTTAATAGGCCCAATAGCATATTAAAAAACCCCACTACTGTTAAGCCAGATCAAGAACACCAGCAGAGGGCAGTACAGGAAGGCAGCTGAGGGTCACAAGCTCTTCTAAATCTTTTT